>NC_133658.1:235635223-235941980 GCF_037893015.1 Macrotis lagotis | reverse complement strand
AAAATATACTTGGAAATATTGACCTTTCTTCTACATGTAAGTCATTATCCTATGGATGCCAATTGGCATGTGTCTAAAACTAAACTATTTATTTCCCCTCCCCTCATCCTTGCACTTATTCTCCTTTCCAATTTTACTGTTCAGTCAATTGTACTACCATTCACTTAATTCTTCATGTCATCCCTCACCTTCACTTCTTGAAATCAATCAACTGTCAACTCCAAACAATTATATCTCCATAAACAATTATATCTCCACATCTTTCAAATCTTTTCTCTCTTTTTTATTCCTACTTTTTTGGATAAATTTTTCTTATCATTTTCCTGGACTGTTTTAATAAATTCCTTATAAACATTCCCAACCTCTACTCTCTCCTCATTCATTCTTAATATTGATTTCAGAAATTATCTTTCTTATTCTTAGATCTGATTATGTCATTCCTTTGCTCAAAAATCTCCAGTGATTACTCATTGCTTCCTAAATAAAGTTCAAATTCCTTCAAGTTTCCCCACAAACTAGTATCATCCTTATTTCTTCCATTTTTATGCTATATGCTGGGACCAAATCAGGGAAACACCCTGTCTCTTGAATTTGTTGTTGTTCAGTCAATTTTTAGTCATGTCAGACTCTTTTTGACCCCATTTCGGGTTATCTTGGAAGAGATGCTAAGAGCAGTTTATCATTTCCTTCTTCAGAAAACTGAGGCAAACAGGGTTAAATGACTTGCCCAGGGTCACATAGCTAGTAAGTGTCTGAAATCAGATTTGAACTCGGGAAGATGAGCCTTCCTGACATCCACTTTGTCATGTAGCTGCTGTCTCTAGAATACATGCCATAGTCTCACAGTACCATGCCTTTGATCAAGTTACTCCCTATTCAGATAATGACATGGAATATGGCTAGAGTACTGGACTTATTAGTAATAAATACCTAGGTTCAAATCCAGTTTTTAACACTTAATTATGTGCCCCAAAGCAAATTATGACATTTTTGAGTTTCAGGCTCTTAATCTATAAATACTAAATATTAAAATATCTATGATTCTTACTTCACAGGTTGTTGTGAGGTTCAGATGAGGTAACACAGACAATATAAAACTCATTTAGATAGTGTGGTAGATAAAATGTCATACCTGAGTTCAGGAAGCTTCAAGTGTTTTACAAGTATTAGTGATAATGATGATGATGACAGTAGATAGATGGTACAATAGATAGTTCAAAACTGATTTCAGACATTTACTACATGTGTGACTCTAGATAAGTCACTTAACCTCTGTCTGCCTCAGTTTCATCATCTGTAAAATGGAAATCATAATATTATCTAATCCCAGGATTATTGTGAAATCAAACAAGTTAATAAACATAAAGTAGTAACTTTATAAATGCTTGTCGTCTTCCCTCCCCTTTGCAAAGTTTAAAATGCTATTTAAATTTCAGTTATCACTATTCTTTACTAATTGAATTGTCATTTCCTGTCATTTCTTTCTATGATCCACCTCTCTCCCCCCTTGGGAAAAGTCTATCATTCCTCAGATCTTACATAGTACTTTGTTTTTGTAGTGTTTAGATTAATTTATCCTACAATGGAGTACATTTTAGCTGTCTGTATTAATATCTAATCCCCACAATATCAATCAATAAGCTCCTTGAGAGCATGTCTTATCTGAACTTTGTGTCTCCTTAACACATAGGACAATTCTCCATACAGAATGAGTGCTTAATAAATTAATGTTTGTTATATGGTATTATAATTTTGTTGGTCCATTTTTCCAAATTTTTTGGTTCAGAAAATATAAACAGGTGATTGAACTGGGAAATATCTTCTTCCAAAGTTTCATGTACGAGAACAGTCTTCTTAATGAAATGTTAATGGACTATGTCATATAATTGTCCTATCCCTCACCATCCCTAACATAGTCCTGGGCTTATGTCCAAACCTACTTAAAACTGTCAAGTAAATGAAGTGATTTCATTTGGAGTGCCTCTTATTGCCCTCTTTAAACCAGTCAGTAGCTATTTTCAGAGTAGATATTATGGTTGAATGGTGTCCTAGGTTTGAGTTTGTCTTTGCAGGTAGCATGTGCTGTTCCAGAAAAAATGACTGAAAATTCAAAGATGTTTCAAACAGTGAATCTGGAGTAAAAGATTCCAGCTTCTTCCATTCATTCAATTCAACTAAAGTCATAGATTGATAAAGAATTCTAGGGGAACCCAGAGGTGGATCAAATTCAGATGTGGTCCAGGTGCTAAACTGGGCTAATGCTGAGACCATGACCATAGCATGAACACCACCAGTGCTTCAGACATGAGCTGGATCCATTCAAGGTTGGAAGATTCAAAGAGGAATTGATTAAATGGAGTTTCAGAGGAAAACATAAAGACCTCTATGACTTGATTCAGAGCTAATTGAGCAGAACTAGAATAATTACAATGAGACCAATACTATTTGAAAGCAATTTTGAAAGTCTTCAGAGTTGACCAATATAATACCTAACCACAATTCCAGAGAACTGAAGATAAAGCATACTACCCACCTTCTCCCAGAGACAATGGACTTAAAATCTGAGACACATTTTTTGACATGAACTATGTGGGAATTTGTTTTGACTATGTATATTTATTATAAGAGCTTTCTTCTTCTTTTTTCTTTTTTTATTTTGTATTGTTCAATTGTGTGGAGAGAAGTGGGAGAGAGAAAATAAATTCTTGCTATTTGGGGGGAAATGCAATTAATTTTTTTCAAAGTAAAGCCTAAAAAATATCAAGCAACCTAAAGAACAAATTGTCCCCAGGATAGTAGAAAGAGACTTTGAAAGGGAAAATGGAAATCTTTAGCAGTTGAAAGATCAGACCAAAAAAGCATCAGATAGTCACAATGGAAAAATTTGTGCTGTTCTGGCTGCATCCATCACAGCTGGATTTCTTCTCATTGTTTGCCTATTTACTTTGTGAGCCAGATCAAGGATTTTTTTTTAACATAACATAGCCCTAGATACAGTCATGAAACACATGGATGCCTTTAATTAGGAAAAGGTAAACCAGATCCATATGACCATGTCTGAGCTCTTTTTTTAAATATTGGTAGCATTCTCCCCACTTTCAACAGGGCAGTGAAATAGCAGGTATAGAACCTACAGGTTTCTAGGAGGTTCAGGACAAGGTGGAGAAATATCAGGAGAAAGAAAAACCAGGACCAGTGTTGGCTAAACTCCGCCAGGATCAGAACTTCAGTCTGTGAAGATGGACTTTGAAATAAAAAAAGTCTGATTTCTACAGCTGCCCTTTTGACTACTTCCAGGCAAGTTTTGAGGTCACTGATCATGAGCCAGGTTTTGTACTATAGTGAAATTTATAAAATGTTCGGGGACTTTACTCAATGGTTCTACCAGTCTGATCACATGGATGAACAGAGGAGTGGGAAAATAAGAGCAAACTGACCAAGCCCTCTCTTTCATGACTAATGACAGACCTCTTGACTGAAGAGGCCCCTCATCCCCCTGTCTACTCTCAGACTCAGCAAAGCCAGTGGTAAAGGATAATGGTTATTATAAAAGCTATGCACAAAGAGAACATACTGCTTATCATTGGTCCTTGGACACTGAACTCAACACAGTGCCTGATTAATAAATATCAACTGGTTGGTCTAATCTACCTGTTGGAAAAAGAACTGTTCCCCCTTCCAACCTCCAATTTTCAGAAGGACTTATTTTAGTGACTTTCTCAATATCCAGCTCTAAGCCAGAGAGTAGAAAGAGAGAGAGGTACACTAGGCAATAAAGTTGGATGATTTGTGTAGAAGAAATGACCATAGGGGCTATTTGTTGTAAAATAGCAGTCCATCATAGATAGCAGCTTCCTGCCCTAGGATAGAGCAGTAGGTAACTTCAGTCCATCAGCAGCAAGTCTATGAGCAAATCCATTCTGGCTAAAGACAAGACTTTGAAATTTTAGGGATTTTGAAGTCATGGAGTAATTCAGCTTTTAGGTTAGTTGGTGTGCTCATTTATTTTATTGTTTTGTCTTAATACCTTAATCTTGATTCTAAGGTGGTAGATCTATCACTCTGAAACCTGTTTTATCTATCAGTTTAGAGAGAAGTAGGGCAAATAACTGAGAAATAGGAGGACAACAGAGACAAAGAAAAGTTATTGTCTTCTCTGACCTGTCAAGTCTAGGAGAAAGGAACCTCTCCAGACTTCCAAGTGTTGTAGCTACTATATTTATCTTCTTTCCAGTCATCTTCCTATATTTGAATTAAGGAGAAGGGAAGTGTTCTAATTTTTCCAGGTAGGTCAACTTCTGGGTCTGGGAATCAGTTTAAAATATAAATATTTTTCTACTGGACAACACAGGAACCCCATAGAAAAATCAGAAAGTCTGACTTCTCCTGACTTTAAAATTGAAGACTGTTTTTTCAAGGAAATTTTAAATACAGTCTACACATATAAAAAAAGAGCTAGGGAGAAAGAGAAAGTACTTCTCTTTGTCCCTTGTCTTGCTATTATTCTAGTTCGTTGCTGTTCTTCTCATACGATATCCCATCTCCCAGCTCATGCCTTTTCCTTGCATCATGTTTCAGTCAAACAGGGTAATATACCATTACCTAAACTCAGAACTCAAGTTTAAGAGGGCATGTGCCCTTACACAAGCAATCCCCCATATTTGGAATGCACTCCCTCTACCTCTGCCTCTTAGAATCCCTAACTTCCTTTAGGTATCTATTCCAGTATCAGCTCTTACATTAAGCCTATCCTGATTCCCCCCACACCAGTGGCTAGTGTGCTTCCAACCCTTATCTCTTGTGATAACTTTTTGTTTATATATTTTTATTTAATTTTAGTGTACATGTTGTTTCTCTGCAAGAGAATACAGGTTTCTTGAAGGCAGAGATTTTCACTTCTGTCCTAGTATCCCAAGTACATGGTATATATTTAATAAGTGATTGTTAAATGAATGAACACATGGAATGAAATGGAATCCATTCATTTTTACTGACTTGTAAGCAAAAAAGGAGACCTTATCACAGCAAAAAAAATCACATTTTTATAGTTCTTTAAGATTTTAAAAATATTTTTCTTATAACAAACCTGATTTGGGCCAGGCCTCACTCAGCCTGCTCTGAGGGTTTAGACTTGGGATTAAAATGAATTAACTGACTCATAAACCATATAATATAACAAATGAAATTTATTTAACAATAACATAGAAAGGGTATTCAGCCAGAAGGCAGAATTCCCCTACTCCCACTTTTGCTACTGTGTTCTTCTTTTTTAGCAACATGTATCAAGTCTGAGGAGTCCCCTTTTTCTTGTGAACTAAGATTTTATTTTAGGTAAAGAGGAAAATATTAACAATTAGAACTTTAGTCCTCTGTACTGATTAAGCTTGAAAGATGGTTTCTTTGTCTTTTAGAGGGGAAAGAATAATCCAGCTCAGGTGAGGTAAATGTTACTCCTACCACAAACTCAGTGAGAGATAAATTGTAAATGATTTTATTTTTATTTTATGATTTATAAAATCAAAGTTGAAAGATACAAAACAACCTGTCTAATGTCATACAACCAACAAATGACAGAGCTAGGAATGAAACAAAGTCTTCTGATTCCCTATCTAGGGAATCATCCCCTTCATCTAGTGTTTCTTTTTATTGCATCACATTTAATTTGCACTATTGCTCTGAGTGTCAGTGTCTAAGAGTTTTAAGCCATTGGAGGCCATTAGTAAAATCAATTAAAAAATCATTTATTGATGTGCTTTCTTTCTTCCTTGCAGAGATAGGAGATTATAGGTGTAGAACATAGTATGTCAAATTCAGTTGATGTATTGATGGTTTTGCTCAACCAATTTTTTTTTCTTTTTATCTTATTCTTTCCTGTAAGGAATAACTTACAAAAGGAAAAAAGATATGTTGGAAAATGAAAGTGATGTTAAAACCCACAAATACTAATCAAATTGTAAAAATCCAGATATTTATTAAGTGAATTAGTATCTATGTTATAGACCAGCAAAATTCAGAAGGAAAAAACTGACTTTGGAGTCAGAGACACAGGGTTGAACTTTAGCTTCTGAAGCTTACTACTTACTGTCTGAGTGTCTTATCCTCTCTTTGTCTCAGTTTCTTCACCTGTAAAATGAGCAGATTGAACTAGATGACCTCTGAAGTCCTTTCAGGCTACATCTATTATCCTATAACTGTTTAAGCTTTCCCAGCCAATACTCATTATACTTTCCTCTTTTGTCATTTAAGAAGGCATGGGAGACATAGTATAATATAACCTAATGGATAGAGTGTTAGCCTTGAAGTCAGCCCACCTGTGTTCATTTCCTTTCTAAATGTATGGTCATGGGATAGTCATTTAAATTCTTTTGGCTTCAGTTTTCTCATCTGTAATATAGGGAGAAAAATAATTGGACCCAGGCTTGCTGTGAAGGAAATGCTTTATAAAACTTGAACTTAATATAAATATGAGTTGCTATTATTTAACATAGCATTGCTATCATATTTTAATCTTGAATAGAGGAGCTTTAAGATACAATGGTATTCACCAGTGTCATGGATGACATCTTTTTATTGTTGTTGTTGAGTTGCTTCATTGTCTGACTCTTCATGACCCCATTTAGGATTGTCTTGGCAGAGACATTGTAGTGGTTTGCCATTCCCTTCTCCAGCTCATTTTGCAGATGAGAAACCAAACAGGGTCAAGTGACTTGCCTAAGAAGACACAGGTAGGAAGTGACTGAGGCCAGATTTGAACTCAGAAAGATGAGTCTTCCTGATTCCAGGTCCAGCACTCTATCTACTTCACCACCCAGATGCCCCATATATTCTCTACTGATGGAAAAGATATCTGGGTGCTTCTGTTTGCAGCTAAAACTGTCTTGATTTAGTTGAACCTGAGCATCCCACAGGGCCATGTCAGTAAAATCCATACTCATTGGAAAAAAAAGGTCAGATTGCTCATTCACATAGAAAAGCCAAAATGAATCTGGAACCATAGGGCCCAGATTACAATACACAATTCAATGGCCAAATCACTCCATTTGAGCATCTTAGATAGGTGTTATTGGTAGATCTAGTTAAGATTAATTAATTATAGAACTATAGGGGACTTTAAAGGTTATTGAGACCAACTCCCTCAATTTACAGAGAGATTTATAACTGAGGCTCTGAGTGGTTAAATGACTTGTTCAGGATCTTATAGATAGTAAGTAGAAGAATCAAGATTCAAAGCCAGTTCCTTTGACTCCATTTCCAGCTGTTTTTCCATTTCCCCTTAACCCTATAAAGTTTGTCAAATTGAATTGAATCAGAAGTAAAGAGAGAGAGGAATAACTTGTGGATGTCTTGATACCACAAAAGAACCAAGTCATTGAGTAAATCCTCTGTGGAGTATTTATTCAAAGATGTTGACAATAATGACTTCAGATGAAAAGGTATGATTGGATTTCAAGGGGAAGGAGGGTGAGGTTCTCCTGACTTGTTATCTAAAGTTTGACTGAACCATTCAGGTTAGCAGCACACTTCTGTATTCATTGTCTGCTTTGATCTTTTCAGAAAGTGTGTTATCAGTCCTTCTTATTCCCATTTCAAAGATAAGAAAACTGAGGATCAGTGAGGCAAAGTAATTTGCCCAAAAGTCACTTAGCTTATAAATGATAGGACCTGCATTTGAGCTTAAGTCTTTCCTTGCCAAATAGAGAGCTTTATCCACTATTATCACACAAGAAGAAAGGACAACTCCAAAGATCAGAACCTAAAACTGTGTCTTTAAACCTAGGCATATGATATAAAATGACAGCCTATTAAAAGCCTAATCAATGTGCCAACATGCATCAAATATATTATGATAACCTACTACAGAAGTCTTCTGCATATAGTTATTATTGTTATAGTTATTATCATTATTATTATTATTATTAGACAGAATTCGACTTCTTTGATCACAGTAAAAACAAGATTGAAAGTCTAATCCCTTTGTCAGCCTCTCTCTGCCAAATCAAAGTGCTCTCCTTGCCATCACCTGAATCTCAAAAACTTCCTTAAATTCAGTTTTTACAATTTCTTGACATACACTCCAGGATAAATGTGCAAGAGAGGCTTCTCTGCCCTCTCATATTCAACCTTGTTGTTTATCCTTCTCCAGATCTCAATTAATTTTCAGTTTCCCTTCACTCATCCCTCCTACCTGTCTCCAAAGACAGTAGTCCAATTGAGAGATACAAAACTTATGCCTTCACATCTAGGCTTAATTTTTTTTCTTAAGTGGAAATTAGAGACTTGAAGTCCCAGAAGAAAAACAATAAACAGAAAAAGTGGAAAACCTGGAGGAAAATATTTTGGTTGACTTTTTTAAGACTTTCTACCTTTTATACCCCTCTCCTTTGGAGGGGGAGAAAGTTGAGAGAGAGAGAGAGAGAGAGAGAGAGACAGAGAGAGAGAGAGAGAGAGACAGACAGAGAGACAGAGACAGAGACAGAGACAGAGACAGAGAGAGAGAGAGAGAGAGAGAGAGAGAGAGAGAGAAAGAGAGAGAGAGACAGAGAGAGACAGAGAGAGAGAGAATGAAAATTTGATCAGGAGATAAAAGACATTCTGAATTTTTCCATCCCCCCCATCCAAATTCATTTTCTAGTAAACCTATTAACATATGATATGCTGCATAGAGCTACAAATCAATTCCATTATTAATCTTGCAACAAGGATACTGCCCCAGTAAGAGTTCTAGCACTACTACATTCATCTATATTTCAGAGGAAAGAAGAGGAAGGAAGAAGGAATTACTACACTTATCTTTCCATGAATCCTTAAAACATTTATTGCCTTCATCTGTTGTTGTTCACTGTTGTCCAAATTTATAATGCCCTGATTTGTACATGGAATCCCTGTTATTCACTGCAAGTTATTCTTGGAATATGCTTGGTATATTCCTAGTTATCCTACACACACACACACACACACACACACACACACACAAAATAAATTTTTCTCCCCAATGGAGTTAGAAAGGTTGCTTTTAAGTCGGCCATTGCCCTCATCACCACAAGATGGCAGAACAACATTGTGAATAAGATGAATGTGTAACCTACTGCTGGAAACTGACCACTAAATGTCATCTCAAAGAAGGTTTTTACTAGCCATTCTCAGTTAATTGAAGTTATTTGGGTTAAGTGAGTCATTTCAATTAATAAGTTGTTATATATATTGTTATAGTCTGAGTGATTTTTTTTCACTGAATCACACTGAAGAAGCTTCATATTAAGATATAATACTTTCATATTCCTACAGGGCTTCACCACAAGAACACTCATTACAAGATGCAAATCTTTTCTTTCTCCTGGTGTGATCCTTGCCCCTGTTTCTCTATAAATCCTTCATAGAAGATGTCAAACCAACTTGTCAGATGTCTTCCTCTATTTCTTTTAATATTTTGTGGATAAAAGTACAGGTTTCTGACTGACCATCTATCATCCCAAATTCTTACTGCATGACTAGTCCAGTTCTTTTTCCAGCCATATATACGTCCTTGATATCTTTCAAGTCATTTCTTATCTATGTCATCACTAGTGCTATGTTTCAGCTTCATTGTACTTACTATTCATCTTTCCATTGTCCTTTCAGTCACCTACAACTTTGCAACTTCTAAGATTCTTCTATTCTATGATTTCAGAGCCAAAACACTTGTCTAAGAGATCTGGGTTAGCAAGTACCTTGAAATAATTAAAGGGGCTGGGTAGTATATATAATCAAGATCATATTCCTTGCCTTTTCAAGGAGTGGCAAAGAGGTAGAAGGGAAGAAGAGAATTTGAAACTCATTATTTAAAAAATGAATGTTAAAAAATTTTTAAATGATTAGGAAATATTTAATAATAAATAAAAATACATATTTTTAAGGTATTGCATAGTTTCCTGAATTAAACCCAATCTCCTCTAATTCACTAAGGGCACAGCTTGGTATCAGGTTCAATAAGGAACAGAGTAGCAAAAAAAAAAGGAGCAAATTTTCTAAGAGGAATACTACTCTGCAAGGGTAGTTATGTCACCCTAACTATATAAGACCCTGGTGAGAGAGTACAGCCCACAGGAGAGGGATATCTATTGATTCTGCATGGATTTCAGAAGTGAGTTCTTCTGTGCTCTGCTCTGTAAATATACATTATCTCAAGTCTTATGAGGGCTTTTAAGGTGATATGATGACCACCTGCCAGATATAAGGTCCACATGAAGTGGGGCAATAAGCTTGCTAAGTGGGATTCCTCCAATAGTTTCTATAGGTCAGGAGGAAGTCTCTCTTGGAGGAAAAATATTAAACACACACACACACACACACACACACACCATCTTTGTAAATATGGATATATATATATATTTAGTATATATATTTGTACATAGTTTATATATATATATATATATGTATATATATATATAGTGCATTGTTTTTATGTACACACATATATGTATATGCAGATAAAGAGAGAGAGACAGAGACAAAGACAGAGCCAGAGCCAGAGACAATAGAGACAGAGAACATTTCATCCACTTTGTTTTTGTAGTGTAGATGATTAGGCTGATGGTGACTGTCCTTAAGGAAGTCTGCTAGTGCTCAGTGTAAAAGAAGAACAGAAACATCTAGCAAACTTTGACATCATTCGAGAATCCCTCTTCAGCAAAGACTGCCTAAGTTATTATCCACAAACCCAGAAAACTTCTCAGTCAATAGAAGCAAATATCTCCCTATTTGACACCTCACTTCAAGATGATATTCAGTGAATTGTTCAAGTTCTTACTGTGGTTGATTCTGTCAAAGAATATTTTTATAGATAGAACATGAGATAAATTTCTGGAACAGAAATTTGAAAGGGTCAATCACACTTTTTTCTTTCTGGAAATATACAAGCAGGTATGATGAGATCATATGTTCTTAACACCTTTCAGGTTGATGTGTAACTGTAAAGATGAATCACTCATTCTCATATAAAATGAGACTGGCATATAAGAATTCTATCTTAGGAGAGGAACAAACCTTTCTAATGCATCTACTATGTCTCAGTTCCTGTGGTCAGCACTTTACAAATATTATCTCATTTAATCAGCACAACAACCCTGACAGGTTGGTGCTATTATTATCTTCAATCTACTGTTGAGAGAATCAAGACAAACAGATCTGGAAGAGATTTGCCCAGTCGCTCAAGCATTATGGCTCAGAATCTTAACCCAGATATCCCTGACTTTGAGGTCAGCTCTCTAACATATGGGACCATGCTCCCTCTTAAAGACATTATAGATGATTGCATGGGCTTATTAATTATTAGTTTGCTGATAATTTCTCAATCATTTTTATTTTTGCCAGTCTTTTCCATCCCTTTAAATATTCTCCACTTTGAGAGTTAGATCATGAAAATCAATCTGAGTACCTTTAAAATTATCTTGCCTACTTCACAGATTTTCATATACATATACATATACACACATGATTCATAGATATATGTATATGCATGCAAGCATATACAAATATATACTGTATATATTTTAAGTGTGTATATATTAAGATATGTGTATATTTGATTTGATCAGTTTCTTCTCTTCTTCCTGAACTTTTTGACTAGCTATTGCTTGTCCTGAAATTTCCTGGATGTGTTTTTCCAGTCTAGATATAAACAACTGATAAGATCCCAGAATACGGATTCAACTCTGGCATTAGAAACAACTAATAGCCAACTGTAAGAGAATTTCTACCCTTTCCCCTGCATTTGCCCGGGTTATGCTCCATGCCTAGAATGTGTGCGAATGTGCTCTCTCTCTCTCTCTCTTTCTCTCTCTCTCTCTCTCTCTCTCTCTCTCTCTCTCTCTCTCTCTCTCTCTCTCTCTCTCTCTCTTCATCTTTGCCTTCCAGAATCCTTCTTTTCCTTCAAGAGTCAGATCATATACCATTCACATTTCTATTTCTTTTTTCCTTCTTTCCTAAATTCCCTCCTTCTCTCCTTTTTTCTTCCTTCTTTTCTCTGTCTTCCTCTCTCTCTCTCTCTCTCTCTCTCTCTCTCTCTCTCTCTCTCTCTCTCTCTCTCTCTCTCTCTCTCTCTCTCCACACACACTCTTTCTCTCCCACCCAGATTTCCTTGACTAGTTTGTGAATCTCTCCTTTGTCTACATCACACTCTTCTTTGAATCATCTAGTCATAGATCCCAAATTGGAAGGCCCTCCTGAGGTCATCTAGTCTAACCAATTTATTCTGTAGGTGAGAAAAATTAGGGCTAAAAAAGGGAGGTGCTTTGCACTGAGTAACACAAGTAATGAGCAGCAGGGTCCATCTTAGAGTCTTGATCTTTAACTTTGAATCCAGCATAGATCCACTACACAATGCTATTGATATATAATTCTTCATCTTTAATTCTCCAGAAGCGTTGTACTTTGCAGATAGAGAAACCAAATACATGTTTGGCAGTTTAGCTGAATTTAACTGAATTCAGTGACTTCTAAGATACTGGATTCAGGAAAGCCTGGGGATAGATTTTTTTGATGCTAAAAATTACCATTTTCTCATTCATATAAAGTATAGGTCTTATCATGGCATTCCCCCAACTCAGTGAGCTCCACTGGCTCTCTCAACTCTGGGATAAAATAGACTTTTCTGATTTCCATTGGAATATCTTTCCAAGTTGCTTCCTTCCCCTCCTTTCCAAACTTCTTATATCTTACTCCCTTCCATACATCCTTTGGCATGGCTGTCCTGGGACACATAATATTCCTTCTACAAGGCAATCCATGTCCTGCCTCTTGTCCCTTTAGTCTGTTCATCATCCCTAGATGATGGAATTCTCTTCTTCCTCCTCAATTCTACATTTTGGAGTTCCTTGTTCCCTTTAAGGCTCCACCAAAATGTCACATACTACATGAAACCTTTCCCAGTTCCCTTCTTACCTCCCAGTCCTACTGCTTTTCCTCCCCAGAATTCTGTGTTTATTTTGTATATAGTCTGCTTATGCTCATACTGTCCTTCTTATCTCCATTGGTAAAATGTAAACTCTTGGAAGGCAAAGAATGCTTCTGTTTTGTCTCTCTGTCCCAGTACATACTATGAAATAGGAACTTAAGCAATGTTTTTTGATGGAAGACTGAATGACTGGTTCTCTATTCCACTGCCTTATTGAGACCTGAAAGTGATCCCAAGGAGTCAAAAAGTTGTGCCATCAGAGTACAAGCTCTGGCAAGCTCTATTTAACTGGAAAAACTTAGAGCACAGGCCTGGGGACAGATTCTCTGGAAAAATGCAACTGAACTGTGTTTGGACTTGTTCACCTGTAGAAAGTTGGCCATTAAGTGTTGATCTGAGAGTTTTGGTTGCAGCAATTCTTGAAAGTGTTTGAAGATGTGGAGGATTATGATCAGTACCAGTGAGGGAGAACACCCACAGATTAAAAAGAAAGTATCTTTTAAAGTATAAACCATAGGTATTATATATCATGATTGTTTAGAATTGTTTGCCCTGGATCACTCTTTTAAAAATTAATCAGTATGACTATAAATAATGTTTATCAACTTCACAAGCCATGTCCTGCCTAAGGACATCACCTCCCTCCCCATGCTAAGAATGTATAAGTTCCTTATCTCTGTCTTAGAAGAATCTTTCCCTTCCTTCAAGGCTCAGGTCAGGATGCCTTCTCCTCCTTCTCTGTGAAGCTGCCAAAGACATCATAGGATCATTGAGCTGAAAGATCAGATTTAGTGACAAGAATGTTGAATTGAAATCAGCAGCCTTGAGTGACTTTAAGCAAATCCTTTAATTTCCATGTTCTTCTGAGTAGAAAGCCACTGAAATTCTTCTAGTTTTATATCTTTGAAACATTTGAAACCATCTAGTCAAAGCTGGACCTAATGAAAAGCCTCCCTCTGTTTCATGCATAACTTCTATTCTTTCTTTGAAGGTCTCTAGAGATGAAGGACCTGCCACCTTCTCCCCAGTAGCCCTCAAGTGAAAATTTTCTCTCCCTTCTCAAATAATCTGAGGTTTCCTGTCTTTATCCTTCCCATTTCTTACCCTGTATCATGCTTATGTTTATTTATGTTGCATCTCACCAATAGAATGGAAACTCCAGGGGGGCAAGGACAGTTTTAGTTGTCCCCAGCACCAAATATAGTGCTTTGCTGATAATAGATACTTAATATATGCTTCTTGAGTTGAATCAATATAAATAACATGCAATATGGTTGTGATCAATTTATAATAGACTGTGAAAACTTGGACAAGTCATTTAACATCTCATTGCCCCTGGGAAATGTTATAAGACAGCCGTTCTTAACTTCAGCTCAATGAACTTAAAAAAAAACTTACTTTGAAAACTATTTAACATAATTAACTTCCTTTATAACACTGTATTTTTTATTTTATACATTTAAAAATATTATTCTGAGGAGTTCATAGACTCTTCATCCCACTACCTCTGTAGTCATTATTACATTGATCAAAGTTCTTAAGCCTTTTAAAGTTGTTCATCTTTATAATGTTATTAAAGTAAAGGTTATTCTCCTGTTCCTACTCACTTCACTCTACTTCAGTTCAGACAAGTCTTTCCAAATCTTTCTGAAATCATTCCTTTGATGACATCATCATTATCATCATCATCATCATCATCATCATCATCATCATCATCATCATACCATAAGTTGTTCAACCATTCTCTAGTTAATAGGTATTACCCTTTAGTTTTCATTTCTTTGATGCTACAAAAACTGTGGCTAAAAATATTTTTTTTCATGTTAAGAAAGATTAACTAGGTGATACAATGTACCTAGAATCAGGAAGCTCTTAGTTCAAATCCATCCTCAAATACATCCTAATGTGACCCTGGGTAAGTCACAACCTCTGTTTGTCTCAGTTTCCTCAAATGTAAAATGAGGAGAATAATAGCATATATTTCCCAGAGTTGTTATGAGGATCAAATGAAATAATAGTTGTAAAACACTCAGCATAGTTCCTGGTACATCGTAAGCTCTATATAACTATTAGCTGTATTTTTTATGTGATTGTTTTTCATCTTTCTTTGATCTCTTTGAGGCACAGACCCAGAACTAGTATTGCTAGGTCAAAGGAAAATTCATAGTTTAGTTTTTAAGACATATTTCCAAATTGCTTCCCAGAAAGTCTCCACCAACAACACAATAAATAATTCAGTTGTTTTCCCATAGTCTTTCAATATCTGTCATCTCTTTTTGTTATCTTTACTAGTCTGATAGATATTCAGTGGAACTTCAGAGTTCCTTTAATTTGCATTTATCTAAATAGGAGTAAAAAGTTTTTCCATTATCTATATATGTCTTGGCTTTCTTCTCTTGAGAACTGTCTGTTCTTCACCTTTGAACAATACCAATTAGGCTATATAACATATCATTTTTTAGGTTATACATGTTAAACATATTTCCATATTAGTCATGTTGTAAAAGAAGAATCAGAGCTAAGGGGGAGAAATGAGAAAGAAAGAACAAAAACCAAAAAAAGTGAAAATAATCTGCTTTAGTCTGCCTTCAGACTCTATAGTTCTTTCTCTTGATGTGGATAGCCTTTTCCATCATGAGTCATTTGGAATTGTCTTTAATCATTGTATTGCAGAGAAGAGGTAAGTTTATCTAGATGATCATCACGCAGTGTTCCTGTTAATATCACTGATCACTTCACTCAACAACAGCTCATATAACTGTTTCCAGGCATTTCTGAAATCTGTCCCTTCATAATTTCTTACAGAGCAATCATATTCCATCACATTTATTTACCACAACTTGTTCAGTCATTTCCCAATGGATGGGCATGCCCTCAATTTCCAATTCTTTGCAATCACAAGAAGAGCTGCCATAATATTTTCATACTTATAGGTCTTTCCCCCATTTTTATGATCTCTTTGAGATACAAACTTAGTAGTAGTGTTGGATAAAAGGATATGTACAGCTCCATTGCCCTTTGGTATAATAAAACATAGCAATTCAGCAACTATGACATCTTCATATCTGCACTACTCCCTCCTTTCTGAGTCTTCTAAGTCCCCAGAGACTATTATCTGTGGCTTAACTCTTCCTTACACACAGCTGTGTATTGCTCTTAAATTATTTCATGCATGTCCATGTCTTCTCCTCAAAGAGAATAAAAGCTCCCTGAGGGCAGGGACAATGTCTAATTTTTCTGTATTGCTCAGTTGAAATTCTGGGCATATTAATAAATACCTTGATTGATTTATCATGTAACAGGACTCATACAAGTGCAGAACATATTTGGAGCCTCATGTGAAAGAAGTGAGAGAACCTGCTTTCTGGAGAATTGTGATGATATGCAACAGAAGTCCCTTCGATAGACTTTGGAGAATGTGTAGACATTTCATCACAGATTCTGTTTTACTAATCACAGAAGGGACAGCAGTCTCTTTGATTGGCTGGGATTTGGAATTAGGATTGTCTGCAAAAGACCTTAGTCAGTCTTGTCTTCCTTCCTTCTCTCCTTCCCCCAGAGAATCTCTACTCTTGGTTTGCTTCCTTCCCCAATGGTATCTGGTTAGAGACAGTGCTTTAAAGGAAGAAACCTTGGACCTTCTTCACATGATCCAGTGAAAATAAATAAATAAATGAATGAATGAATAAATAAATAAATAAATAAATAAATGGATGGATGGATGGATGAATAAACAAACAAATGAATAAATAAATAAATGAATGAAATAACCTCATTCCTTTGTCTTGCAATTTTTTCTTCCATTCATATAAACTGGAAGTATAGAAGTTCAAGAATCTGGGAGGCCAATGAGTCTGTGAATCTATTGACCTTAAGAATAAAGTTCATGTTAGCTTTTTATCCAGTCCACTACTGATATTTCATAATTTAACCTTAGGGACCCAGTCCAACAGTAGCTGAAATGGATAGCACTATCCAGAAGCAATATCTTTTCTGGACATGAATTAGATGGAACCAATGTTGCATAGAATCTCTACTAAGTTTGAGCCTTCTCCCTCCAGAAAGCAAGATGGTATAAAGGGACTGTGTCCCCAAGATATTAAAGAGAAATGTTGGGGGGTTTTCTTGCTATTTCTTCAAAATAAATTTTTCTTTATAAAGGTCCAATTGATATTATTAAGTGGTTAAAATAACACTCAAGCAAAACTGGAGTTCAAGTCAAAGAGATACCTCAACCCTTCAGGGGTACCTCTACAATCCTGAGAAATAAATATAGTCAGTCTGGTTCTAGGAAAGTGAGCCACTGTGCTATAATTGAAAGGTAATTATTTCAAACAAGATTGAATACAACCTAATTCTGTAATCAAAACACTTGACTAATCCCCTAGAGCCTGTGATACCCAGGCTAATCTCTGTAAATCTGCCATCTCTTCTGTGACAAGGGTTGAGTTGAGGTGTCCACATTCTGCTGGAAAGAGACAGAAACTCCTCCTCCTTGTGCCACTGGCAAAATCTTCACATTCACCCGGAAAAGCATCACTTGTCTTAATATTTCTTCCTGTATGTATTGCAGCTGGGAGAAGCTGAGGCAGAAATAATTCCAAATAATTCCAAGAAAAAAATAGATAGAAAACTAGAAGAGATGTTAAAGATTATCCAGTCAAACCCCTTGCTTTTATAGATAAAGTGAGGTCCAGAAAGGTAACTGGCTTGAGGTCACAAAGAAACAATTTATAATTAAATTGAGCAAACATTATGGACTTGCTATGATCATGGATCTGGGGAAACAATGAGAAAGCAGAACCAGGATTCTAGCTCTCTGATTTAAGATCTGATGTATGATTTTTCTATTACATCTCTACTCTTTATATCAAAGACAGAAACTACCCTTAAATAGATGACTTAGAATTTGGCATGGCCTTGATGGCTCTATCTAGGTAATAAAAAGGATAGAATGTTATACTTGGAATAAAGAAGACCTGAATTCAAATCTTACTTTCTATCTGTGTGACCCTGGACAAGTCACTAGAACTCTGTCTCCTTCAGTTTCCATAATTATAAAATGAGAATAATAAAAGCAACTACCTCTTAGGGTTAGTGTGTGAATAAAATAAGACACTAATTATAAAATGCTTTGTAAACTTCAAAGTACTATATAAATTCTAGCTATCTTTACTATCATCATGATTATCAACAGTACCATTACTTCTCAACATATAACCATGAACCCCATGAAAATGGAAATTATTTACAATGAGAACTATATCTGCTTCATTCCAACCCTCAATATCAGTTTGGTACAGTGGTAAGATGGATAGACAAGTGATAGAGTACTGGGCTGGAGTCAGGAATACCTGAGTTCAAATCTGATTTCACACACTTAGTAGCTCTGTGACTATGCAAGACATTTAACCCTGTTTTCTCAGTTTCTTCATCTAAGGATTGGAGGGGGAAAAAATGGCAAACCACTCCAGTATTTTTGCTAAGAAAAATCCCAAATGGGTTCAGAAATAGTTGGACATGAATGAAAGATTACTGCACAACAACAACAGTGGTAAGAGCCCTAGCCCTGAATTTAAAGTATCTGGCTTCAAATCCCATCTCTGATTTTTACTACCTTTGTAATCTTGGATGCCTCAATTAGCTACCCTGGGCCTCAATTTCCTCATTACATCTTTTATTTTTTTTTATTTTTTTTTTAGATTTTTTAAGGCAATGGGGTTAAGTGGCTTGCCCAAGGCCACACAGCTAGGTAATTGTTAAGTGTCTGAGGTCAGATTTGAACCCAGGTACTCCTGACTCCAAGGCCAGTGCTCTATCCACTGTACCACCTAGTCTCCCCCTAGTTTCCTCATTAAAAAATAAAATGGTTAGACTGGGTAGTCTCTGAGATCTCTTCCAACTCTATATATGAAGTGGTGATACATATTTCAGCAAAGTTTTAAAAGGGTGGGGGAGAATATAGAAGACAGAGAACTGAAATATTAAGGGAAAGGTCACCTAATAAATAAATATTCTCTATAAAAAGGGTCTGAGACCTTAGTAGCTTAATTGCATATGAAGAGGTCAGTAATGAAATTACTTCTAGAACTGCAGTTTAGAGACTACATTCCTACCTTTGTTCCCAGTCATTCATCTTCATAAGATCCCCCAAAAAGTCTGAGAAGAGTGATTCAATTAGATCTTATGATTATAAGCCAAGATCAAGAACTTTATTGAGAGAAGGGCTTTGAAACATAAAGGACTGTCAAAAAAGGGAGACTAGACCTCTCCTACCTCCTGTGACAAACTTCAGAGGCAGTGTCCTAAGGCAGGCAAAGAGCAGCATTTCTACTAATCCTTTGTTAAGGATTACTGCCCTAGTATATATAGAGCATAGTAGCATACCAGCTGAAGAGAGCAGAGTACTACTCAAGCCAAAGCAATGGAAGAAAGTAGTGAAAGACTGTAATTGCCTGTTGAAGATTAACCAATCCAACAGAGATCAACATGAAGCTCTTTAGGTCCCTCAGGCATTCCCTTAGAGAATCTCTAAGTCTTACTTTCACTTTGTGATGCATGGTGTATTCAGGGCTGCTCATCTACCTTTGATGTCCACCTGACACCCAATGCTCACCTCAGCTCCAAGAAGCTGTAGCATATACAACAGGCACACACTAGTAAAAACCATCTCAGTACCATGTTGAGAGTAACTGATGGGCTTCAAATCTGATGATGAGTCCTCTACTATCCCATCAAAATGAGAAGGCAAGAACAATCTTTTCCAATGGTCATGGAGGTAGCAGAAGCAGGCATTGTGGAGTGCTTAAAACTTGGTCAGACACTGAAGATGCCAAGATCATCCACCACATTCTAGCCCATCACCAGTTGTCTTGCCACTGGACTTTGATGACTTTTGAAGAGAGAGTGAGGCTGATATCTTTGTACAATCCTGCCTCACTTAATTGCAATAAAAGCACAAGTTACAATATCACTCCATGATATCCTTAGTCCTTTTCAAAATTGAAGGGCAAACATCTTCACTGTGGCTTCAATCCATTCTCAGCTTTGACCATATATTCTGCCACATGAATGTGTCACTAGTTATTATTTAAAAAATCATTTTCTTCCCATCCCAATGATATTTTCATTTCCTGATCTTCATCTCTCTTTTCTTAAGAAAGCCATATTATCCAATTTCTTTAGGCCTGTTGTAAGATTGTCAGCCACAAAGTCAAGTTGATTTAACCCACTGAAAATCCATCGTAAATCATTTTGATTATGCTCGACTATACACATAACCATTAGTAATATTCTTTCTCATTTCCCCACAGTGACTATTCCAAACCTTTTTTCCTTTACTCTTACAGACAACTACACCCCAGCTTCTACAGATATAGGAAATAATGGACCCTCTTGTTTTACCCAAAAGATTCAGGTCATCAGGCATGACCTCTCTGTTTCCCTCCCCCAGTCTTCAAATCTTCTTTTTATCTTCAAACCTATCTCATTATTTTTGCCCTCCTTTACTCAAGTCATAAAAGAGATTTTCCTTACTATAATTAATTCCACTCCATTCATTGACATTTTTCTACAACCTTGATCCAAAAGTCATTCATCTTTTCCCTCTTATTTCATCATACTTTAATTGGCCTGTATCTCCATTCCATCTGCTTACAAAAATGCTAAGGCCTTTTTATCTCATTTAGCCATCATCCTATCCATTCTTTTCTTTTCCTTCACTATTAACTTTCTTTAAAAAGTTATAGTTTTCTCCTCTACTATTTATAATTGGGCATACATTCCCCCTACTCCCAGTACTTTGCTAAAATTGGTATCTCTGAGGTTATCAAAATCCTCTTAAAATCAAAATCAAATCCATGTTTTTTCATTATTCCTCTTCATTCTCTGCACATTTTGACATATTTACCACTCCTTCTTATTGGTGGGTTTTTTTTTTGGGGGGGGGGGTCTGTCCTTCAGTTTTAAAGACACCATACACACATTCTTGGCTTTCATTCTTGTTCATTGTCCCTTCTCTGTCTTCAATCACATATCCTTTAACAGTTTTTCAATTTGATTCAGTTTAGCAAGCATTTATTAAGGGACTTAGTAAATGCCCATTTATTAGGCACTGAGCTGTATTTTGATTCATTTGAAACCTAAAATTATTTCTCCCCTGATGTTTTTCTGTAATTTTTTCAGTCATGTCCAATTTTTCATAACCTCATTTAGGGTGTTTTTGGCAAAGACTGGAAAGATTTGACGTTTTCTTTTCTAACTCATTTTCAGATGAGAAGCTAAGGCAAACAGGGTTAAGCAACTTCCTCAGGATCACATAGCTAGTAAGTGTCTGAGGCCAGATTTGAATTCAGGGAGATAAACCTTACTTCAGACCAGCATTACATCCACTACTCCACCTAGCTACTGTTTCCTCTGATGCCACAACATTATCACTAGCATAAACTGCCCCAAGTTTGTGTCTAAATTGAAAGAAAGAAGAGATCTGATGGTATGTTCCCAGATACATTATAGTCTGGCCCTTTTCAACAAAGCTATTGACAGAAGCAAAGAAGTTTCAAAAATAAACTGAGCTACCTTGTCTCTTTCCCTTCCCTTTTAAAAACCAAGCCATTGTTTCAAACCCATCTAAAGTAGTCACACTTTTGAAGAGTGGTGATGATGATAATTAACATTTGTATAGAACTATAAAGTTTGCAGAGATTTCATATAATTATCTTTCTTGATTCTTACAATAACTCTTTGGAATAGGTATGACCAACCAATTTTACAGCAAAGAAACTCAAGCTGAGAGAGGTTGAATTGCTCAAGATCACATAGCATTTGTGCATTCCTAATGCCATCTTGCAGCCTTATTGTTGCTCTATACCTAACAACGGTGTAACAATACAAACACATAGTTGCAAATCTTACCACCCACAAGCAACATATGCTATTGCAGTGCAAGTTAATACAAACAAATGTCTGTATAGAATAGACACAGATACACTAAGCTTTGTGCCTTCTCTATTTACATCTACTATTTTCCCTATTGTACCAATCTACTAAAATCTCTGGAGGCAACTCTAGAAACCCAAGTTATGCTTTCCATCCCTGGCAGGCTTGCAATAGTCCCTCAACAACTAACCCAGGGGGGCAGAGCCAAGATGGTGGCTTGAAGGCAGCATTTCCCAGGAACTCCTTCCCCCCAACCTCCAAAAAAACAAACAAATGATGGCTCTAGCCAAAATTTAGAGGGGCAGACCCTACAGAAAGATTGAATGATACATTTCCCCAGTCCAAAACAACTTAGAAATTCCACGGGAAAGGTGTGTTTCACCAGGACCATGGATTAAAAAAAAAAAAGCCCTGGCTAGAGTGCAACCCAGCCCAATGCAATCCAAAGATCACTGGCAACAGCTTGAAGGGCCCAGGAGAGAACTCTGCTCCACCAGAATGAGTGCTGAGTGAGGAGCACCCACTGCAAAATCTACAGTGAGAATCTGGAGAAAGCAGCCTGTACTCCCAGAGACTGTAAGGGAAGTCTGCAGAGATTTCTCTGCTCTCCCTTGGTGTAGGACTCTTCTGTTTGCCTACACTCAGATCCAGTTGCAGTTTGGGCTTCCATACTAAGATAGCTGGATCCAGCCTTATAGCCCCAGGGCAGAGAGAAGTACTGGGTGGGGTGGAGGAACATCTACATATCAAAGCACACACAAGAGAGCATAAGACTTTAGAGGAATAAAGGTCCCAGTGGGGTGTCCAAAAAAAAATC
The DNA here is from genome assembly GCF_037893015.1 of Macrotis lagotis. NCBI lineage: Eukaryota > Metazoa > Chordata > Mammalia > Peramelemorphia > Peramelidae > Macrotis > Macrotis lagotis. Next base: position 235,919,295 of record NC_133658.1, on the reverse strand, counting down.
CCAAAGCCTTGGAAGTGCTGTCTTGGGCTGAGGAAATGAGTAAACAACAGGAAAAAAAAGAATCTGACCATAGGGAATTACCTTAGTCCAATGGAAGATCAAAACACGTACTCAAATGATGATAAAATTGAAGCTTCCATATCAAAAACCTCCAAGAGAAATAGAAAATGGGCTCAGACTATGGATGAGCTCAAAAAAGACTTTGAAAAGCAATTAAAGGAGATGGAGGAAAATTGGGAGGAGAAATGACAGCATTGTAGAAAAATCATGAAAACCAAATCAAAAGCTTGGTGAAAGATATACAAAAAATACTGAAGAAAATAATATGGTAAAAAGCAGTTTAGGCCTACTGGAAAAAACAAAACAAAAGGCAAATGAGGAGAAGAATGCCTTAAAAAGGCAGAATTGATCATATGGAAAAGGAGATAAAAAAGCTCTCTGAAGAAAATAACTCCTTCAAATGAAGTATGGAACTAAAAGAAGCTGATAACTTTGAAAGAAATCAGGAAGAAATAAAACTCTTCCCAAACAGCCAAAAATTAGAAGAAAATGTGAAATATCTCATTGGAAAAACAACCAACCTCAAAAACAGATTCAGAAGAAATAATTTAAAAATCATTGGACTATCTGAAAGCCACTACCAGGAGAAGACCCTAGACTTCATTTTTCAAGAAATAATACAGCAAAATTGCCCTGAGATCCTTGGAAGCAGAAGGTAAAATAGAAATTGAGAGAATTCACCAATTACCTCCTGAAAGAGATCCCAAAAGAAAAACTTCCAGGAATATTATAGTCAAATTCCAAAACTTCCAAATCAAAGAGAAAATTCTAAAAACTGCCAGAAACAAACAATTCAACTACCAAGGCTCTATAGTGAGGATTACACAGGATCTGGCAGCATCTACATTAAGGGCTCGTGGGGATTGGAATATGATATTCCGGAAGGCAAAAGATCTTGGTTTGCAACCAAGAATCAACTACCCAGCAAAACTGAACATCCTCTTTCAGGGGAAAAGATAGACTTTCAATGAAACAGAGGACTTTAAAACTTTCCTATTGAAACAACCAGAGCTGAACAGAAAGTTTGATCTCCAAGTACAGGACTCTGGTGAACCAGAGAGGGAGTAGAAGAGAAGGACTAACTATGAGGAACTTGATGATGTTGAAATGTTTGTATTTCTGCATGGGAAGAAGATATTGATAACTCATATAAACTTTCTCATTTATAAGAGCTGTTAGAAGGAGCATATATAGACAGGGCACAGGAAGGAGCAGAATATAATGGTTTAATATAGTAAAAAGATGGAGTCAATGGGTGATAAAGGAAAGTAATGGGAAGAAGGAAAAGGAGATGAAGAAGAAGCTAAGAAATTTCACATGAGAGTCAAGAAAAAGCTTTTTCAATGAAGTGGAAAGGGGGAAGGCAAGGGGGAATGCATGAGCCTTCATTCTCATCAGAAATGGCTCAGAGAGGAAATAACATACACACTTAATAGGGTGAGGAAATCTATTTTACCCTAGAGAAAAATAAGAAGAAAGGGACAGGATAAGGAGGAATGGGGGGAGGGAAGGGGGGAATAGGTGATAGAAGAGAGGAAAGATCAAGGGAGAGGGTGCTCAGATTCAACACATTTTTGGACAGGGACAGGATGAGCAAGAATGGAATAAATGAGAGTGGGGAGAAATAGAGTGAAGGTACAGCTAGTAATAGCAACTGTGGGAAATATATTCAAACAACTTCTCTAGTGGACTTATGATAAAGAAAGCAACTCACCCCAGAGACAGAGCCATTGAAATCTGAACACAGACTGAAGTACAATTCATTCTCTCTCTCTCTCTCTCTCTCTCTCTTTATTCTTGAGGTTTCTCATCTTCTTGGGGGGCAGAGGGAAAGGAGGGGGTAAAAATTACTCTTATAACACATTCTATTTACATCAATGTATGGCATGGAAACAATGTAGATACTATCAGACAGCCTTCTGTTGGGGAGAGGGAAGGGAAGGGGGGGGAAACTGTAGAATTCAGAGCCTTGCAAAAAATGATGAGTACATATTACTATTGTATATAATTGGAAAACAAATAAAATGTTAAAAATGAAAAAAAAACTAATCCAGCAATCTCTTTCTGACAGTCATAGAATAACAATGAAACCCAGAAAGGTTTCCTACCCAGTCCAACAAGGCTCCCAGTACCTATAAACTAATGATTCCCAAGATTACCATATTCCTCAAAATAGCTTTCTCTCCACCCTGTCTTTTGAAGCTTCACAACTTAAAAAAGTTCCCTTTTATCTGGAAAAATATCCTTCAGTCCTGCCTCTTAATGTTCCTAGTTCAAGAACTTCATTCTTTTTTAGGGCTGCTCCCATACCTCAGTCCAGTAACTAAAACTTTTACCAATCTCTCTGTCAGTAATTTGGCCTAGGGAGAGATGCCTCAGAAAATGGAAGAAAAAGCAAGGGGAGGAAGGAAGGAAGGAAGGAAGGAAGGAAGGAAGGAAGGAAGGAAGGAAGGAAGGAAGGAAGGAAGGAAGGAAGGAAGGAAAGAAGGGAGGGAGGGAGGGAGGGAGGAAGGAAGGAAGGAAAGGAGGAAGGGAGGGAGGGAGAGAGGGAGAGAGGGAGAGAGGGAGAGAGAAGGGAAAGGGGGTGGGAGGAAGCAGGAACTCCAGAACTGTAGGCAAAAGGAGTTGCAACCATTATTTTACCATAATCCCTGCCATCTCCATCTTGGTTTAAAACAGATGGTTACATCCATAGGACCAGCATCCTACCAACCTTCATCCCAGCCATCAAATCACATTTAATACCAGAGTAACACTTGCTGTCTGGCTTTTCCTTGCTATACAGATTGTTATTATTGGTACTGTCACTGAGTCATTCAGTCATATTCACTCTTCAGGACCCCATGGACTATAACATACCAATGCTATCCAAGGTGTTTTTTGGCAAAGATATGGAATGTTTACCATTTCTTTCTCTAGTGTATTGAAGCAAATAGAGGATAAGGACTTGCCTCAGTTTTCTCAATTGTAAAAATAGGAATAATAATGGCAATTACTTCCCAGGGTTGTTGTAGGTATAAAAGAAAATAATATTTGTAATGTGCTTAGCACACAAAGGTTCACCATCAATATGTGTTCCTTCTTTTTTTCTTCATACTTCCATAGTACCAAAGGAGCTCAAAGTTCTTTATGAATAGTAATATAATTCTCTAGCACCCACTCTAAATAAAATTATTAAACAGTTACGTGAACATCAACCATTTCTTCTTTAGGCCTGTGTTTCCCTCTCCTGTCACAAGGTGGCAATAGTCCACAAACAGCAGAAACAGTGGAAATACTAGATTTAAGAGAAGGAAAATCTCTTGGGGCTTTATTATCCATGCTTGGCAACTTCAAACCAAGTTTAGTATCTGCTGGGAAAGACATAGCAGATTCATTCATCCCTCTTATATTATTAGATGACCAAATAAAAGTTTATTGGAATGGGAAGAGAAGAGGTTTCTAATTATGTTTCTGAACAGATTTAAGATAAAAGGAGATTTGAGAACCTGCAAAACAAATTATACAATATTGATTAGCTTGACAGGAGAGGAAATTGAATAATTAAATAACCCTATCTTAGAAAAAGAAATTGAATGAGCAATCAAGGAGTATGAAAAAATCCTCAGGACCACATGAATTGACAAGGGAATTCTACCATACGTATAAGGAACAATTAATCTAAATACTATAAAAGATAGCTCAAAATAATGGGCAAAGAAAAGAGTCCTATCAAATTCCTCTTATGACGCAAATATGATTTTGATACTTAAACCAGGGAGAGCAAAAAACAGAGAGAGAAAACTGTAGACCAATTTCTTGAATGAATATCAATGCAAAAATTTTAAATAAAAACTAGCAAAGAGATTACAACAATATATCACAATGATTAAACACCATGAACAGGTGGAGTTTTGCAAACTAATTCAATAAGAAGAAGACTATCAGCATAATTGATCATGTCAAAAACAATAACAAGTCATATAATTACTATTAAAAACCCCTAGCAAATAGGAATAAATGGAGATTTTCTTAAAATGATAAAATCTAAAACCAAAAATATCTGTAATGCAAATAAACTTGAAGCCTTTCCAATAAGATCGGGGATGAAGCAATGATGCCCATTATAACCACTAATACTTAATATTCTACTAGAAATTCCAGCTATTGCAATACAAAAAAGAAATTGAAAGAATAAAAATAGGCAATAAGGAAGTAAAACTATCACTTCACAGATGATATGATAGCATACTTAGAGAATTTTGGAAAATCAACTAAAAAACTAGTAGAGGACTTCTGGGGCAGAGCAAAGATGGTGGGTGAAGCTAGCATGTTCCTGGAGCTTTTCCCTACACAACATTAAATGAAGCCTCTAAAGAGACAGCTACAGATCCCATCAAAAAAATAATCAAAACAAGTTTTCAAAAGTAGACATTGTGGAGGATCTTCATTGAAGGTCTGTGTCTTCGGGGAAAAGGGGAAGTAAAGCCCAGTTAGGCAGAAGAGCCAGTAAGCCAGTTGGAGGCTTCTAACCACAGGATGGTCCAAGTCCTAGTAGTTAGGCAGGAAGCCAGCAAGGAAGGTCCCATCCTCAGACAAAGTCCCTGGCAACAGTGGGGCAACAGACAGGACTGGGTTGGGAACAAACCATAGCATACACAGAACCTGGACATTAAGGAAGAACCAAACCTCTGCATAAGCAACACCTTGGCAAACAATAATCCAGGAATCACACCCCAACCCTAACACAAAAAATTCAGGATGATACTCTCTATATCCCAGGAGCAGAGCTCAATAATTAAAATGAGGGAAAATTTCCAAATAGAAAGCTATTATTCAGATAGAAATGATTAAAAGAAAAATATCTCAGAAGAAAGCAATAACAAATTACCTACATGGGAAGGTTCAAAAGGAGTTTATAAATTGGACTCAGATCCAAAACTTCATAGAAGAGCTTTAAAAATAGTTTGAAAACCAAAGAAGGGCAGCTATGTGGTGCAGTGGATAGAGCACTGGTCCTGGAGTCAGAAAGATCTGAGTTCAATTTCTGTCTCAGATACTTAATACTTGCTGTGTGACTTTGGGCAAGTCATTTAAATCAGTGCCATGCAAAAAAACAAAAACAAAAACAAGAAAAAGAGGAAGAATAAAAGTAAAAAAAAAGAAATGAGCCATGCAGGAAAATTATGAAAAATTGATCAAAAAAACCAACTCCTTTAAAAGTAAAAATAACCAAATAAAAAATGTAACTCATTAAAAAATAAAATTCACCATCTGGAAAAGGAATGCAACTCAGGGAAAAAGTAAAATTAACCAAATGGAAAAGGAAAACAACTCACTGAAGAGTAAAATTAACCAACTTGAAAAAGGAAACAAAAACTAACTGAAGAAAATAAAACTTTAAAAATCAGAATTGGACAAACAGAAACTAATGAATCTATGAGACACCATGATTCCAGCAAACAAAATCAAATGGCTGAAAATTTGAAGAAAATATAAAGTACCTTTTAGGAAAAACAATTCACCTGGAAAATAGAACCAGGAGACATAATTTATGAATTATTGGTCTTTGAGAAATCCTAGCTCAAAAAAAAAGCCTTAAAATGACTTTCAGGAAATTATCATGAAAAACTATCTTAATATATTAGATCAAGAAGACAAAATAGTCCTTGAAAACACATAATCCAGAAAGAGACTCCAGGATAAAAACTCCAAGGACTATCATAACTAAAATTCCATAGTTCTCAAATAAAGGAGATAATACTACAAGTAGCCAAGAAAAAGCAATTTAAATACAAAGGAAGTACAGTCAGAATTTCACAGGACTTATTTGTTTCAACTTTAAAGGATCAAAGGGTCTGGAATATAATATTTTGGAGGACAAAGAACCTTGGATTACAACCAAGAATTTACTACCCTGCAAAATTCATCATAGTATATAAGGGGGAAAAGATAGATTTTCAAAGAAATAGAGGAATTTCAAAATTTCCTGATAAAAAGACCAGAAATGAACAAAAAAATTCAATCTTCCAATACAAGACTCAAGAGATGAATGAAGAGGTAGATGGAAAGAGGGAGGAAAAAAAAACCACTGCTAATCAAGAACAGCAGATTGTACACATTTTTACAAGAGAAAATAACACATGTAACTCTTGAGTACTGTATTTCTCTTAGGGGAGTTAGGTTGAATATAGTTGACGGGATTATACTTAGAGGATATGGGTATACTTGGTTCTTGATCTTTGTTAACAAAGAGGACCAAAGCAACATCACTATATTTGAAACAAATTATAATGTGTCCCACTGTGACTGATCAGACCAGTATGAGCTCAGAATGCTTTACCACAACTTGGGCAAAAAATAGTCCAGGTGATCACATGGGGCATTTACTCTAAACTTATGTAGCTCGTGTTTCCTTTGAGCTACCTTAATTCTCCTTTACTTGGAAAGCTCAGCACTTGCTCTGATGAGAGCACCCTATGTTGAGTGGTCCTGTGCCAGTGTCTCCCATTCTGTACAATCAACTCTAAAGTTCTTAAGGGTGTCCAAATACTTGGAGTACTTAGAGACTCTCTACATAATTAAAGGAGAAGTGACCTTACTTTACTAGATATCTTAGTTAAGGAGGGTTAAAGTACAATAGGGGCAGAGAAAGGGAGTAGAAGGGTTAGACATAAAGAGATTAGGAAAAGATCTTGTCTTAATCCATACTTTAGTTAGAGAGGGTTTTAGTACTATGAGTACAGTGCTAAGGGGACAGAGTGAGAGATTGCATCAATATTTTGGTTGGGGAGGATTGTAGGGCTATGGTTGGAGTACTTAGAGGGACTAAACATGAAAACATCATGAAGAGATTTTGATTTGTTTAATACTTAGGCTATAGTTAGAGGGAGTATGCCTGAGGAGTGGGGAATTGTTCAATGGTTTATGAAATGATTTGGTTCTTGACGATTTGGAGGGTACTTGAAAAGGGGATAAGGTATAAAGTGATTATAATTTGATGTGGTTTATGATGATTGAGAAGTAAATTTCTTTTTTGAAAAGTAAATTTCTAATAAAACAAAAGAGGGGAAGGTACTTAGTGATAAGTCTTGCTTATCAATCAGTCAAGCAATCAATCAACCTTTGAGAATAATAATTCAATCAGGACAGATAAAAGAAGTTTATTTTGACAAAAGGGTTGTAAGTATAAGGTAGAGTTAAACATAAAAAGGACTATACTAGGAGAAGGCTAGGCATTAGTTTATAAATAACACCAGATGAAGAGTCACAGAGACCTGTTATAGTAGAGGGAAAAGGACTTCTGGGTAAGATGGCAGAGAGAAGACAGGCACAGTTCTAAATTCTCCTGATCTTCCCCCATATATGATATGAAACAAACTTCTTAAAATAAATCCATTCAACAAATCCCAGAAAGAAAAGCCAGGAGAAAGAACATCTACCTCAGGATTTGTCTTCCACAGTTGTGGGTGAGTCTAGATGCAGTGGGCAAACTCTGCCCAGAGCACTGAACTTTGGAGAGACTAGGAGCCTGAATTAGCCACAGATTGACTTGATTAGCTGTGGGGCTGGAGCCCAGGAGCCTGAGGGCTTGAGAACCAGACCAGCTTGATCAGCGGTGGGGCTAGAGCCTGGTTGACTGCAGGGGCTTGGGTCAACTAGGGAGCAGAGGTATTGGTGTTGGTGTTGACCATCTGGAGCTTCTGGACAGGGCTGAGGGGAGAGTTCTGGTACAGGAGAGCTGCAGACACCATCCCTGGACTCCTCTGGTCAAGAAGAACTCTGAATCCAAGCCTCCATTTAAGCTGAAGCCTCTTCCCAGAACAAACACTATTAAAGACCTTCTGCCCCAGGCACAGGTGTGTGAGCAGCAGTTTACCACCTCAGGTGTCAATAGGGAGAGCAATGATCTCACCCCAGGGTATAGCCCACCATTGATTGAAGACAAAAGTATTTAACAGCTTCAATCATTCCCTCCAGGCCAAGGGAGAGGGCCTCAATCAAGGTCACAGACACTCCAGAGAAAGCAATCAGCACCCCATACTGGTCAGTTGGAGAAATTATACTCAATGAAAACCTCTAGCACCTCCTACTGGCCAGCTGGAGATATTACACTCAGTGAGTAAAGCCTCTAGGGATCCCAACACCAAACCCCTGTGAATCAGCCCCTCCCCAACTCAAGGTCTTAGCAAAATGAAGAAAGGTCGGTGGAAAGGAGGGTCCATAGAAAAATTCATGGAAGGAAAAGACCCTAACTCACAGAGACCTAGTAGAACCTCTGAGAAGAATATGATCTGATCTCCAGCACAGAAAGACTCCTTGAAGAAATAAGGAAGGAGTTTAAAAATCAATTGGAAAATTTGGGAAAAGAAACCCAAGAGCAAATTGACACCTTGCAACAAGAAAAGAAATCATTGGAAAATATAATTGGACAAATACAAAATGAGAATAATTCTCTCAGATCCTCAATTGTGCAAATGCAAAAAGAAAATAATTCTCTCAAAACCTCAATTGGTCAAATGGAAAGCTCTTTCAAAAACAGAATTGACCAATTGGAAAAGGAGTTGTTAAAAGTAAATGAAGAAAACTCTTCTCTAAAAAAAAGAATGGAGTCTGTGGATACTAATGATTTCATGAGACAGCAAGAGCTTGTTAAACAAAACCAAAAAAATAGAAAAAAATAGAAGAAAATGTAAAATACCTCATCAGCAAAACCACTGACCTTGAAGATTGAGGAGGGACAACCTGAGAATTATTGGTCTTCCTGAAAACATTGAAGAGAAAAAAAAGTCTGGACTTAATATTGCAGGATTTAGTGATGGAAAAGTGCCCTGATATCATGGAACCAGAGGGCAAAATAGTTATTGAAAAAATACATCGATCCCCTCTGGAAAGAGATTCTAACCCTAAAATGAAAACAGCAAGGAATGTTGTGGCCAAATTCCAAAACTATCAGATAAAAGAGAAAATCCTGCAAGCAGCCAGAAAGAAACAATTTAAATACAATTTAAAAGAATTTAAAAGGAGCCACAGTAAGGATCACACAGGAACTGGCTGCATCAAGATTAAGGGATTGATAAGGGCCTAGAACAAGATATTCTGAAGAGCAAGAGATCTAGGAATACAGCCAATAATCCACTGTACAGCAAAGCTGAGCCTTCTCTTCCAGGGAAAAAGATGAACATTTATCATACTGGAAGAATTCCAAAAATTCCTGATGAAAAGACCAGAGCTAAATAGAAAATTTGGACATCAAACAGAAGGTTCAAGAGACACATGAAAAGGTTAAAAAGTGGGGGGGGGGGGGCAGTAAAAGGAAAAAACTGCTATATAGTAAGTTGAAACTGGCTATATCCTAGCATGGAGGAAAAGATTCTCATAAATCTTGAGAATTGTAACTCTAACAGAGAGAATATACCTAGCCAGAAATAATGGACATTTATGATCTATCCATGAGACTGCTATCCATGAGACTGGCTTTAACCCCACTTGGGAGAAAGACACTAATAACTCTCAAGAATTTTAACTCTATTAGATAGAATATACTGAACTATAAGGGACAGACACTCAGAATTTTCTATGACTCAGATAGAATGATTTAAAAACACTTCCTCCTTAAAAAGGGGGAGAGGAGGGAGATGGGAAGAGGAAGAGGATTGAATGGGGTAAATCTCATTACATTAAGAGTTACAAAAGACCTATGGTAATAGAGGGGAAGAAGGGAGGAGATGAGAAACACCGGAATCTTCCTCTCATCAGACTTGGCTGAAAGTTAACTTATACACACTCAGTTAACTTAAAAAACATCTCACCTTTCAAGTATTGAAAGGGGGGAAGGGGAGGGTGCTGTGAAGACAGGGAGAGGGAGAAAAGGGGGAACTAACAGAAGGAAGGGAAGGGAAAAGGGAAAAAGGGAAAGGGGAAAGAAAGGGGGAGGGTGGATATAGGAGAGCAAACACACTGAAGGGGGTGTTATTCAGAAACAAAATACTGGGGAATAAAGAGGAAAAAAGGTGAAAAATATAAACAGAATGAAGATAGCATGGAGGGCAACAAAGAGTTAGTAATTATAACTTTGAATGTGAATGGGATGAACTCTCCCTTAAAATGTAAGCAAATAGCAGAGTTAATTAAAAACCAGAATCCTACAATATCCTGCTTACAAGAAACTTATTTGAAGCAGAAAGATACATATAGAGTAAAGGTAAAAGGTTGGAACAAAATATATTTTGCTTCAACTGAAGTGAAAAAAGCAATGGTAGCAATCCTTATCTCAGACAAAGCAGCTGCAAAAATAGATAACATTAAAAGAGATAAGCAAGGAAACTATATCCTCCTAAAAGGTACCATAGACAATAAAGTGATTTCAATACTGAATATGTATGCACCCAATCGGATAGCATCCAAATTCTTGGAGGAGAAGCTGAAAGAACTACAGGAATACAAAGACAGCAAAACTCTACTAGTGGGAGACCTCAACCTCCTGCTCTCAGATTTAGATAAATCGAATCATAAAACAAACAAGAAAGAAGTTAAGGAGGTAAATAGATTGTTAGAAAAACCTAGATATGATAAACTTATGGAGGAAATTGAATGGGGATAGAAAGGAATATACCTTTTTCTCTGCAGTACATGGCACTTTTACAAAAATTGACCATGTACTGGGTCATAAAAACCTAATAATCAATTGCAGAAAGGCAAAAATAGTGAATACATCTTTCTCAGATCACACTGTGTTGGGTCTGAGGGAGAGGAACTCAGACAAGCACCAATGTGGTGAATAAGCTGGTTGATCACAGGATACATTCTTTTATACTCTTCATTTACATAATCACTTACATAAGCGTTTTAGCAAGAACCTTTTCACATGCATACCATACATTTTCTTTGTGTTTGTCTTAAGTGAATGTTTTGAAAACCAAACAGTGTTTTGAGAACCAGTGTTTTGAGAACAGTGCAGAATGTATTTTCTCAGACTGTACTGAGCTCTGGAGTACATCTTGCTTGTTAAGGCATGTAACTATTTCTGTGCCAATCCTCCATAACCCTTGGCCTGAAGCACATAAGACACCACAACACTGCAATAAAAATCATATGCAATATTGGGCCAGGGAGATATAGACCCAGAACTAATTGGAAACTGAATAAACCTCACTTTAAAGAATGAGTGGATCAAACAACAAATTATAGAAAGAACTAATCATTTTATCCTAGATAATAACAATAATGAAACAACATACCAAACCTATCCGATTCACTCAAAGCAGCTGTCAGGGGATATATTATATCTTTAAATGCTCACATGAATAAATTAGAGAAAGAGGAAATCAATTAACTAAATATGCAACTAAAAAAATTAGAGAAAGAGCAAATTACAAACTCCCATTAAATACCAAATTAAAAATTCTAAAAATCAAAGGAGAAATTAATAATATCAAAATATTGAATTAATAAATAAAGACAAGAGTTAATTTTATGAAAAAAACAATAAAATTGATAAACCTCTAGTCAATTTGATTAAAGAAAAAGAAAGAAGAAAACCAAATTGCTAGTATCATAAATGAAAAAGGTAAACTCACCATCAGTGAGGAAGAAATTAATGTAATAATTCAGAATTATTTTGCCCAACTCTATGCCAATAAATATCGTAGAGGGAAAAAAAGGAGGGTGTGAACACTGAGTACATCCTATTCAATAGATTTGGCCCAAAGAGGGAATAAAATACATTCACAATTGGGTTTAAATATCAATCCTACCCTACAGGAAAATGCAGGGGGGCGAGGGAGAAATGAGAAGAAGGGACTAATAAAAGAGATGGAGAAGGTAAACATAAAAGTAAAAGTTAAATTTTAAGAGAAAAGTTAAAGGGGAAAGGGAGCAAAACATCTGTGAGGAAGACTAAAAGGAAAGGAAAGAGAAAAGTATAAATGGGGAAAGTCAGCATGGAGGGAAATACAGAATTAGTAATCTTAACTATAAATGTGAATGGGATGAACTCTCAAATAAAATAGAAGCAGATAGTAGAATGGATTAAAAACCAGTTGAAGCTCATGTTTACAAAAATATATTGATTACAAGAAACACATTTGAAGCAGAGATATACATACATACATGGTAAAGGGGAAAGGCTGGAGCAAATATATTGGGCTTCAGTGGAAATAAAAAAAATCAGGGGTAGCAATATTGATCTCAAGCAAAACAAAAACAAAAATAGATCTTATTAAAAGGGAAAAGGATAGAAACTACATCTTCACAAAAGGCACTACAGGCAAAGAAGTTATATCATTATTAAACATTATTTATATATATATATATATATATATATATATATATATATATATATATATATATATATATATATATACACACACACACACACCCCAAATGGTATAGCATACAAATTCTTAGAGGAGAGAGATAGCAAAACTCTAAGAATGGGAGACCTCAACTTACCTTTCTCAGACTTAGATAAATCTAGCCACAAAAAAAAAAAAAACAAGAAGGAAGTTAAGAAAGTGAATACAATCTTAGAAAACGTAGATATGAGAGACCTCTAGAGAAAACTGAATGGGGGTAGAAAAGAATATACCTTTTTCTCTGCAGGACTTGGCACCTATACCAAAACTGACCATGTAGTATGACAAAAAAACCTTATAATCAAATGCAGAAGGGCAGAAATAATAAGTACACATTTCTCAGATCATAATGCAATAAAAAATACATGTAATAGAAAGCCATGGAAGATAAGCCAAAAACTAATTGGAAACTAAATGAGTTAATTTTAAAGAATGAATAGATCAAACAACAAATCATAGAAAAAAATAATTTTCATCCAAGAAAATGATTGCAATGAGATGTCATATCAAAATTTATGAACTTCAGCCCAAGCAGTTTTTAGGGGAAATTTTATGTCTCTAAATGCTTATATGAATAAAATAGAGAAAGGGGAGATCAATGAAATGGGATTGCCACTAAAAAAGCTAGAAAATGTACAAATTAAAGATTCCCAATTAAATGCCAAATAAAAATTCTGAAATCAAAGAAGATATTAATAAAATTGAAAACAAGAAAATGAATGATCTAGTAAATAAAAGTGAGCTGGTTTAAAAAAAACAACAAAATAGATAAACCTTTGGGTAATCTGATTTATAAAAAGAGAGAAGAATATCACATTACTAGTATCAAAAACAAAAAGGGTAAACTCACCAGAAAGGAGAAGGAAGTTAAAGAAATAATTTGGAGATATTTTGCACAACAAAGTGCTAATAAACTTGACAATCTGAGTGAAATGGATGAATATTTTTAAAAAAATACAAACTACCCAGATTAAAAGAAGAGGAAACAAAATACTTAAATAACCCCATTATAGAAAAAAGGAATTGAAGAAAACATTAATAAACTCCTTAAGAAAGAGTCTCCAGGGGTGGCTAAGTGGCTCAGTGGATAAAGCATCGCTCCCTGGCCCTGGAGTCAGGAGTACCTGGGTTCAAATCCGGTCTCAGACACTTAATAATTACCTAGCTGTGTGGCCTTGGGCAAGCCACTTAACCCCATTTGCCTTATAAAAACCTAAAATAAAAAAGAGTCTCCAGATCCAGATGTATTTACAAGTGACTTCTACCAAGTATTTAGGGCACAATTCATCCCAATACTACATAAACTATTTTTTTAAAAAATAAGAGAAAGAGTTCTGCTAAATTCCTTTTAGGATACCAATATGGTGCTGACATCCAAACCAGGAAGGGTCAAAACAAACCAAGAAAGTTAGAGATCAATGGCCCTAATGAACACTGATGCAAAAATCTTAAATAAAATTTTAGAAAAGAGATTACAAGTTATTACTGGAACAATACATCATGACCAGGTAGGACAATATTAGGAAAATATTCAATATAATTGAACATATCAATAATAAAACCAACAAAAAAAAATCATATGATTAACCCAATAGATGCTGAAAAGCCTTTGACAAAATACGATACCCATTCCTATTTAAAAAATACATGTAATAGAGGGCCATGGAAGATAATAATAATAAGAAAATCTATCTAAAAGCATCAACAAATATTATAATTAATGAGGATCAATTAGGAGAATTTCTGATAAGATCAGGGTGAAACAAGGATGTCTATTATCACCATTACTATTCAATATAGTATTAAAAATATTCATTTTTAACAGTAAGAGAAGTAAAAGAAATTGAAGGAATTAGAATTGGCAATGAGAAAAGAAAACTTTCATTTTTTGCAGATGATATGATGGTATACTTAGAGAACCTGAGAAAATTATCTAAAAACTACTTGAGAAAATGAACAACTTTAGCAAAGTAGTAGAATATAAAATAAACCCACATAAATCGTCAGCATTAACAACAAAACCCAAGGGCAAGAAATAGAGACAGGAAATTCCATTTATTTATTTTTTTTAATTTTTAAATTTATTTTTTTATTCTCATTTTGTACAAATGTTTTTTTTACATTAAGAAAATATTCTTGTTTACAAGTAAACAAAATACCCCTCCTCCCCCATGAATATAGATAGACTTGTTTGGGCAAAAAAAGTAAAGGGGAGAGAAAAAAATTAAAATAAAAAAATAATAATAGTAATAATTGTAGGTATGGCCAGGTGATGCAATGGAGGAAGTAACAGCCCTGGAGCCACAAGCACCCGAGTCCACATCCAGCCTCCTAAACCCAACAATCACCCAGCCGTGTGACATGCAAACCACCCGATCCCCACTGCCCTGCAAAAAACAAAAAAAAAAGAAAGAAAAAAAACCCAAAATAAAATAAAATAGTAATAATAGTAGAGGTGTCTGGGTGGCAGACAGAGCATTGGCCCTTGAGCCAGGAGCAACCGGGTCCAAATCCGGCCCCAGACACCCAAAGATCACCCCGCTATGTGGCCCCAGGCAGGCCATCCAGCCATACTTGCCCTGCACCCTCCCCAAAATAATCATAACAAAAAAATGTGTTTGAGTCTTTGTTCCAACTCCAACAAGTCTGTCATGGGTGGATCTCATTCTTTATGATAAGTCCATCACAAAAGTTATTTCCATATTTTTCCACTGTTGCCATTGCTGATCACAACTCCCTCCTTTCTTATTTCTCCACTACCATGTACTCTATTTTCTCTCTCCTTTCACTATGACTCTACTGTAGGGTCGCTGAGTGGCACTGCAGACAGATGCCTGGTCCTGGGGCCAAGAAGCCCTGAGCCCCCATAACACCCCTTAGGCCCAGAATCTACCTGGCCCTGTGGTCCTGGGCAGGCCTTCCATTCCCAGCCCCTTGCAAGAAGTAAGAAAGAAAATGTGTTATATCTGGCCACTCTCCCCCCATGGTCCATCCTCTCCCCCTTTATTCACATCCCCACCCCTTCCCCCTGCTCCCCCCTCCTTCTTACTCCAGATGTCTATACTCCATTGAGTATATTCGCTGTTTCCTCTCCTAGCCATCTCTGATGAGAGCAAAGTTTCCCTCATTCCCCCTTGCCTGCCCCCTTCCATATCATTGCAATAGCTCATTGTAATAAAAAAAATCTTATGTGAAATATCTTGGACTATTCCCCCCTCTCCTTTTTCTTTCTCCCATTCCATTTCCTTTTTTTCTATTGACTCCATTTTTACACCATATTTTATCTTCAAATTCAGCTTTCTCCTGTGCTTCAACTATAAAAGCTCTCTCTACCTGCTCTATTAACTGAGAAGGTTCATATGAGTATTATCAGTGTCATTTTTCTATGCAGAAATACATGCAGTTCATCCTCATTAAGTCCCTCATATTTCCCCCCTCTCCTCCAATCTCCATGCTTCACCTGAGTCCTGTATCTGAAGATCAAACCTTCTGTTCAGCTCTGGCCATTCCAAAAGGAGCCTTTGAAATTCCCCTGGTTCATTGAAAGTCCATCTTTTTCCCTGGAAGAGGACATTCAGCCTTGCTGGGTAGTTCATTCTTGGCTGCATTCTAAGCTCTCTTGCCTTCTGGTATATTGTATTCCAAGCCCTATGAGCTTCCAATGTAGCTGCTGCTAAGTCCTGTGTGATCCTGACTGCAGCTCCACGATATTTGAACTGTGTCCTTCTGGCTGCTTGTAATATTTTCTCTTTGACTTGGGAGTTCTGGAACTTGGCTATAATATTCCTGGGGGTTGGTTTTTTGGGATCTCTTTCTTGGGGGGATCGGTGGATTCTCTCCATTTCTATTTTGCCCTCTGCTTCTAGAATATCAGGGCAATTTTCCTGTAGTAATTCTTTGAAAATGATGTTAAGGCTCTTTTCCTGATCATGACTTTCAGGTATTCCAATAATTTTTCAATTATCTTTCCTAAGTCTGTTTTCCATATCAGTTGTTTTTTCAATGAGATATTCCACATTTTCTTCTAATTTTTCATTTTTTTGGTTTTGAAGTATTGATTCCTGATTTCTGGTAAATTCATCAATCTCCCTGAATTCTATTCTTTGTCTGAAGGATTTGTTCTCCTCAGAGAGTTTTCTTATCTCTCTTTTTCCATCTGGCCAATTTTGCTTTTTAAAGCATTCTTCTCCTCAATAATTTTTTGAACTGTTCTATCCATTTGACCTAAGCTGGTTTTTAGCATGCTATTTTCTTCAGCATTTTTTTGGATTTCCTTGACTAAGCTGCTGATTTCATTTTCATGTTTTTCCTGCATCTCTCTCCTTTCTTTTCCCAGTTTTTCTTCCAACTCCCTCATTTGATTTTCAAAGTCTTTTTTGAGCTCTGTCATAGCCTGAGCCCAATTTCTGTTTTTCTTGGAGTCTTTAGGTGCAGGAGCTTGTGCTTCCTCATCTTCAGACTGAGTATTTTGGTCCTTCTTGGGCTCATTTGCAAAATATTTCTCAATAGTCTTCTTTTTGTTTCTCTGCTTGCTCATTTTCCCAGCCTGGGCCTGGTTTGGGGTGTTTCTTGAGCTTTTGGGACACTCCCACAAGGATCTCAGCGTGTGTGGCTCTGTCCTCCCTCCTGGTCTGTGAATGACCATAAGCACCCCACTCTGCCAAGGGGCTGATGTGGGGGGGGGCTGCTGTTCTATGGGGGGGGCCTAGACTGTGGTCAGGATCTGAATGTGGTCAGAGCCCCAGATTCCTGTTTCGGGGCAGAGGACAGAGCTAGGCAATCTTTCTTCACTCCCCTCCCTCAGCTCAATGGGCTCATGCCCTGGGGGCTCCTGCTTACTGGTTCTGACTGCTTCTGTTTTGGGGTCTAGGCTGCTAAAAGACCAAGCTGCTTGCTGTGTGCCCTGAGGGCTGGGCTCCAGTGCTCGCTCTGGCAGAGGTCCCCCGCTGTTCCCCCACTTTGTGCCCAGTGCTCCTCAGGGTGCAGCTCAGGAGACTCCCCCGCTGCTGTGAGCTGAGACCCCCAGCGCCCTGGGGCTGCCTCCGGGAGGCTGAGGTTCTTTGGCTCTGGCGGGCCACCCCTCTGGCGGGCCACCTCTCCAATCCTGGGAAGCAGAGCCTTTCTGCTCTTTTCCCGGTTCCCTTGAGTAGGAGAACTGCCTCACTGGGTCCCTTTGTGGGTTCTGTCTCTCGAAAGTTTAGTTAGAGTCCTTAGCTGATGAATTTTATCAGAGAGCTCCTAAGACTCCATCCCTTCTTGTCACCATCTTGGCTCCGCCCGGACATTCCATTTAAAGAAAATGTAGACAACATAAAATATTTGGGAATCTACCTCCCAAGGAAAACACAGAAACTTTATGAACATAATTACAAAATACTTTTCACACAAAAAATGTCAGATCTAAACAATTGTAAAAATGTCAATTGATTGTGGTTAAGCCAAGTTAATATAATAAAAATGACCATTCTACCCAAGTTAGATTACTTAATCAGTGCCATATCAATCAAACTACCAAATAACTTTTACTGAGCTAGGAAAAAACAGTAATAAAAATTCATATGGGGCAACAAAAGGTCAAGGGAACTGATGGAAAAAATATAAAGGAAGGTGGTCTAACAGTACCAGATCTAAAACTATGCTATAAAGTGGCAATCATCAAAACTGACTGGTACTGCTTAAGAAATAGAGTAATGAACCAGTGGATTAGGATAGGTATCTAAGAAACAATAGTAAATGATTATAGTAATTTATTGTGTAACAAACCCAAAGACATTGGCTTTTGAGATAAGAACTCACTATTTGGCAAAGATTGTTGGGAAAACTGGAAAGTAGTGTGGCAAAAATTAGGCATAGAACCACATCTCACATCCTAAACCAAAAGAAGGTCAAAATGGATACAGGACTTAGACATAAAGGGTGATACCAATTAATAGATCAAGGAATACTCTGTCAGATCTATGAAAAGGGAAGACAGCAATACCAATACAAGGATTATATTCAAAAGAAATCATAAAAAATGGGGAAAGTTCTACATGTTCCAAAATATTTGTAGCAGCTCTTTTTTGTGGTGACAAAGAATTGGAAATTGAGGGAGATGCCTATCAATTGGGGAATGGCTGAACAAGTTATGGTATATGAATGTTATGGAGTACTGTTGTTCCATAAGATAACATGAATGGTCAGAATCTGGAGAAGCATTAAAAGAATTACAAGAATTGATGCTGAATGAAGGGAGCAGAAACAAGAGAACATTGTACATATTAACAACAACAACATTGTGAGTTAATCAACTATGATGGATGCAGTCTCTCCAGCAGTTCAGAGAGTTAGGGTGATGCTGGGAGACCTGTTATGGACAATGCCATATGCATCCACTTGGAAAAAAACAACACCACAGAATCTGAATAAACACTATGTTCACTTTTTAAATTTTTCTTGTGCTTTTCCTTCCTTTCCTAGGTTTCTTTCTTTTCCTTTTTTTTCTTTCTTTTCCTTTAGCCCTAATTCCTCATACTCAAAATGACTAATATGTAAACATATTAAACACAATTGTACATGTACAAGGGTCACTACCTTGTTTGCCAATGGGGGGGGCGGGAAGGTGGAGGGGAAGAAAATTATGTATCATATATATGAAAGTGAATGAATGTTGAAAATTTTCATAATTGGAAAAGTTAGCTAGAATAGCAATAAAAAAACAAAATGCTAGTTGAAACAATGAACAATTTCAGTAGAGTTGTAGGATACAAAATAAACCTACAGAAACCATCACAATTTCTATATCCTACCAACAAAACCCCAGGAAAAAATATAAGAAAAGAAATTCCATTTTAAAAAATGTCAGATAATATTTTTTAAAAATGGGGGATTCTACCTTCCAAGACAAACCCAGGAATTGTACAAACACTATTATAAAACACTTTTCACATGAATAAAGAAAGAGCTAAACAATTGGAAAAATATTAATTGCTCATGAATAGGTCAAGCCAATATAATAGAAAAGACAGTTCTACCTAAATTGATTTACTTATTCAGTGCCATATCAATCAAAGTACCAAATAGTTACTTTATAGAGCTAGAAAAAAATAGCAAAAATTCATCTGGATGATCAAAAATCAAGGAATCAATGCAAAAAAAATGATAAGGGAGGCAGCTTAATAGTACCAAATTTCAAACTGTACTACAAATAAATTAATTAATCATCAAAATATCTAGTACTGGCTAAGATATTGATTGGTGGATCAGTAGAATACATTAAGTGCATGATAGTAATCTAGTGTTTGATTAAACCAAAGATCCAACCTTTGTGAGTAAAAACAACTGACAAAAATTGCTAGAAAAACTGGAAAACATTGAGACAGAAATTAGATATAGAACTACATCTTACACAGTGTACCAAGATAAGATCAAAATGGGTACATGATTTATATGTAAAAAGGTGATTTAAAAAGTGAATTAGAAGAAGGGGAAAATGTACCAGTCAGATCTATAGATAAGGAAAGAAATTATGTCCCCAAAAGACAGAAGAAATTAATGGAAAGCAACATGAATAATATTGATTACATAAAATTAAAAAGCTTCTGCAGAAACAGAATGAATACAACCAAATTTAGAAGGAAAACAAGAAACTGGGTGGGGGTAAAAGCAGATTTTCCAGTAATAAAGATGTCATTTCTCATTTATAAAGAGAAGTGAGTCAAATTCATTAAAATTACAGCCATTCTCCAGTTGATAAAGGTCAAAGAAAAAAAGTGGACAAAGGAAATGAACAGTTTCCAGAAAGAGAAATCAAAACCATCAATAGTTTAATTTTTTTAAAAATGCTCCAAAGCACCACAGCTTAAAGAAATGCAAGGTAAACCAACTCTGAGATATCATCTCATACCTCTCAGGTTGACTAATATGACAAAAAAATGAAAAATGATGGAGGGGAAGTGGAAAAATTGGGAAATGAATGAACTGTTAGGAGAATTGTGAACTAGTTCTACAACTCTAGAGAACAATTTGGAACTATGCCCAAAGAGCTAAAAAACAACAATAAACTGTGCATAAATTTGACCCAACAATTTCACTATTAGATTTGTATCCCAAAGAACTCAAAGAAAAGCAAAAGACATATTTGTATAAAAAATATTTACAGTAATTCTTTGAGAGGTAGCAAAATGTTGGAATTTAGGGAGATTCATCAATTAGGAAGTGACTGAACAAGTTGTGGTATATGATTGTGATGAAATACTGTTGTGAAATAAGAAATGATAAGCAGGGTGCTTTCAGAAAAATCTGGGAAGAGTTATCTGAATTGATGCAAAGTGAAATGAGAAGAACCAGGAGAATAATATCCACAGTAATAACAATACGGTAAGGAATATCAAAAGCAAAAGACTTAGCTACTCTGATCAAGAAAATGATCTAAAATAATCCCAAAGGATCTGTGTTGAAAAATGCTATTCACCCCCACAGATGTCTGATAAACTCAGAATGCAGATTAAAGTACATTTTTTGTTTTATTTTATTGTTTTGTTTGTATTTTCTCTTGCGGCATGACTAATATGGAAATATGCTTTAAAAGACAACATAGGAATAGTCAAAATCAAAACACTTGCCTTCTCAAGGAGGGGGAAATATGGGATGGAGGGAAAGAATTTAGAACTCAATATTTTTTAAAAAGATTGTTAAAATTTTTATATATGATTAAGAAAAATTTAATGAGGGCCAGCTAGGTGGCACAGTGGATAGAGAACTAGCCCTGAGATAGACCTCAGACACTTAATAATTACTTAGCTGTAACATGGAGGTGATGATTAACCTTGATGGACACACTTATTTCATCAGTGCAACAATCAGGGACAATTTGGGGCTGTCTGCAATGGGGAACACCATCTGTATCCAGATAAAGAACCGTGGAGTTTGAACAAAGTTCAAGGACTATTCCCTTTAATTTAGAAAAAAAAACTGATATCTTATTGTCTGATCTTGCTATCTGTGATACTTTATGTTTCTTCTTTAAGGATATGATTTCTTTCTCATCACATTCAATTGGGATCAATGTACAACATGGAAACAATGTAAAGACTGACAAATTGCTTTCTCTGGGGGGTGGGGGAGGGAAGTAAGATGGGGGAAAAATTATAAAACTCAAAATAAATAAAATCTTTAATTTTAAAAAAATTATTTAGCTGTGTATCCTTCTGCAAGTCATTTAATCCCATTTCCTTGCAAAAACCAAAAAAAATTATGAAATAAATAAAAATATTTATAAATAAAAAATATTTATATTGTTCCATATTGAAAACTTAATGGAATAGAAAATTTCTGTATATGTACGAATCCTAAAACTGGACAATGCCAAAGAACGTTTAGATAATGAACAACTGTATTGATTTCACATGCCAGCAACCTTAT
The DNA here is from genome assembly GCF_037893015.1 of Macrotis lagotis. Lineage (NCBI taxonomy): Eukaryota > Metazoa > Chordata > Mammalia > Peramelemorphia > Peramelidae > Macrotis > Macrotis lagotis. The sequence continues at coordinate 235,897,498 of NC_133658.1, read as the reverse complement.
GCTTAAAAATTTTATAATGGGTCAGCTAGGTGGTGCAGTAGATAGAGCACCAGCCCTGGAGTCAGGAAAATCTGACTTCTGAGTTCAAATTATTTGATAATTACCTAGCTGTGTGACCTTGGGCAAGTCATTTAACCTCATTGCCTTAAATAAATAAAAGGAAAATTTAAAAAAAGAATTTTATAAGCTAGGCATTTGAAAAGAAGGATGTCTAGGAGCACTAGATCTTAAACTATCTGCCTTCTTTCTGTCCATATAGATATCACACTCTTAACTGAACTTTTTTTATGTCCACAACAACATCATTGTTCAGACTTTTCTTACCTCTCAACTAGACCATTATAATAGACTTTTTTTAGGTTTTTGCAAGGCGAATAGGTTAAGTGGCTTGCCCAAGGCCACACAGCTAGGTAATTATTAAGTGTCTGAGACCAGATTTGAACCCAGGTACTCCTGACTCCAGGGCTGGTGCTTTATCCACTGTGCCACCTAGCCGCCCCAATATAATAGACTCTTAATTGACTCTCTGCCACCAGTGTCTTCCCTCTTTAATTTATTCTCCACCCTTGCCAAAATTATCTTTCTTAAATATAGATCTTATCATATCACTTCCTGCTCAAAAGGTCTTTAGTGGCTCTCTACTTACCCCTAAGATGAAATGCAAACTCCTCTTCCTGGCATTTAAAATGCTTTATAATCTTTTCATCTTGATTTCTTATTATTCTCTTTCATTATTCTCAGTCATAGTGTATTAATAATGTCCTAATTATGATACTTCATTTCCCACCTTATTCCTCATGCTTAGAATGAAATTTCTCCTAATTAAAGTCAGCAGGTTCTGTCTTTGCAGCACCACAAGCAAAATATGTTGCATCACTGTCTTGCTTACAGTCAACCTGGATCACACAGTCCCAAGATTGGCAACTTCTGTCTCCTTTCATCATCATCTCCCTCTTCCCTACATTCAGTGATGAAGCTACTCGTGCCCTTCTTGTACTATGCTTGCACATTCTCCTCTCTGGCAGTTTCAGCTCTCCCCTCTAAAATGTTCTTTTAGACATATTCCCTAAGAGAGATAATATAAGAGAGGAAGAGAAGACTTAAGAACAGACCCTTTGGGGACATCAAGAACCAGTGGACATGAACTGGAGGAAGATCAAGAAAAATAGACTGAGGAGTAGTTCATTTGGTATGGGAGTGGAAACAGGAGTGTGTCTTGAAAACCTAGGGAGGAAAGTACCCAAGAGAAAATGATCAAAAACTGTCAGATGCTGCCAATAGGACAAAATGAGTGAGCATTGTAAAAAAGGACATTAGAATTGGAAATTAAGAGATCATTGGCAATTTTGTAGAGAAGAGTATCAGTTGAATGATGAAACCAGAAACCAGACTGTAGCATGTTAAGAAGAAATGGAGAAGGAAGGAAATGGAAGCATTGATTATGGGTTTTTTGAGGAGTGTAGCTGAGAAGAAGAGAGAAAAATGATGATAATTAGTAAGGATCAAGTGAGGATTTTAGTGTACATTTTAAGATAGGAAAGATATGGTTATGCTTTTATGCAGCAGGAAAACATCCAGAAACTGGGGAATGATTGAAGATGAGAAAGAGAGCAAGGATAGTGGAGAAGTCAATCTACTGGAGAAGATGAAATGTTATGGAATAAAGAGTGTATGTTTGGGGGCTTACTGTGGCAAAGAGAAGGGTCACTTCTTTACATAAGAAAAAAGTGAAGGAACAAATAGGAGTGGAAAACATTTTAGCTTTGTAGGATGAGAAGAGGGAAGAGGAAACTCAGCAAGTATACTCAATTTTTTTCAGTAAATTATAAGGCAAAGTCTTCACATCTTGCTAAAAGACAAAGGGATGGGGACAGGGGCATATGAGGCAAGAAAAACTTTGAAAGATCCACTGTGGTTAGATAATTAATTGATTAGGGGAGTGTAAGAGGAGGGCCCAGTTAAGATTATGTAACATAAATTTGTAGGGGTATCTAATTAGCATTTGTGACTTTCTCCAGCTCTGTTTGGCAGCACATGAGTAGGAGCAAAGGCAGCAGATGGTGGGAGTGATGATCTAAGTTATATTTATAGTGGTGACACCCTTTCTGCTAATATTAGGATACTTATTGTACTGATAATATGTTTTCAAGTCTAGAGACTGGATCATGAGAATTGAGAGTTAAATTGGAAATTCAGATCATGAACAAAACTTATGAATTTTTTTACCTTTGTTTTGCCATGAAACCTATTATGAGAGAACGAATGGCTACCTCTGCAAAGGATGAGTTCCTGTGCTCTGGGAAGGTTTTCTAGAATACATCTAGCACCATGAAAGTCCTATCCCTTTAAGAGCAGCCTTGGAGTGAATGAGACTTTTGCAATTCCTATTATCCCTCCCTCACCTCTTTGACCAATTGCAATATCCAAAGTTTCCAAAGCATATATAGAGGTAATAGGCAGCTTGTTTACTACCATCAATCACTGCCCTAAAATCCTTGGGAATTAAGTAAAATTAATGATAGATATAATACTGGCACACAAGAAATTAGACTCTTCCTATATTACAAGGCACACATTAGGGATCTAGCTCTCAACTCCATCACACAAGCTGATCTGAAACTCTGGGTCCTTCCCAAAAGAGCAAAAAGGAAAAAACCTAAGGATTAGCTCTGAAAAATTTTGGTATCTAGCTTCTCTAACGAGGTCTCTCAAATACTTGTAAACAAAATCAATAAATATCATCTGGACATACAAATTTTGTCTTTGAACTTTCTTTTTGCTCTCTAACATTGGAAGGGGATAGAAATGGGATTTCGTTGATATAAAGAACTTCTGCTGAAAAAATTCCTACCAAGGCAAATCAATAATTGTTCTGCAATTAACAGCCTTTTTGTTCATTTGTTCAAGGTCGCCCAGTCAATTATAATCAGAGGTATGACTGGAGCCTAGGTCTTCTCTACTTCAAGTCCATTCTTTATGTACTATATCACATTGACTGTAGCTTAGCATTGTCTCAAAATGCAGTGCCTAGACTGAACCCAAAATTTCAGATAAGAATTCTCTGACTCCTGGTTTAGTGCTTTTCATGCTGACCCAAGATGCCTCTCATTCCCCCCTCCCATATGTTTTCACTGTTCATTGCCCCCAAATCACAATGTTCTTTTCTCAGGGTGAAAATTTAGGGTATTTGAAAGAATCAGGTTCAATGCTAACACTTCTCTCTCTCTCTCTCTCTCTCTCTCCCTTTCCTTCTCATTCTTCCTCACCCCCTCCTTTACTCTCTTTCCCTGACTACCCCTCTCTTTTCAGGTGGCATGAGTCATTTCATTAGGAGAACATGAGTCACTACCCACAGAAGGCACCAGCAACCTCTGGGCCAGAGCTCACAACCTATCAGCTAGCATCTCAGCTATAAAAGAGCAAACTCAGTTTGGTTAAATATATCCAGAGAGCATCTCCTGTAATGTTTAGCTCACTTGCTAAAGTAACCAGCAATAGCAACTAAAGCAAATGTATTCTCTCTTCTTTGCCCCCGTTCCTATTAGCTACTTTCATTGTTTATCCAAAGTGCTTAGTACAAAAGAAGATACATTTAAAATGAGAGATGTACCTATATCTAGGGTTAGAAGAAGTTCATATATCATCTCTGACACTTTCTAGCTCTTTGACCTTGGAAATGTCACTTAAATTCCTTTGCCTTCAGTTTCATCAGCTAAAAATTGGAATAAGAATACTTATGCTCCTTGACAGAGTTGTACCTACAGTAAAACCTAAATTTAGAGGGCATAAAAATATATATTTGAATATAACAACTGGTAACTAAATTTAATTGCTTAAAGAACTAAGCTAAGAGATGTTGGACATTATAAATAATGCCCATCTGTATGCCACTATAAATACTATTTCTTCTCCCACTCATTTTAATGTCTTAGTTTCTTCTCATATTGTTTTTGCATCATAAATTACAAAGTTGATTTGTAGGCTCCTTTAACACTGCCTTCCCTGCCTGGCCCCAACCTTAGTTGCCAAAACTGCTAGCTTTGGCTGTTTTTTTTTAATCAATGAAAATCCATCTTTTCTCTCTCCTCCACTACCCTATTTCCATAAAGGAATAAAAAAATAAAACAAACTTGTATTGTCATGCAAAATAAATTCTTTCATTAATCATATATATAATTCAATTATACTCTGAAATATATTAGAAGATGGCTTGCATGTTTCAGCATGAGTCCCTTCACTCTGTAACAGGTAATATTAGTCTTCTCAGGTGTCTCTGAAATCACTTTCTTTATCATTTCTTCTAGTACAATGGTATTGAATCACATTCATATACTATAACAGGTTCTTTTCTTTCCCTTCTTTTAAACCATTGTTCTTGGTTTGTTTTGGCTTTTGGCTAACCCCTAACTTAATCTACCCTCACTCATATTTTTCCCTCTTTTTTCCTCCACCCTTTCCTTTGCCATTTCACAATCAAGTGATATGTATTTCTGTACCAAATTCTATACATGTATTTTCCCCTCCTTTGACTAATTCATATGAAAATGAGATTCAGGTGCTGCCCATTCTATCCCACTCTCACATCTCCTTTTTCTTCATATAGATTTCTCTTCATAAATATGAGATGATTTTTCACATTTTCCTCTCCTTACCTGCCCTGGGTATTCTTTTCCCCTTAATATTCCATCCTTTATTAATATCAATAAAACATAATCATTTCTGGGTCCACTGTCTAATTAGACTGTCTATAAGAATCCTCATAAGGTTCTAAGGACATATAGCATTTCCCCATATTAAAATGTGAATATTTTCTCATTTCTATTCTTTATTCGTGTCTACATTTTTATGATGTTTTGTTTCTTTTAACTCATGTATTTGTACTTCAAAGTTTTTATTGTTGTTCTGGTCTTTTCATCAGGAATGCTTGGAAATCCTCTATTTCATTACAAATCTATTTCTTTTCATGGAGGACCATGCTTGGTTTTCTGGGTAAGTGATTTTTGGTTATAAGTTCATATAATTTGCTTCCTAGAGTATTATATTTCAAGTTATTTGCTTCTTTATAGTAGTAGCTGCTATTTTTTATGTGATCCTGATTTGAGTCCTTGGTACTTGAATTCTTTCTGCTGTCTTGTATTTCTTTCTTTTATCTATTTTTATTATATTAAATATATTCCAATTCAATGTAAAATGTTTTTCAAATTTTTTTTAATTTGAGTTCATGTTTCAAAAGAAAACAGAAAAATAATGAAAAGTAAGGTAAGTCAAAAAAGACTTTCTACATTCAGAGTTCATCACTTCTTTCTCTGGAGATGAATAACATTTTTTTATCATAAGTTCTTTGGAACTGTCTTGGATAATAAAAGTAGTATGTTTTTCATAGCTGATCATGTTTAAAATATTGCTATTACTGTGTACAATGTTCAACTGGTTCTGTTCATTTCATTTTGCATCAGTTCAGATAAATCTTCCCAGGTTTTTCTGAAACCATCCTACATTTCTGCAAAATAGAATTCTATCACAATCACAACTTGTTCAGCCATTCCCCAATTGAGTAACATCCCCTCAATTTCCAGTATTTGCCAGCACAGAAAGAGCTCCTATAAATATATACATACATATATATATATATATATATATATATATTAATGTAAAGAGCTCCATTTTGCTTTTCTTTGATCTCTTTGGTACACAGACCTAGTAGTGGTATTGCTGAGTCTGTATACACAGTTTTTTAAAAGCCTTTTGGGAATAGTTCTAAATTATATTCCAGAATGGCTGGACCAGTCCACAACTCTACCAATACTTCATTTGTCATTTCTGATAGGTATGAGGTGATATTTCAGAGTTGCCTTAATTTTCATTTCTTTAATCTCTAGTGGTTTAGAGCATTTTATTCATGTGACTTTAATAGCTTTGATTTCTTCTTCTGAAAATTGCCTATTCATTTCTTTTGGCCATTTACTGACTGGTGAATGACTTTTATTTTTATAAATTTGCCTTAGCTCCCTAAATATTTGAAAAATAAAGCCTTTATCAGAAAAACTTGTAAAATATTTTTCCCAGGGTCCTGTTTTCTTTCTATTTTTAGATGCATTACTTTTGTTTGTGCAAAACCTTTTTTAATGTCATGGAAACAAAATTATCCATTCTATAATCCTCTATCTCTTGTTTGGTTTTAAATTCTTATCCATAGATGATAGGTGGTTATTATTGGTCCTTCATTCTCTAAAAGTGTAGTTTTCCATGCTCCTCTAATTTACTATCATGTATTATAATTTACTATATTACCTTAAATTATTTATCCATTTTGACTTTACCTGGATAACTGTGTAATATTTTTGCTCTTCACCTAATTTCTATTACAATACTTTCCAGTTTTCCTAGCAATTTTTGTCAAATGTTGAGTTCTTCTCCACAAAGCTCAGATCTTTGGATTTATCAAATACTAGAATGGGATTATCAAACACTATGGTCATTTACTGCCATGTATTATATACCTAATCTATTTCATTGATCCCCCACTCTTATTTCTTAGCCAGTGCTGATTGTTTTAATGGTTACCAGTGTCCCTAAATGTCCCAATCCTCCCACTACCTCAACATTGAGCATTTTCCCTTTTTGTCATCTTAGCCAATCTGATAATGATTTGGAACATTTTTTCATATAATTATGTATAGCTTTAATTTCTTCATTTGAAAACTGTCTATTCATATCTTCTGACCATTTATCAACTGGGGAATGACTTGTAACCTTATAAATTTGATGCAATTCTCTATATATTTTAAAAATGAGACCTTTGTTAGAACTCCTAGCTGTGAAGATTGTTTCCCAGCTTTCCTCTTTCCTTCTGATTTTGGCAGCATTGATTTTATTAGTGCAAAAACTTTTTTATTTAACATAGTCAAATTTATTCAGTTTTCAATTTATAAACTTTTTAATTTAATATAGTCAAAATAATTCATTTTGCAGAAAAAAATTCTTGTTTACTCATAAATTTGTCCCCTTTCCATAGATCTGATATATATGGGAGTATTTCTTGGTCTGTTAGTTTACCTATGATGTCACCCTTTATGTCTAAAATCCTGTATTCATTTATTTTGGTATAGGGAGTGAGATGTGGGTCTATGTCTAGTTTTTGCCATACTACTTTCTAGTTTTCCCCAACAATTTTTGTCAGATAGTGAATTCCTTTCCAAGAAGCTAATGTCTTTGGGTTTGACAAACAGTAGATTACTGTAGTCACTTACTACTTTTGTTTTTAAACCTAATCCTCAGATCCATTCCTCTATTGTTTAATCAGTACCAGGCAGTTTTGATGATTGACACTTTATAGTATAGTTTTAGATCTAGTAAAGCTAGGCCTCCTTCCTTTACATTTTTTCCATCAATTCCCTTGCTATTCTTTTTTTTTTTTTTGCAAGGCAATGGGGTTAAGTGGCTTGCCCAAGGCCACATAACTACAGAATTATTATTAAGTGTCAGAAGCCAGATTTGAACTCAGGTACTCCTGACTCCAGCCGCCCACCCCCGCCTTGCTATTCTAGACCTTTTGCTTCTCCAGATGAATTTTGTTACTATTTTTTCTAGCTCAGTAAAATAGTTATTTAGTAGTTTGGTATGTCACTGAATAAGTAGTTTAATTTGAGTAGAATTATCATTTTTTATTATAGTAGCTTGATCTAACCATGAACAATTGACTTTTTTCCCAATTATTTAGATCTGACTTTATTTGGTTGAGAAGTCCTTTATAATCGAGTTCAGCTTCTGGGTTTGTCTTGGGAGGTAGATTGCCAAGAATTTAATTTTGTCTATAGTTACTTTAAATGGAATTTCTCTATCTCTTGATCTTGGGCTTAGTTGTTCATATATAGAAATGGTGATGATTTATGTGGGTTTATTTTGATGAATTTGTTAATTGTTTCAAGTAGTTTTTAAAATGATTTTCTCAGGTTTTCTAAGTATACCATCATATCATTTGCAAAGAGTGAAAGTTTTGCTTCTTCATTACTGGTTCTGATTCCTTCGATTTCTTTTTCTTCTCTCATTGCTAAAGCTAGTATTTCTAATACTATATTGAATAGTAATGGTGATAATGGGCATCCTTGTTTCATCCCTTATCTTATTGGAAATGCTCTTAGTTTATCCCATTACATATAATATTTGTTAATGGTTTTAGATAGATACTATTTATTATTTTAAGGAAAACTCCATTTATTCCTAAACTTTCTAGTGTTTTTAATTGCAAAGGATGTTGTATTTTATCAAAGGCTTTTCAGAATCTATTGAAATAATCATATGATTTCTGTTGGTATTACTATTGTTATGTTGAGTGCTATTGTTATGTTATGTTGAGTGTTTTCTAATATTGAACCATTTCAGCCTACCTGGTATAAATCCTACCTGATCATGATATATTATCCTAGTTGTAATTTGCTGTAGTCTCATTGCTAAAATTTTATTTAAGATTTTAATATTCATTAGGGAGATAGATCTAGTTTTCTTTGTCTATTTTGGTTCCCCTGGTTTTGGTATCAGCACTATATTGGTGGTATAAAAGGAATTTGCCAGAATTCTTTCTTCTATTTTTTTAATATAAATATTTTATTTGTTTTCCAATTATATACAATAGTAGTTTCTACCTATCATTTTTTATAATTTTTTGAATTTTATAATTTTTCCTCTAATCTCCCTTCCCTCCTCCACCCTCCCACAGAAGGCTGTCTGATAATCTTTACATTGTTTCCATGCCATATATTGATCAACATTGAATGTGTTGAGAGAGAAATCATATCTTTGAGGAAAAGATAAAACATAAGAGATAGCAAAATTACATAGTACATAAAACAACTTTTTTTAAAATTGAAGGTAATAGTCTTTGGTCTTTGTTTTCTCCTAATTTTTTTAAAAATAGTTTGTGTAGAATAGGAATTAATTGCTCCTTAAATGTTTGGTAGAATTTGACTTCTAAATCCATCTGAACATGGAGATTTTTTCTTGGGTAATTTATTGATGGTTTCTTCAATTTCTTTTTTCTGAAATGGGGTTATTTAAGCATTTTCTTTCATCTTCTTTTAATATTTTTGTAAATATTCCATCTGTTTCACTGAAGTTATTCAATTTTTTGGCATACAGTTTGGCAAAGTAGCTCTGCATTATCTCTTTGATTTCATTGGTGTTTAGTTCACCCTTTTTGTTTTTGATACTGGCAATTTGGTTATCTTCTTTCTTTTTTTAAATCAGATTAACCAAGGTTTATCTATTTTATTGGCTTTTTAATAAAAATAAATCTGTTTTATTTATTATATCAATAGTATTCTCGATTTCAATTTAATTAATCTCTCCTTTGATGAAAGAATTTCTAATTTGGTATTTAATTGGGGATTTTTAATTTGTTCTTTTTCCTAGCTTTTTTAGTTGCATACCCAATTCATTGATCTCCTCTGTCTCTATTTTATTCATATAGGCATTTAGAGATATAGTTTCCCCTCAAAACTGCCTTGGCTGCATCTCAAAAATTTTGGTATGATGCCTCAGTATCACTTTCTTGGATATAATTTTTGATTATTTCTATTATTTGCTATTTGATTCACCCATTATTTAAAATTAAGTTATTAGTTTTCAATTAGTTTTTGATTTATCTTTCCATTGCCTTTTATTACATGTAATTTTTATTGCATCGTGGTCTGAGAAAACTGTGAATTTATTATTTCTGCCTTTCTGCATTTGATTATAAGGTTTTTTTTTTTTGCCTAGTGCCCTAAAACTGGACAATTTTAGTATACATGCCATGTACTTCCAAGAAAAAGATATACTCTTTTCTATCCCCTTTAAGTTTTTTCCAGAGATCTACCATATCTAAGTTTTCTAAAATTTCATTCACCTTCTTAACTTCCTTCTTTTTTATTTTGTGGTTAGATTTATCTAGTTCTGAGAGAGGGAGGTTGAGGTCGCAAATTATTAACATTTTGCTATCCATGTCTCCTTGTAGTTCACTCAGCTTTTCCTCTAGGAATTTGGATGAATTAATTTAGTGATGATATAGCCTCATAACCAATGATGTCTTTTAAGAATATGTAGTTTCCTTCCTTATCCATTTTAATGAGAGCGATTTTTGCTTTTACTTTACCCCTGAATTTTTTTACTTCAGCTGAAGCACAATATATTTTGCTCCATCCTTTTACCTTTACCCTGGGTATAACTCTCTGCTTCAAATGTATTGCTTGTAAACAACATACTGTAGGATTCTGGTTTTTAATCCATTCTGTTATACACTTCTGTTTTATGGGACAGTTTGTTCCATTCACATTTATAGTTAAGACTAATTCTGCATTTCCCTCTATGCTATCTTTCTCCAATTATATTTTTCTTTTTCCTTTCCTCTTATTCCTCCTCACCAAAATTTTATTCCCTTTCTCCTTTAACTCTTCCTTCAAAATTTAACTTTCAGTTTATTTTCACTTATACCTTTGCTTTCCCTTTTATCAGTTCCCTTCTTCCCTTCCCCTGCCCCCCCACAGAGCAGAGATTTTTAAACCCAAGTGGGAATGTATCTTATTCCCTCTCTGTACCAAATCTATTGAATAGAATTTACTCTTATAGCATTCCACCCTCCCTTCTTTCCCTCTAAAATTATAAATCTTTGTGTCTCTTCGCCTGGTGTTATTTATCACTCAAGTACTACTAATCAGTTATCATCAATCATGGCTTGCATAAAGTACTAGCAAAGTATCATCACAGATTGATTGCTTTATTGGTTAATAAGCAGCATTGTCTCAAAGTCACTACATACCCTCCCCTCTTGTGTCTCATTAGAAGTACACTTTTTATGAATCTTGAAATTATATCAAATAACAATCATTTTTTACCTTACCACCTTTTCATGTACCCTCCAAGGACACACAATCCTCATAAGCCAAAGTGTCATCCAAAGCCAAATCTTTCCATGAACTATTTGTATGCTCCCCCCAGACCTATTTGCTTCCACACTTTACCCCCCCCACTTAACCCCTTGTTAAATAAAGTATGGATTAAATCCAACCCTGATTTAATTAACTATAAGAATCTCAAAGGACTCTAAGTACTATAAGGTTCTGAAGGTCTCAATTGAGAAATTTACAAATGATTGTGAGTTATGAGAGATTCTGACTCAGGATCACCAAGTTTATGATGCCCTTGTCAGAGGAAATGTTAAACTTTGTCAGTGCAAGAAAATTAGAGTGGGTCAAAGGACACTGAGACACTTCAGTTGAGTGCTTTTCATCAGGGCCTTTTGTCTCAAACATAGTGATGTCATCTTGGATCTCTTCAATGGAGAGACAAGACCTGACTATACCCATATCTTCTAAGTCTAATCCCTTAAATTATATTTGACTCTTTAATTATCCCAAGAGAAGTAAAATTATCAAGAATAAGACATGTTACATCTTCCCTTTTGGGATTGTATACAATTTATAGGTCTTGACTAACATTTGTTTTGATTTTTTTCCCCTTTTTTCATTTACTTTTTTATTCATCTCTTGAGTCATGTATTTGAATTCTGTGTTTAATTCTTGTCTTCGTGTCAGGAAATTCTGGAAGTCTTCTATTTCATTGGACATTCATCTTTTCCCCTGACAGTATATGCTGACTTTTGCAGGGTAATCAATTCTTGGTTGTAATCCCAGGTCCTTTGCCCTATGATATATGATATTCCAAATTCCTCTCATCCTTCAATGTTAAGGCTAAGAGGTCCTGTGTAAGTCTGATTGTGTTTCCTTTGTATGTAAATTGCTCCTTTTTGCTGCTTGCTGTATTTTCTACTTTATTTGAGAGTTCTGAAATTTGGCTATAACAGCCCTTGGAGTTTTTATCCTGGGGTCTCTTTCTGGAGGGGTTCTTTTTATTCTTTGTTTTTATTTTAGTGAGAGAGGGGGGAAAAAAGTATATTTCAGTCTGTGTTCAGATTCCGATGGCTCTGTCTCAGGGATAAGTTGCCTTCCCTATCAAAGCCACCAGAGAAGTTGCTTCAATATTTTTCCCATAGTTGCTATTACTAGCTGTATTTCCCTCAACTCTATTCCTCCCCACTCTCAACTATTTCATTCTCTCTTTCTCTCTCCTTTCATCCTGTCCTTGTTCAGAAGTGTGTTGTATCTGAGTACACTCTCCCATGATATTCCCTCCCTTCTATCACTTACTCCCTGCTTCCCTCTCCTCATTTCCCCTTATCCCATCACTTTCCTCTCATTTTTGTCTAGAGTTAGTTATATATATATATATGCCCTATTAAGTGTGTATGTTATTTCCTCTCTGAGCCATTTCTGGTAAGAATGAAAGCTCACTCATTCCCCCACACCTTCCCCTGCTCCACTCCATTGAAAAAGCTTTTTCTTGACTCATGTGAAATATATTAGCCCCTTCTTCCTTTCCTTTCTCTTCCTCCCAGTACTTTTCTTTATCACCCATTGACTCCATCTTTTTGCTATATTATACCTTTATATTCAGCTCCTTCCTGTGCCTTGTCTACATATGCTCCTTCTAACTGCTCTTATAAATGAGAAAGTTCATATGAATTATCAGTATCTTCTTCCCATGCAAGAATACCAATGGTGTAACATCATTAAATTCCTCATAGTTAATCCTTCTCATCCACCCCATCTATGGTTCACCTGAGTCCTGACATGGAGATCAAACTTTCTGTTCAGCTCTGGTTGTTTCACTAGGAAAGTTTGAAAGCGTGTGCTTCATTGAAATTCCATGTTTTCCCCTGAAAGAGGATGTTCAGTTTTGCTGGGCAGTTGATTCTCAGTTGCAAACCAAGATCTTTTTCCTTCCAGAAGATCATATTCCAGGCCCTACAAGCCCTTAAAGTAGATGCTGCCAGATCCTGTGTAATTCTCACTATAGAGCCCTGGTAGTTGAATTGTTTGTTTCTGCCAGCTTTTAGTATTTTCTCTTTGACTGGGGAGTTTTTGGAGTTTGGCTATAATATTCCTGAAGTTTTTCTTTTGGGATCTCTTGGTGAATTCCCTCAATTTCTATTTTATCCTATGCTTCTAAGATCTTAGAGCAATTTTGCTGTATTATTTCTTGAAAAATGAAGCCTGGTCTTTTTTCCTGATCGTGGCTTTCAGGTAATCCAATAATTTTTAAATTATCTCTTCTGTATCTATTTTCAAGGTCAGTTGTTTTCCATGAGATATTTCACATTTTCTCCTAATTTTTGTTATAGTTTTATTTCTTCCTGAGTCCTTGCAAAGTCATCAGTTTCATTTAGTTCCATTCTGCATTTGAAGGAGTCATTTTCTTCAGAGAGCTTTTTTATCTCCTTTTCCAGCTGGCCAATTCTGCTTTTTAAGGCATTCTCTTCATTTGTCTTTTGTGTTGCTTTCTCCATTTGGCCTAAACTGGTTTTTAATGTTATTTTCTTCAGTATTTTTTTTTTGTATTTCTTTCACCAAGTTGCTTACTTGGTTTTCATGATTTATCTGTATCACTCTCATTTCTATTCCCAATTTTCTTCTACCTCCCTTAATTGCTCTTCAAAGTCTTTTTTGAGTTCATCCATAACCTGAGTTCATTTTCTATTTCTCTTGGAGGTTTTGGATACAGAAGCTTCAATTTTGTTGTCATCTCAGTATATATTTTGATCCTCCCTGGGATCAAAACAATTTTCTATGGTCAGATTCTTCTTTTTCTGCTGTTTGCTCATGTCCTCAGCCTAGAATTGATTTATCATACTTCCAAGGCTTTGGGGGTTCTTTTGGACATCCCACAGGGCCCTTAATTCCTCCAAGGTCTTATGAGAGGCTCTGACTGCTCTCTTGTCTGTGTTCAGACCTTCCCCTCTGCCCTGGAGTTGTAAGGAGCATCCCTACTCTGCTGTGGTGGTGTTGTGGGGGCCCAAACTGCAACCTGGATCTGAGGGTGGGCAAACAGCTGAGTCCTGCCCAGGAAGAGCAGAGAGACCTCTGTAATCTTCCCCCAACCCCTTTCCTGTCTATGGGCTGAGAGCTCCGGACGTGCTGGCTAGCTTTGCCAACTCCCGCTTCAGGTTCTCAATGCAGGGCTGCTCTGAGGTTAGAGCTCCACTCTGCACTCACTCTAGTGCAGCAGACTTCTCCCACCACCCCTTCCAGCTGCCCCTGATGATCCCTGGGCCAAGAGGTCTGGAAACCACCCCCTCTGCCATGGACCCAGGCACCTGGCCTATCTGTGCTGCATTGCAGCTTTTTCCAAACCCTGGTCCTGGTGGAACAGACCTTTCTTGTGAAACTTCTAAGTGGGAAATTGTATTACTTAATCTTTCTGTGGGTTCTGACCCTCTAAATTTTGGCATAATTTGACAGCTTTTGGAGTTTTTTGGGAAAGAAGTTTCCCAGAATTCCTGCCTTCACAATACCATCTTGGCTCTGCCCATCTTGAGCATCTATATATTCTTTTAATGGCTATATTGTCTTCTTGTTCTAACAGATTTGAACAGTTTTCCCTGATAAATTTCCTGCATGGTATTTTCCAGGTTCTTTTTTGATTCAGGCTTTCTTCAGTGATTTGTAGATGATCTCTCCTGGATCTATTTTCCAAGTCATTCATTTTTCCTAAAAGGTACTTTATGTTTTCTTCAACTTTTCCAATCTTTTTATTTTGTTTGATGGAATCTTGTAATCTTGTTGATTCATTGGTTTCTATTTGTTCAATTCTAATTTTTAGGGTTTCATTTTATTGTGTTTTCTTTTTAAAGATTTTAAATTCTCTGGTCAATTTTTCATAATTTTCCTGAATGACTCTCATTTCTTTTTTTCCATTATTCTTATTCCTTTCTTCTTTGGTTTTTAAATTCTTTTTAAGCTCTTCTATGAGCTTTTGGATTTGAGTTCAATTCATAGCCTCTTTTAAGACTTCCCTGTGAGTGATTTTTCACTGATTTCTTCTTCTGACATGCCATTGCTATCATCTTAATCTAAAAAGTAGTTTTCTATAGTGACAGCTCTTTTAGCTTTTTTACTTATCTTTGTTGTTTTGGCTCTCTTCCTTAGGTATTGATCCAAGCTTTTTATACTGGGGCTGGGGCTGATTTGGCTTGTCTGACTAATTTGTTGCCTAGGCAGTCCAGGCCTTGTGCCTTTGCAGAGTTTTATTTCCTCCTTTGAGTTCAGGTTCTGATTTAGCAGTGGTTTGGTAAAATCCAGTCCTGTCTTTTGCCCTAGTGTTCTCAGGGTTCAGATCTTGTTTGGTGTTGGGACCCTCCCTGATGGCTTGCGATCTAGGTGCCTGGGCCTCTGCTGATGTCAAGTTGTCAAAATCTGGTCTGCACTGTAGCCAAAAGCCTTTCATTAGCCTTCCCATTCTCCCACCTCCTGGGCTTTACTTCCCCTTTTTCCCCAAAGAGACAGATCTTCACTGAATATCCTCCATGATGTTTACCATTGAAAAATCTTTGGATTTTCTCTTTTTCTTGGTAGGATCTGTAGCTTGAATATCAGTGCAGAGGTTTCATTTATCTTTGGTAGGAAAAAGCTCCATGAGAATATTAGCTTCACACCACTATCTTTCTCTGCCCTGGAAGCCTCTCTGACCATCATTTTTCTGAGTTTCTTTTGTTTTCTTGTCTTATTGCAATAACTAGCTTTTTTAGTAGAATACTGAATAATAGTGGTGATAATTGAAATCCTTGTTTCACCTCTTATCTTTCAGGAAAGGATTCAAGTCTTTATCTAGGGGTTTCACATTACTTGTAATGCTTTCTCTTGCTTTTAGAAGGATAATACTTATTTTAGGAAGGTTTCACATATTCCTTTGCTCTCTAATGGTTTTAATAAAAAATAGGTTTTTTGTTATCTATCAATGCAGCAATACAATTATTGTTCTTTTTATCATTGGTATGATCAATTGTGCTGATAATTTTTCTAACTTTGAATCAGACCTACATTCTGAATATAAACCTCATGAGATCATAGTCTATGCTCTTTTGCAATATATTCCTTTAATTCCCTTGCTAGTATTTTGTTTAAAATCTTTGTATTGGTATTTATTAAGGGAAATTGGTCTATAGTTTGCTTTCTCTGTTTTTGATACCTGGTTTAGGTATCAAATAGTTTATGTATTATTGGGATTAATTGTTCCATATGTATTTTGAAGACTACACTTTAAATTCATCTGTGCTTAGAGATTTTTTTTTAGGGACTACATTTCTATAAACATCTGTATATATAAGTAGAATATATATAGAATTATATATAAAGAATTAGAAACAAAGTAGATTCCTCCTGTTTTAGAAAAAAGTCAAAGAAATGTAGCATATAGATGTTATCATATAGTACCATAAGAAATGAAGATTGAAAAATTGATACAAATATGAGGTATGTATGAAATAAAACATATATATATATATATACACTCCCTTCTTTGAACCAATTCCCATGAAAGTCATATTCGTCATATTCAAGAATTGTCTGCCATCCCCTAATTTTCCCTTCCATTGCAAAAACTCTCTCCTGCTCACTTCTTTTTTTGAGAAAATTTTCCTTTTTCCAAATCTTCCTTTCCCCTTCTTCCACTGTATTCCTCTCACCCATTCATTTTTTGAGTATCATTCCAGCATAATGATCTCATACCCAAGTCCTCTGTATGTGTGTGTATATATATATATTTTTTTTTAACTGCCCTGATAATGATAAACTTTTTCATACATTTATTGGGGCAGCTAGGTGGTGTAGTAGATAAAGCACTGGCCTTGGAGTCAGAAGTACCTGGGTTCAAATCCGGTCTCAGACACTTAATAATTACCTAGCTTTGTGGCCTTGGGCAAACCACTTAACCCCATTTGCCTTGCAAAAAAAAAACCTAATACGTTTATCATCTTCCCATATAAGAACATAAATAATTTAACTTTATTGAGTCTTTTATGATTATTCTTACATGCTTACCTTTTTTGTTTCTCTCAAATCTTCTTTTGAATGTCAAATTTTCTATTCAGTTCTGGTCTTTTCATCAGAAATACTTGAAAGTTCTCTATTGCCTCAAATATCCATTTTCCCCCCTGAAAAATTGCACTCAGTTTTGGGGAGAAGATGAAATTTAGTTGTAATCCTAGCTCCATTGCCTTCCAGAATATCATATTCCTTTAACATGAATCCTGCTAAATCTTGTGTGATCCTGAATGTGGTTCCACAATATATAAATTGTTTCTTTCTAGCTGTATGAAGTATTTTCAACTTGACTTGGAACTCTAGAACTTGTCTATGATATTCCTTGGCATTTTCATTTTGGGATCTATGGAAGTCTTTGTTGGATTCTTTCAATTTCTATTTTATTATCTGGATATTAGAGTAGTTTTCCTTGATAATGTCTGGAAAGATGATGTTTAGTCTCTTTTTTATCATGGATTTCAATTAGTGCAGTAATTCTCAAATCATCTTTTTTCAATCTATTTTCCAAATCAATCATTTTTTGCAATGAGTTATTTCCCATTTTCTTCTATTTTTTCATTCTTATGAGTCTATTTGTCTCTTGATTTGCATAGAGTTATTAGCTAGCATTTGACCTATTCTAATTTTTAATGAATTACTTTCCTCAGTAAGATTTATAACTCCTTTTCCATATAGCTAATTCTGCTTTTTTAAGGAGTTATTTTCTACAGTGAATTTTTGTGCCTTTTTTATAAACTGCTTATTCTCTTTTCATAATTTTCTTGCATCACTCATTTCTTTTCCCCATTTTTCCTTTACCACTGATCTTTTTTAAACTCTTCCTATTGAGTTTAGGTCCAATTAACATTTTTCTTTGAGGATACTCATGTTATCATTGTTGTCATCTTCTGAGTTTTTATCTTCCCGGCCATGATATGAGCTTTTAATGATCAAATAATCTTTTTCCAGCCAATGTTTCTTATTTTTTACTTTGAACTATCTATATGCCATAACTGAACTCTGTTCACCTGGGGTTGGGAGGCACTGTTCTAAATTTCAGGCTTTTTTGTGCTATTGTTTTCAGAACTAATTCTGAAGGTATGCAAGTTTTTGTTGTTTCTAAGGTGATTTGGTTCTGGGAGAATTGTGTTCACTAATCTCCTGGTCTGTAATCTGGTATTTACCCAGGAAAGAGCACTGGTCCACTGTGGCTCTGTTTAGTACTTTAACCAGGGGACCTACTCCTTTATGATCAATTGTCAGTGCTCTTCCAGTCCTAGAATCTGTGACACTGAATATGTATGGGTAATAAAGATGCCAACCAGTGTGAGCTATGCCAAGTTTCAGCAAAAAAATTAGAAACAAAGTAGATTCCTCCTGTTTTAGCAAAGGTCAAAGAAATGTAGCATATAGATGTTACCATATAGCACCAAAAGATTGGCATATAAAATATTATAACTTTACTAAGATGATAAGGTGTTATACAAAAGTAATCTACACATTTTTGGTAGTAAAAAAGAATTAGAAACAAGTAGATTCCTCCTGTTTTAGCAAAGGTCAAAGAAATGTAGCATATAGATGTTATCATATAACACTACAAGAAATGAAGACTGAAAAATTTATACAAATATGAGGTGTGTATGTAATGATAAGAACCAAAAAAGTAATATACGTAATAATTATAAAATGTAAATTAAGAAAAAAAGAAAATGAAGTTAAATTGACCTGAAGAAGAAACAAAGAAATCTCATTCCTTACTTAGAGACATTTCACTAGTTTACTTACACTTAATATGTATGCTGGAGAGAGATGTGGCAAATGAGAAAGTGGGGTCTGCAAAAGCTATTATTTCCTGACCGTGTCTTCTCTAAGGTTGTTCCCTTGGACTAGAGCAAGGTGAGCTGATCTGGAGGCAAGGCTATTGGCCAAAGGATGCTGCTACTTTTATCACTAATGGGGGTTTTTTAGCTCAAGATCTTAGGTTTCCTCCACTAAACTCTAATGGAAAGGAGTGGTCATTATTGTGGTAGTTGGGTCTACCTCATTCACATCTACTTCTGTCTCTTCCTCAAAAAGTCTTTTCCTCAGATGTGGAATATGTCTTGGCAAAGTTCCTTTCTCATGTTGATACAGCTCTTGTCAGACCCACAACTAGAGCTCTGAAGTTACTGAAACATACTACATTGTACATCACTGAAAATGCTTTGAGAGCTATACAATACCTGTTTGCACCACACTTTTCAAACAGTGAGATTCAACAGTACACATTTGTTTGGTTTAACTTAGAGAATTGTTTTTAAGAAACCCTGAAGTATGTAATAGCAGGAATGTACATGAATAACTGCTAAATTATTATGACAGTTGTCTGTGACTAAACAAACATTTCTTCTCTTTATACCTAGCTCTAGGAATATAAAAAAAATAATTAAAGGAGAATATGGGGGGGGGGGAGGGAAGAGCTCGATTCTCCCACATATCTCTAATTTTAAAAGCAAAAGTCTTCATGCTCAAGAAATCCAGAGAGAAAAACTAATCTCCTTTATTCTGCTCAGAACTACACAAAAATAGCCAGAAAACTAAAGGAACCCCTACTATAGAAACCAATGTGCAAAAAGCAAGTACTCAGGCCAGGGATCCTCCAGAGATATCTGAGACTTAAAGCAATCTCCTCCAATGGATCAAGAAAAATGAAGTGCTTGGAAAAGAAAGTTCTAGAAAGATAAGAAAGGTCTTTAACTCTGATGACAATATCATATTTCCCCATGTATAAGATACACCCTTTTTTGAAAAATTTGGGGTCTAAAAACTGGGAGCATCTTATGCAGTGGTTGTAGATTTCTTTACTTGCATTTCCCACTTTTTCACACTTGTGTCTGGACTCATTGTTGAAGATTTTTTATTTGCTTTTTCATGATTGTCTTTGTGCTCACTGTTTTGCACTTGTTACCAGTATATTAGGTTATGTTTTACCACATTCTGCCTAGAAATGCCTCAGAAAAGACTTTTGTACAGTGCTGAATTCAAGTTCAAAGTGATCCAGTTTGCAAAAGTGAATAGAAATGTGCTGCTGCACATAAGTTTGGTCCTTCTTCAACTGATAAAACAATCCAAGAATGGCTCCAAAAAACCCTACTGAAAACACCATGGCAAAAGGAGGCTATGAGAGGCAAGTAAGCCAAAAGGCTTGATTCAGAGAGGGAAAGGAAGAGATGGATTGAAGACCAAAGCATTGGAATTCCTGTGTCCACAAAGATGGTTCAACATGAGGCAAGAAGAATTGCTGATGAAAAAGTAGTTCCATATTTCAAAACAAGCCACAATTGGTACTTTAGGTTCAGAATGAACTAAGCATGTGTACATGCACCAGACTTGTCCAAAAGATGTCTGAAAGCTATGAGCAGAAGGTCCTTGAATTTCATGATGAATATCAAACTTGAGTTCACTAACTTTATGTAATACACTTTTTTCAAATTTCTGCCCAAAATTAAGGTACAGCTTATAATATGGTAGATATAGGGCATCAGAGCTGACAGTTTTCTGACTGGATAACACAATGGGTTTGAAAGTTTTCAGTACTCTGTCTCAAAACATTTCAAAGGGACATCAAGACTGAAGTGATCAGCCCTTGTATGGTCTAGGGGAACATTTAATTTGTCAGTGCTCAAAGTTCAACACCAAGGAAGGTAGAAGTCAATGGCAAGAGTGGAAGAAATTGAGGTCAGGATGAAACAAGGTCTGACCACTGTATCCAAGAGTTCAGGAGGGGCACAAAATCCCCTAATAAAAGCTGAGGCTAAAGATAAACATAAAAAGAAGACATCAAATAATTGTAAACTGCAACTATAGTCAATAGTCAATAAACATTTACTAAGCACCTATATGCCACACAGCATTTTAAGTTTTGGGGATGCAAATGTTTTAAAAAGACACTACCTGCTCTCAAAGAGCTTCCACTTCCAGTCTAATCGGGGGAAGATATCACACAAAAGAAAGTTGAAAAGTGAGGGAGAGCAGAGAGAAAAGATGAGCACCCAGGCATGGGAACATGGTGGGAAAGTCTAAGAATTCCAAATTGAAGGTAGACTTAAGGAAAAGAGATGTCTGTCCTATCTTAACTCCTTAAATGGAGACTGAGAAGTTCCTGACTCAATAACCAATCAGAGGGGGAGAAGGGGGTACAGATAAGGTTGAATACCAAAACTGATTGAATCTTGGAAGATGATGAGATTTCCCAGTGGTGACTTTTCTAGGAACATGGTGAAGAAGTCAGTGGTATCCAAAATGACTGCAATTGGTTGGAAATGAAATGACTGAGGTAAAAAAATGTCCAAAAGATACATCCAGAAGAATGTAATTTCACAATTACAAACAAAAGCCTCAAAGAAGAAAAAAAAATAGCAAGGACTATAAGAGAAGATCTGGGAAAAAAATTAAATAAGATTTTAAAATAAATTGGATGTGTAATAGAAATTCTGGATAAAAGAACTGGGAGAATAAATAACTTAGAACAAAAGTGAAGATGTGTGTTCTTCATTCTTGAAGAAGACCAGGATACCAGGGAGGTGATACCATGACAAACAGGTGAATTGGATTTGAGTGAGGGGGTGTTGAGCTTTGTCACCAATCTCACTTTCTCCCCTGGAATCATCTGGGTCCAGTAGCCAGATATGGATCAGGATGACTGGAGATGGCTCAGGATACTTAAAAGGGTTAAGTAACTTACTCAAGATCACTCAAAAAAAGTAAGTGTCAAGTAAGCATCAAGTATCTGAGGCCAGATTTGAACTTTGATCCTCCTGATTCCAGAGCTGAAATGAAAGTAAGTACGCAAGTAAGGGTAAGGTTCTACCCTTGCCTGATTTGCTCCTCCTTAAGCAGCTTGAAGCCACTGCCCTCCCCCCCCCCCGCCCCCGCCTTCCCCAGGTCCCACCATACTGGCCTATACTTAATGCTGTTTTAGCCCTAAGTATAGTAGCTCAGAACTCAAGAGATCTACCAGCTTCAGCTTCCTTAGTACACACACACATACATATACTTAGATATGTAAATATGGTGTGTGTGTATATACATATATATATATATATATCTTTAAATAATGAGTGTACTGAAAATAGGTTCCCACTTGCAAAAGGAAAATATTGACATGCATCCCTTCAGAAACAAATCTACTGTGTACAATAAGATACTTCCCTATAAGTGCACTCTGTACTAACACAGAACAGAAGACATAAATAAGACTTTTCTTGGAGCCTGTTGGTTTCCTTCTTGATGCATGCACTGGCAGCTGGCTTCATGGTTGGATTTATCACAGTGCTTGCCTCCTGGATGGAGTAGGTGGACTGGCCTTATAATAATAGGGGTGTGAAACTCCTGAGGCTTAGATCCCTATAGATAAAAATAGCCTCTTCCATGCAATCTTCTACAAAGGCACTACAGAATCCTTTACCAAGACTAGTTTCTCCCTACCTCTAGTATCTTTCCCTTGGACTCTATCCTTTATAAAGATGACAGAATCATCTTTCTATAGCCCAGTTCTTATCATGGCTCCTCACTGCAAACATAATACAATACAAACTTCTGAGCCTGGCTTTATTTCTTTCCCTGAAGTGCTTTCTACCTAGAATACCTAGGTTGCACAGAAGATAGAGTGATGGACTTGTAGTCAAGAAGATTTGAGTTCAAATCCATCCTCAGTCACTTGTGACTCTGACCTGCTGGGGAAATCATCCTAACTAATCACCTCAGTCTTTACTTTGTTTTACTCCCTCCTCTGAGTGGGGGAGGCTACTCTCTCCCAAAATTATCCCAGGACTGTGCTGGAGCCAACTGGAATTGGCTTAAATGAGCCAATTGTTAAATTTTCATTGTAAACATTTATACTTCAGAAATTGGCAAACTACAAATAAAAGCTTGATTTACTGTTTTATTATTTGTCTAGAATTAAAGTAATGGAGAAAATATCAATAAGGCAGATTAAACCAAAAGATACATCAGGGAGCCAATTGTTAAACATTTACCAGCACATTTCTAGACAATCCATTCTATTTTCAGAATTAAAGAATCACCGTATTCGAGAGAGTTGGATGTCTAATTCAAAACAAATAGAATTCCCATGACAATCTTTTCTCAGAGAATTGTTCTGGATTTGGGATACAGACAATGAATTCAAAATGTAATTGTACCTATTTGCTGAGGATGGAAATTTTTTTTTCAAATGGGAAAGAGTATAATTGGACTTTGCTTCACGCTCAAATTACCTTGGATTTTATCCCTAAACTTCAGCACTTGTTTCCAGGAGAGTCGTGATAATGTATAAAGAAAGTATCTTGGAAAGGCAATGGAGCATTGTATAAGCATTCTATAACTGCTTCTAGTCTGCTAAGTTTGTGGTAAATGAGAGCCTCTTGACAGTTTGTGGAGGTAGAAACCTTTGATTGCCTTCCATCACATCTCTTTTGACTCAATTCTTTTGGCTGCTCTGTTCATTGCTAGACACCTTCACTCAGGGCTTTCAGTGAAAACAATCTTGTGGCCATGTCATCCTAATAAATGAGGCTTGGTCCTTGGTGTCTGCATTATTTTCTTTTCTAGATAAAAAGAATGGAATCTCCAGTGTTATGAATTTAGAAAGGTCAGAACAACTGGTGGCAGAAATACTGGATTTGGAGTCCAGATGGGATTTTATATCCAGTCCATCACAGAACAAGGGGTGACCTTTGGAGTGACCTTCAAAACACAAACCACTAGAAACCGAGACAAGGACTCATTTGGAACACATGATACATCAGAACATGAACTTGGTACAACCAATGCTATGTAGAAACTGAGCTAAGTTTTAAATTTCCTGACCCAGAACAGCTGAAACACTGAGGAAACATGTTTATACTTTATTCTCGCTATATTCTTAAAATAATATCCTTTTATAAAAGTCACTTGATACGACAAAGTACTAGTCACTGACACCTGTGAAGAAAATATATTATTTATTAATATTGCTTGAAAACAATTTTAGGTGGTTAGAAAAATAACTAACTCAAAGCTTAAAGGTGAACCAGTCTGCTGACCTGAGAGCTATTCCTGGGAAAGCTGATATCATATGGAACACTAAGATCTTGTTTCGGATCCTCCCAAAGCTTGTGTTTTTACAATCACCAAATTTGAATTTATATTGTTACCTTGATATACATTTCAAATTGTCCTTCTTTGGAAACTACCTACCATCCATATTCAACCAATAAGACCAACTTGCCCTTTTTTGAACTCTATATAATATAATTTCATAAAGACTATGGAGGTAGACACACTTTTTTTTCTAGTTTTCTCCTTTGCCAAATGACCTAATAAAATTCTCAGATTATTTCAGGTTTGAAGGTTTGTTCTTAATACTAATACATCTAAAGTGAGGGGAAATAGCCTGTAAAGGCTAATGCCAATGGCATTAGAGAAGAGATAGCCCATAAGCTTCTCAAGATACCTGAAAACTCTGAAGGAGGTAAAAGTAAGAAGCCTGACTCTGAGAAAGAGGCGAACAAATACTGACTTATCCTAATTGCATATTTCTCTGATCTTGCTTGCTCTTTGTTGTATCATTTAAAGGTTTCAATCACTATTCACTATTTGTGATGGCCTTTCAAGTAATGGGCATTTGATATGAAGGGATCAAACTGCTGAGTGTTAGCTTGAAACTGTCCTCCCTCCCCTTTAAAGAATAATAATCAAGGGGCAGCTAGGTGGAGTAGTGGATAGAACACCAGCCCTGGAGTCAGGAGGATCGGAATTCAAATCCAGCCTCAGACACTTAAAAATTACCTAGCTGTGTGACACTGGGGAAGTCACTTAACCCCACTGCCTAGCAAAAAAAAAAAAAAAAAGATGAAGAAGAATCAGGCTTTTAACCCTAAAAATTATTCCTCTAAATCAACAATATTTGGGGGTGGGGCAGAGGTAGAAGATATAATTCCAACCCTCTTTCAGAAGGAGGACAGATTGGCCAGCCTCAAGACCCCTCCCCTTGCTCCACTCAATGCAAGAATCTTAATCTGTCTTGGAGAGGGATGGGCAAGATTCCAGAGATATCTATCCATGTCTCCCTAGGAGCTACAGTTAATCTGTATGGACATTCATAACCTACACAGGCAGCACATACCTTTTACTTGATAGGGTTGGAAACTTGCTGTTTCCCTCAGTTTTCTCCTTAACATCATCTGGTGTACCAAAGTAGACAAGATATTACTTCCAAATTCTGGGAGTAATAACTGCACCCTAGAAAAAGCATGCAACTGCAATCAGAGTAATTATATCCTAGCCTTATTAACTCTTGGAGCAGGAAGGATCTGTCCTCATTTTATAGATGAGGAAACAGGTCCATATAAGTGCAAGTGATACAAAGCTGTGCAGCTAGTCAGCAGATTTAGCCAAATAAAGGATTCCAACCAGACATTTGTGTACCTTTGTCAAGGTTTTAAAGTCACATTCCCTCTGTGTTAACTGTATAACAACCTTCACTCTAATTTGCTTTAAATTACTTTTTTAAAATGCCTGCATATCATGTAGATTGAATATTTCTGGAATTAAAATATGCTGTTATGAAAAAATATTCCAAAATATCCCTTGTTATGCTTCTCTCACCATCTGTGTTGGAGTCCAGCTGTTGGAGACTGGTCAAAGAGCCAGGATGAATGATCTGAAGAACCAGAAGGCACAGCTGTTGCCAATAGTTCTAACAAGGGTACTAACCACTTTCTAACTCTGAGGGTTATACCCTGATGGTAAGAGATATCAAAGCTTCAGGCTAGCATTTCCCAATACCCCTTACCTGCTAGCTGAATGCTTTGCTGGGAAGGATGGAGAATAACAGTTATGTGAGACTTCTTATGAGAGAACTCAAGGGAGTTTTCTTTTAACCTTTTTTCCCTTTACTTTTACCTTTCTTTTATCTCCCTTGTACATCTGCACTGTGTGTTGCTACTTACTCTGTTTATTCCTCAGAAGTTCTTATGGGTCCAGCTGTTCTAAGAGTGGTCTGAGGTCTGTTATAAGTATGGGTGTGTCTGGGGACACAGCACCTAGCTTCTGGCCCTAAACTGATGTCTTTTTCTCCCCCAAACCCAGCTCTCTTCTTTCCTCAAGTTCTCCTCTTTTCCTTCCTTCCCTTCCTCCTTTTCTTCCTTTCTCCTCCCCCCCCTCTCCAACCCCTAACAAACATTGGCAGATATTTTGCTAGGTACAAAGACAAAGAATGAACTAATCCCTTCAGAACTGTTAATTTACAACCCTCTTATTCACCTTCTCCCCTTTTTGACTCTCAGACCTAGCAAAAGACAAGAGGAGGGTTAGTAGAAAACAGGAAGTGAAACTACTCTCTTTTTAGAGCAATATACCCTCACCTGATAACAGACTGATTTTATTCGCATTTTCTTGTTCCTGACTACTGTGAAAAACAGATAAAAAGGGAAAAGCTCTCAGAAGCACTCAAGGGCTCAGTCAATAAAGGTCCCTCCAATCACTCAATCAGCATTTATTAGGTCAGCCTCAGACATTTGACATTAGCTGTGTGACCTTGGGTAAGTCACCTAATCCTGATTGTCTCACATTCATGGCCAGCTCCAGTCATCCTAATTCATATCTGGCCACTGGATCCAGATGGATCTGGAGGAGAAAGTGAGGCTGGTGACACTCAAATCCAATTCATATGCTTGTTAAGGCATCACCTCCCTGATGTCATGGTCTTCTTTGAGAATAAAGGTCAAATAACATGCTGGGCTCTGTGCTTAGCACTGGGGGTGCAAAAAAAAAGAAAATAAAAACAGTTCCTGAACTCAAGGAATTTATTTTCTAATAAGGGGGTGATCTTAGAAGGAAAAGCACTAACTAGCAGTTTGGGGTGGGGAGGGGGGAGGAAAGGAAGATGGAAAGCAGAGGGGTGGATTGGGGTGGACAATCAGACCATGATTGAGCTGAGTCTTGAGTGAAGCTAATCCTTCCAAGCAGCAGAGGTAAGGAGAAAAAGAATTCCTAGAATAGGGACCATAAATGGGAAATGGAACATCAAATGGGATGAAGAACAGCAAATAAACCTGTATTGCTGAGTCATGGAGTATATAAAAGGGGAAAAACATGTAAGAAGGCTGAAAATATTGGAAGGGTCAGGTTGTGAAACTTAGCCTCCAAGTTTTTAAGAATTTATTGAAAAGTCACAAGGGTCTTAGCCCCCCCAAAATTCAGGGTCTCTTGCTGTTCCCAACACTGGGCTGCCTTAAGGTCTTCTATCTTGGATTGTCATCTGTTCTCAACACCCACATATGATTCAACCTGTTACTGAAATCTGTCTTTCTTACTGACTGATCAGCAATGATTACTGCAGGCTTATAGAGGAAGGGAATATTTATCCTTCTTCTTTTCAGACACATCAAATATAATTCTCCCTAATGCATACTATATTCTAGCCAAATTGGACTATTTGTGCCTGAATCTACATCCCTCTGTGAAAAAAAAAAAACAACCACCTCCTACTTATGTGCCTTTGTTCATACTATATTTAGAATGACCTGCTTCCCTCCTCATCTGTAGGACTCCTAACCACCCTTTAAGGCCCAAATCAAATGCCAATTCCTCCGTGCATATTTCCCTGCTTTTTAAAGTTGTCAAAGAATTTATCCCTTGTAGATCTTAGATCTAGAACTTTGCTTTTATGCTTAACTATAATATACTTATCTTGTAGTTTTGTGTATTCTAGTTATCTGTGTTTGTCTTACCTCTCCTAAGGGAAAAGACAATGTGTTTTATCAATTGTGTATATCCCCAGAACTTAGGACTGTGTTTCATGTATAAGTGCCTACTGTGAGTGTTTATTTGTTCAGGGCAGGGGCAGGGAAAATCATTTGGTTTGATTCTACCACAGGTAACTGTGGGGCCTCAAAATTCAATAAATCTAGGAGCTTTTTAGGGATAAATTAATTAAATATTTTACCAAATATAGCAGGCCGATTTTTAAGTTGAAAATTTTTCATGACCTGTAAATGATATATAAATATCCAAATAGCCATTGGCAGAAAAGAGGTTCCCCACCCCTGGTTTGGGGAAGAGACAGCAGTAGGCTGACTCGGTGATTATTTTAATAAAAGGAACTTCTGATAAAAAAATTTCTTGGACCATTGTTGATTAGTAACTGCTCTGCAACTTATCATTTCAGATTTGCCTGGGGGCACCAAGAGGTTATTTGGCTTACCTAGGGTCCCTTTCAGTCTATCTGATTCTTTGACCCTTATGGAATCTTCAGAGCTAGAAGGAACCTCAAAAATCATTTGAATGTGCTATCTGAAATAATTAAATTAAATAACTAAAAAGAAAAAATTGACTTGTCCAAGAACCACACAGATGGTTAGCCACAGAGCCCACCAGGCCAATGACCTTCCCACTGTTACAAGTATTCAGTGTCCTTGCTAGCCACCACATAAATGAGTCAGTATAAGTTACAGATGGACAGATACACTGCAGTTTACTTAATCATTCAAGAGTGTGGCATATCCCATCAGTAGGTAATGATGTGTGTGTGTATGTGTGTGTGTGTGTGTGTTTCTCAGGTAACATATTTATATATATGTAAATACATATATCTATATCTATCTTTACCATCTCTTCTTCAGAGTTACTGTGGGTAGTAAGATCAGAAGATAATATAAACTTACAAAGTAGTTTGGGGTAAAGTCAGGTAAGGAACATAGTCCAGAAAATGTACATTTTTAGCAAAATAAAAAGGATGGTTAAACCATTTACAAAAGCCTTTAGTACATCCATTTACAATAAACCAAAAAAGATAGAATTTTTTTCTATCAGTTAATTAGTTTAAGCTCCTATTATTGGTCTTATTAGATAGAATAAAGAGAAGTAGGCAAATTCCTGAACTATTAAGGTTCTTATATAACCTTAAAGGAATTGGGGAAAAAGAAGTACTGAAGGAGACAGTACATTCAGTCATGCAGAAAAAGAAAGAAAAAGAATAATAGCAAATAAAATACAAAATGGAGTCAGTTATGTTCTCCCCCCAAAATCTACTTTTGATACCATTCTGAATAACAATATTAACTTGAATTCATAATATTTTTTGAGGTTAAGAATATTTTCCTCTAAGAAACTTTATGAGGCATTTGGTGTTAAGTATTATTCTCAACCTCATGAAATTAAGGTGATGGCCATCAATTGGGGAATAATTAAACAAGTTATGATATATATGATGGAGTACTATTGTTCTGTAAAAAATCATGAGCAGCCTTTAGAAAAGCTTGAAAAGACTTCCATGAACTGATGCTGAGTGAAGTGAGTAGAACTCAGAGAACATTTTAACATTAATAGCAACATTATGAGATGATCAATTATTATAGATGCAGTTCCTCTCAGCAGTTCAGTGATCAAGAACAATCCTGAGAGGTCTGTTAGGGAAAATGTCATACACATCCAGAGGGGAAAAGCCATAGAGTCTGAATGCACATGACCAAAGCATACTATTTTCACTTTTTAAAATTGGTTTTATGTTCTGTCTTTTTTCCTAATGATTTTCCTCCCTTAGTTCTAATTCCTCTTTCACATATTGACCATTATGTAATTATGTTAAACATGATTGTACAATCATGTCCCTTAACTGACCTTACCCCCACTGCTGACCTTCTAATCTTCAAAAAGTAACTCTGGAGAAGAGATTATATAGACATATATAATATAGATATATTATATAGACATATATATATACACACACACACATGCACATATATTACCTGTGCAATTGTGAGACACACACACACACATGTACATCATCACCTACTGATGGGATATGCCACACCCTTGAATGGTTAAATAAACTGCAGTGTATCTATCCATCTGTAAGACTGTTTACTGCAGGGGCAGCTGGATAGTACAATAGATAGACCACCGGCCCTGGAATTAGGAGGACCTGAGTTCAAATCCATCCTCAGACACTTTATAATTATCTAGCTGTGTGGCCTTGGGCAAGCCACTTAATGCCATTTACCTTGCAAAAACCTAAAAAAAAAAAAAAAAAAGATTGTTTACTGCCATGAGAAGGGGGAGGGTGGTAGAAAAATGTGGAACTCAAAAGCTTACAAAAAGATGAATGCAGAAAACAATGTAACTGGAAAAAATGAATCAAATAAAATGTATTGCTTCTAAATATCATTATGCTTCCTTCTATTGATAAGGACTGTTCTCCTTATCAGTAGAAGAAATAATGGTCCTAATGACACAACCTTCTAACCTATAACAACAGAATTGATTGGCTTGCTCTATGACTACAGCAAGAAGTTATAAACTACTCAAAATGTCCTGGAATTACAAGTGCTATCAAGACTAGAATCTTTGGGGGCAGCTAGGTGGTGCAGTGTATAAAGCATCAGGCCCTGGAGTCAGGAGTACCTGGGTTCAATTCCGGTCTTAGACACTTAATAATTACCTAGCTGTTCGGCCTTGGGCAAGCCACTTAACCCCATTTGCCTTGCAAAAAATAAAAATAAAAAAAAACTAAAAAAAAAAAAAAGACTGGACTCTTTGTTAGACAAACAAGGCAATAATCTAAGGAAAGTTTTAGAGAAATCTATATTTCTAATTCACTGCTTATTTTAATAATGAGAATGTAGTTTGGACTGTGTTCTCAAACACTGGACTTAGGCTTTGAAATAGCAACTGTGGGTTTAACACCATCTAAAGTTCATTTCTTTCATTTGAGTATTTTAGATTAAATTTATCACTTCAAAATTTTCTGAAGAAATCATTCAATAAGGATTTATTTAATGTTGAGTGCAATATTCCATCTTAAGAATTAATATTCCTAGTGAAGTCCTCTCAGGGTTAAAAATAACAGACTATTACCCTTAGACTATTCTTAGGAGAGGGAGAAAGACCTTGCATTCCTAGTCAGACACCCTCCCGATTCTGCTAGGGAGTGAAACAGTGGACTATTTCCAGAAAGACCTTGCATTGATTCTGTTAGGGAGAGAAATAGTGTAAAGCTTCCAGAGAAGAGACCTTGCAGTCTTAGCCACCTGTCTGAGAATGGACCGTGAGAACAGTAGCCTGCCTTCTCTTGTTTGATAAGTGCTAAACTAAGAAGACCTTGCATACTCAGACATTAATTCATTTAACAGGTCATTAGAAATCTTCTTCTGATATACTCACCATCTGGATGGTGAGGTAATATTATATGAAATCCTTTTATTCTTCTCTTTGTTTCTGGGTAGATTTTTTGCGTAAAGATTGTAATTCTGAAAACCTTAACCAATCAGGTTGGAAGAGAGGGTGTTAGGGAGGGGAGAATTGTGCTGGGCCATATAAGTTTGCTTGACTGTCACCTGGGGCAGCTCCTTGATCTTCACTACCTTTGTGCCCTTTTCTTGAGAAAGGTCAAAATAAACTTTCCTTTTTATTCAGAGGAGTTTCTATATTTTTTAAGTGGATTTTTATCTCACACAATGTCAACTAAGTGCTAAGTGCTGGGAATGAAAAGAAAGGCAAAAGGTAGTCCTGGCCCTTGGGGAACTTATAAATTAATAAAGAAAGACAACATAAAAAGAGAATCATAAAAGTGGGGGAAAGAATGTATGGGAGGATAATAGAAAAGTCCAGAGGAGTGCAGTTAGGTAGGGAAGGAAGAAATAGTTGACCTAGGTTTGCTCTTTAAATAAAGGTTTTAGAAGGAACTCTCTACTTCCAATTAAAGAGATGAGGGCTTTAGAGGCAGGGGGTATTGACTGAACTGATAATGAAGTAGCATTATGAATATATATTAAAAACCCACAGAATTGTTTTTGGGGGGAAAATCAAGAGATAAGAAATCTGAAAATACTTTAGGAATAGCTTATGACTCATTACTAAAACTCTTTACTTACAGAGGCCTAACTTCAGAAAGTTTCTTAATAATCATGCTCTGATTTATGTCCCCAACCATAGTTTTTTTCTGAAAATTTTAGATCAATTTTTGTTCATCCAGATAATCTCAGTTCTTTTTCAGGCTCTAAGATAACAAGATATGGAATATCAAGCAAGTTTATCATACATAGAAAATAATACCCTATCCAGAGACAGCTAAGCAATGCACACTTGTGGTCTTCCTCACCTTCCCCAACCTATGACTGCTTTAGATTATAGTGTCACCCCCTAGACCCCTTCTTACTTTGCTCAAGTATAGGGAAGTACTTGGGATCTCTAGAGAATATGCCCCTCTCCTCATTCAAGTCTTCACAGTACACTTCACTCACTGTGCACATAAGTCTGGTTTGTCCCTTCACATAAAATCTCAAGTCTTATTCTGGATAGACATAGTCCCTTCCCATTT
Source organism: Macrotis lagotis (assembly GCF_037893015.1). Taxonomy (NCBI): domain Eukaryota; kingdom Metazoa; phylum Chordata; class Mammalia; order Peramelemorphia; family Peramelidae; genus Macrotis; species Macrotis lagotis. The sequence continues at coordinate 235,865,269 of NC_133658.1, read as the reverse complement.
ACCCATGTAATTATTATTCTTAACTCTTATACCTTTTAGCTAGGGTCAGGCCTTTCAAATTCCCATAAGGTTGTGAAAATGACCCAGGAGAACATTACAAACTAGATATAAATAGTCACATCATAAACAAATTAAAGCAGTAGGAAAAAAGAAAGTCAATCAATTCTATTGTTATAGGTTAGATGGTGGGGTCATCAGGACCATTATTTCTTTGTTGTCCTTATCAATAGAAGGAAGCATAATGGTATTTAGAAGCAATATGGCTTATTTGATTTATTTTCTTTCACTTACATACAAAGATAGTTTTCTACATTCATCCTTTTGCTTCCTTATGAAAAGAAAAAATAATCCTTGCAAGTTTCTCTGATGCAGGTCTTATATCCAAGATATATAGGGCATTTATTCAATTATATAAGAACAACCTCAAAAGAAGAAATGGAAGACATCCATAATTCCTCAAAAGAAAAAAAATTCCAAATTAATAATAAGAGAAATACTCATAAAGTTTTCTAGGATTCTACTTCACATCCATCATATTGGTAAAGAAGATAAAAATGGAAAATAATTATTATCAAGGGAGATCTGGGAGGAAAGGCCCATGAAGCTATAAATTAGTTCAGTCATTCTGGAAAGCAATTTGGAACTATACTTTTAAAAGTCACTAAATTGTTTCACTTCTAGGCATATACACCAAAGAGATCAAAGAATAAAAGGATCTCTACATACAAAAACATTCATAGAAGTACTTTTTGTTTGATAAGTTAATATATCAATTGGGGAATGGTTGAACAAATTATGGTATAAGAATGTAATAGGATATTATTATACTGCAAGAAATGATGAAAGGAAAGATTCAGAGAAAACTGCAAGGCTCATATGAATTGATAGAGAGTGAAACGAGCAGATCCAAAAGAATTTATAAAGTTGCCACACTGTTAAAAAAAACTTCAAAAGACTTAAAAATTCTCATAAATGCATTGACCAACCCTGACTCCAAAAAAATGATAATGATTGAGAAGTGATGGTAAAGACTAAAATAAACATTTTTGGATAAGGTCAATGAATGGATTTGTTCTTCTTAATTATGCTTACTTGTTACAGGTAAAAAACCTCTTGTTAAGAGGTTCTTAACATTTTTTTTAACGGAATTCTCATTGGCAGTCTAATGAAAGCTATGAGCCCTTTCTAAAAATTATGCTTTTAAATAATTGAATAAAATGCTAAAGTGTAATTAGAGATCAATGAAAATAAAGATTTTTTTCCAACCCTATTTACTGTCCTCCTGATGTCTAACCATGACCCTTTAGGGCTCATATACCCCAGCTTAAGAACTCCTGGTTATAGAGAAAGGCTTTAGGGAGTGGGGAGATTAGGAGAAAAAAATGAAGGAGGAAGGATGGAAAGTAATGCCCCACAAAAAAGAAGAAAAGAAAGAAAAGAGCATTAATGAAATACTTTTTAAAAATATACAGAAGTGAATAGAAGGGTGTTCAGAAGAAGTCATGGAATTAACATGCTGAATTTGTGTTACACCTAAGTGTGAGGATATTTTTCCTTAGTAAGCTGTATATAATAGGTGCATGACTCCATATACAACCTTCTTTACATATGGAAACATTCATGTTCGTTGATGTTTGTCCAGTTCATAACAACAAAATTAAAATCCTAAGGCATAGATGTCCAGCCTTTTAGCTCTTTTGGGCTGCATCACCCAACAAAAGCTTGTCACAGGCTGCATATAGAATTTAATATTTATTTATGACTACAATGTAACCCATATTACCAATGAGTATAATAATAAAGTACAATAATAAAAATGAGCATAATAAAACATTTCCCTTTTAAAAAAATAAAACATGTCATTCATAATGTGAACACTGAGCCTGCTGTTTTGATATTTATTCATTTATATCTGGTTTGATAGAGATTTTAGTGATGTGAAGAATATTTTCAAGATGTTCATCTGAAATTTTTGTTCTATTTTAACTTTTTGTATTCTTAATACAGGAAAAAAGTTGATTGCAAATATACATACTCCCCAAAAGAGATATCATAAACAGAGCATGTTTGCGGAATGCTAGATATTTTTCTTTAGGCAGGTACAATTTACAAAATAAATAAAGTGTCCGATAAAGACACTTGAATTAATTTTTTCTTTTAAGTTGCATATAAGGATTTTCTTTGCAAGTTTGCAGGCAACATATTGATGTCAACTGAGAATGGAGTGGCAAATGGTGTTTTCTAAAATCTTAAAATTTACTCTCAAAATCCTATGACAAAATAGTAATTAATGCTACATATAATAAAGTCATTGTTGCTATTATGATGAGTCATATAATGTTGCAAAATAAAAATAGTTTGTAAAACAAAACAAAAAATTCCCAGTGCACAAATGTTAGTTATATCAAAATGCTAGCTGGGTGTAATTAAGGGTTAAGCTGGTATGTGATGTTGCATCCTTGGTGCACGAGCTTACCTGTTCCTTCATTTTCTGGTTACAGCAAAACAGGCCATATGAATGGGTTTTGATTGGCCACAAGTTGGATACACCTGTCCTAAAGAAAAACAAAAATAAAAACAAAACCCCACTGGTATGGAAGGGGAGAAGTTGGCAGTCAGTACCATCAATTCTATTACAAGTGTTCTGATTCACAGTTCCCACCACAAAGGGTAATATATATTTTCATTTCATGAGCAAATGTATTTATTGCTAAAAGAAAATCTAGTTTAGTATGTAGGTATGGGGAGGGGAATATTAGTTAATCCAACTGGTAATCATGCGATTTGGGTTCTAGTTTTGGTTCTGCCATTAACTGACTCTGACTTTAGACTTCATTCACCTTGCTAGTATCAGTCTTCTTCCCTACAAAAAGAGGAAGTTAGACTAGCTGACTTCCAATGTGCTATAATTCTAAGAATAATAATGATGAGTTCCCCTTCCAAAATACTCTGAAATCTGTAATGGAGATGATCCTGGAGTCTCAAAGACTAACCAGCTCAAAACAAGCTCTCTTAATTACTACCAAGCTAGAAAGATTTCAAATATCAACCCAGTGAAAGTCTGTCTCCCATTCTGACCTTATTATATATTATCCTCTTTATAAACTATATGGTACAAAACAGTGTTCTTGCTGTTTGTTACACATTACACTCTCTTTCCTATTTACACTAGCTATTTGTCCCCTATGAATTCCTTCCTTCCTCAATTTTCTCTCTTAGCATACTAGGTTCAAATACCACCTCCTACACTAACCTGTTATGGAAAGATAATTTAATTTCTCTGAAACTGTTTCTTCACTTGTAGAATGGGGATAAGAATACTTAAGTTACATTCTTCATAAGTTGTGAAACTCAAATGAAACGTGTATAAAGTACTGGGTAAACTTGAGCTATATAAATGCCAATTATTGTTGTGATTGTAATTGTCATTTCATTCTTGTTTTAAAGAGGTTAAGATAGGAATAGTCCAAGGACAAGTCAATAGTCTTCTCTCATGCTTGTATATTTAATGCTTTTCTGGACATTGCACCATGGGAAAAATGACTTTTTTTTTGTAATTGAATGAGTATCTGGATATAAGATCATCTTCCATAGATTCACTTGAAAGTCTTTGAGAAATTTCCAGCAAAAGATATGAAGACAGTGATGACAAGTACGTTTTTTGATTTGCTCTGTTCCTACATGGTTTTAATTTATTTAGTTAAATCTCTTTATTTTAAAAGATTTTTCTTACTTAAAGCATGAAGATTAAGAGTATTTGATATAGTCATATCCAGGAGTGTGCTGATAAATGTTTAACAAGTAATTCTGCAGAAAACCTATGTATATATGACATCCTTGTAAACTTAATCTGCAGTATTAACATTTTCTCTATCACTTTCTTAAATCAAGACACAACAAAAAAAAAATCAAGCCCTGATTCATAGTACTTGCTGATTGCTGACCTGTAAATGCTCACACTCAAAATTTAACAATCAATTCTCAAGCGTCAATTCAAGCTGGCTCTAGCACACCCCTGACTTCTATTAAAAAAAAAATGTTCCTGGGGTGACTAGGTGGCACAGTGGATAGAGCACTGACCCTGGATTCAGGAGTACCTGGGTTCATCAGATGCTTAATAATTACCTAGCTGTGTGGCCTTGGGCAAGCCACTTAACCCCATTTGCCTTGAAAAAACCTAAAAAAAAATTTGTGGAATTTTTGTTGGAAAAATTAGCTTGGAAAACACAACTCTAAAGCATACTGATTCTCACTTTTTAGAATAATTTGGAATGTTATTTATTAGCTCTGTGTGTAAAAGAAGAATGAGTTAAGGGACTTGTCTAAGGTCACACAACTAAAACTATCTGAGGCAGGATTTGAACTCAGGTCCTTCTAACTCCAGACTGATGCTCTCTCTACTGTACTACCTAGCTGTCCCTTTTCATCTGTAATAAAAGGTAACTGAACTCTATAGTCTCTCTTTGATCCCAAAATCTAGTTCAATCCAATAGACATTTCTTTAAATGCCTATTGAGTATTATAATACATGTTAGGTGCAACCCACTATAAGGCTAGAAGCTAAAGATAGAGGCAGAAGGGAAAACAAGGAGCTGATGTTTAAGTAGGGTTATATAACATGATCCAGAAAAATAATTATGAAGCTCACATAGAATAATGCTGTGTCCACAGAAGAGTAATACACTGAAGGCATATTTGCTCAGTGAAAAGCTCCCTAAGGTTTGTTTTGAAAGCTCTGGTTTTTGTTGTTTATAATCTTGACAATGTTTCCTGATTTTCAGCCCAGAGCTAACAGACCACCTTATATGTAATAATAAATTTGCCAAAGGCAGAATCAGATGTTGGATCTTCTCTTAGCTAGCTAGCTAAATTTAGCTAGCTAAATAGGAATTTCCATCTTTAAATAAAAAAATAAGAGGAGGTGTGTGAACCACACAATAAATTTTGATTTACATTATTTCATTTCCCCCCCATGCTCTAATACAGCAGTCAGCAGACCATTTAATGAAACCTCATACATAATTCTGTGATGACATTATTGTTAGTTATTATTGAAGAGAATCTGAAATAATTTGAGGCCAAGTTCAAATGATTTCTTTCATAGTAGGTAATGTCTTTAGAGTTCAAGTGAAATCATTTGAAAGAACAGAAAAAGGAATATTGTGGTATTGTGTCTAATCTGCAAGTCAATACAAAATAGGTAGCCTGCTTCTTGACTGCAATGGAAAGTGGCCTGGATTAGTCAGTGACTTGTTGAGAATAAATACAAATATTCTTCTGAGTCCTGGGGACACTAGAGGAGTCAGGAGACAAAGAGGGATGTATCATCTTCATTTCACAAGCATCTAAACTTTTTTTTTACATTGTTTCCATTCTATGCATTGATCAAAATTGAATGTGTTGAGAGGAAAAAAAATATATACTTGTGGAAGAAATAAAATATTAGAGATATCAAAATTATGTAGTACATGAGACAACTTTAAAAAAAAATGAAGGTAATAGTCTTTTGCCTTTATTTAAACTCCACAGTTCTTTCTCTGACTACAGATGGCATTCTCCTTCACAGATATCCAATGAGCAAGTCCATTAAGATTGATCATCACCCCCATGTTGCTGTTAGGGTGTATAATGTTCTTCTGATTCTGCTCATCTCACTGAGCATCAACTCATGCAAGTCTTTCCAGGCTTCTCTGAAATTCCATACCTCTTGGTTTCTAGTAGAACAATAGTATTCCATCACAAACATATACCACAATTTGTCCAGTCATTCCCCAATTGATAGACATACCCTCAATTTCCAGTTCTTTGCCACCACAAACAGGACTGCTATGAATATTTTTGTACAAGTGTACAAGTGATGTTTTTACCCTTTTTCACAATCTCTTCGGGTTATAGAGCCAGTAGTAGTATTGCTGGGTCAGAGTGTATGCACATTTTTCTTGCCTTTTGGACATAATTCCAAATTGTTCTCCAGAAAAGCTGGATCAGCTCTCAGCTCCACCAACAATATATTAGTGTCCAAGATTTCCCACATCCTCTCCAACACTGATGATTTTCCTTTCTGGTCATACTGACCAATCTGAGAAGTGTGAGATGGTACCTCCAAGATACTTTAATTTGCATTTCTCTAATCAGTGATGATTTAGAGTAATATTTCATATGACTATGGATTGCTTTGATTTCTTCATCTGCAAATTGCCTCTGCATATCCTTTGACCATTTGGCAATTGGGGAATGGCACAAGCATCTAACCTTAGACTTAGGAATCAAAACAGTCTCTCTTCAAAAGTAAAGTATCTTTATTCATGTGCATTTTTTAAAAAAGAAATTCCTAATTTGTATGAATGAAAAAGTATTTGTTAAGTGATTAGTATATGCAGAGCACTGTGTTCAGCTCTAAAGATACAAAGAAAAAAGACAGTCTGCACTGTCAAGGTCACATTCTAATTTAAGGAAATAAAATATATAGATGGTTTCAGCAAGAAGAGAGATGGGAAGATATTATTGTCCTTAGAATATGGCTGCAAAAAAGATAGCAATACATCTTTTTAATGTTTCCCCTGCTTAAAATCATATGAATTTCTAATGTCAGACCATTTAGCAGTGTCAAAGACTGTGGTGCTGAGAAATTTCATTTCTCTATCTTTAGCAACTGTGTACCAGCAGAAGGAAGCATCTATCATACATCTCCTCAAAGGATTGTTTCCTAGGATGTTAACTGGAGTTTGGGCTGGAAGCATGACTGGTCTAGGAAGGTTTCCCATTCCCAGGACTTCCGGACTTATCTATGTTCAGCAGTTGGTAGTGGTATTGGAGAAGAAAATCATTCCCTTTGCCACAATGATTTTTCTCAATGATAACTTCAGAATTCAGACTGGAAGGAGGCAAATAATATGGGGTGGGGAGTGGGGGCACCGATGTTTCTAAGACTCTTTAGGTCAGAGTCTAAGCTTTCTTTTGGATCTGGGGAATAGTAGTTAAGGTGGTGGTGGTTGCTTAACTTGCCAGCATATTTGGTCTCTTTTCTCACTCCAGAGTAGATACCCTGGGTAGACACATATTTCAAGTAAGCTCATTTGCCTTTGCAAGTGGCACTAGGTGGTATTTCGTGGGTATGGCTAGCCTGGTTTTCATAAGATTTGCTTCCCCAAGGTGAAAATGGCTATTGGATTGGGTTGTAAGTAGTCTACAGGTGCTTCCACTCCTAGGGCTCTTAGTATTATCTTACAAAAAAAAAGGATATGAGAAAAAACACCTACCCAGACTCCTTATTTTGTAATGGAATTTTGTTATTTTTAAAAGTATGCTTTTCCCCTGAGGGAAAAGAGGAGTTTATGCTTTACTTGTTTCAAGGACCAGAGAACAAGCTCTGGAGAATTTAACCTTTTCAGCTCTGGATTACTGCTTGCCCTCCCTCACCCCCCACCATGGAAGTACCTCAGGTGACGCACAATCCACTCTGTCTAGGTCAGCCCCAGCCAGAGTTATTTTCCTTCTCAGCTATCTCACCAGTCACCTTACTCCACCAACATGCAGACCCTCCCAACCCTGACCCCCTTTCCAGTTATAGAATCATAATCAAATTATCACTGTCACTGATACTGGAAAGGGTGTGCTAATCTACTTCCTTCTGGCTCCACTCACCCTTCCTGAAACTTTCTAAGCAAAAATGCCTCTCCCTTCCCACAATTGACTATTGATAAAGTGAAGAGTGGTACTATTTTCCCCATTTAATCCAAAGAAGAGACATCTTGGTTTATCTTTGATCAGAGTGAAAGCAGAATCTTGGGAGGAAAGGCTTAAAGAGGAAGTAAATAATCTCAGGAAGATATTTTCTCCAAGAAAGTTCCAGTATTAACACTATAATTTGTTTATAAATCAAAATTCTAAACTTAAACTATGTAATTTTGTTTTACTTTGCTTCAAAACTTTGTCTCTTCTTTTAATATTACTATAAAATGGAAATGGAAATAGAAATTGGTTGGAAATGAATTTCATTATTATCATCTGATGAAAGATCCTGATTTTAAGATGAACTGAGTTTTTTTGTTCCTTTTTCAATATTTTTCACCTGAGATCCTTTCCTTGCCTTCAAAACAGATATCTTCATCAAGATTTAGACCTAGACACTGTTAATTGAATTTTTACTGAATCAGTCTCTAGCTTGGGCAGAATAGAGCAGGCCAGAGACAGAGTGCCAGTAAACAAGGTAGCAGCTTAATTAATTACTTTCATTGCAAGGAACCAATTTGAAAATCATAGAATTACTCCTTCCTTAGAGTTCTACCTTGTTACTGTAGTTCAGGCAGAGAATATATACATGATCATAAATGGGATGATGGATCATAGAGCAATCAGTTTTTGGTCTTGAGTGATTTTGCCAGGACAAGCTCACCACTGTTAATTTGATTTTTTTCAAAGAAGAAAACCAAACCACCAGGATCAAAAATAAAAATGTGAATTTACCACCAATGAAGATGAAATTAAAGTAATTATTAGAATCCATTTTATCCAATTATATGCCAATAAATTTGACAATCCAAAGCTTAAATGGAAGGGAATAGATGAATATAATCCAGGTGACTTTATAAATACCACTTTGGTCAAGAATCTTTTAGAAGAAATGAGGTAGGTCTCATAGTCAATAAAAAAAAATGTTGATAAAAGGAGTTCTGGGGTATAATCTCAAAAAATGACAGAATGATATTGGTTTGAATTCAAGGTAAGCCACCCAATATTACAGTAATATAAATATATACTCCAACCATTGATGATGAAGAGGCCAAAGCTGCTCGATTCTATGAAGACCTATAACATTCTTTACAAATAACACCCTAAGAAAGTTGTCACATTCATAAGAAGGGATTAGAATACAAAAATAGTAAATCAAATGATAATTTGGCAATAAAGACAAGTTTAGCCTTGGAATGAAGCAGGGCAGAGATTTAAAAGGTTTTGTCAGGATAACTCACTGACCATAGCAAACACTCTTTTTTCAAAAAATCCAAAAGGCAACTCTACACATGGTCATCACTAGAAAGGTAATATCAAAGTCACATTGATTATATACTTTTCTACCAAAGGTGGAGAAACTGTATATGGTTGATTAAAATAAAATCTATAATTGACTTTGGCTCAAATCATAAACTTCATATTTTAAAATTTATGCAAATAGAAGAAAGTAGGAAAAACCACCAGATCACATAGATATAATTTTTTAAAATATTTAGAATATGGGGGCGGCTAGGTGACACAGTAGATAGAACACCGGCCCTAGAATCAGGAGTACCTGAGTTTGAACCTGGCCTCAAACATTTAATAATTACCTAGCTGTGTGGCCTTGGGCAAGCCACTTAGCCCCATTGCCTTGCAAAAACTAAAAAAAAAAATTAAATGAAATGAAATAAAAAAGAATATTTAGAATATGAAGAATATGATAAATCAGTTTCAAGGATTAGATTTGATAGTAGAGTATCTGAAGAACTTTGGACAGATGTCTGCATATTGTACAGGAAACAATAACAAAAACATTTCAAAGATAAAGATCAAGAAAGGAAAATGACTATCTGATGAGGTTATACAAGTTACTGAGGAAAGAAGCAAAGTGAAAAGAAAAGGAAAAGGGGAAAGATATATCAACTAAACTGAATAATCCTAGAGAATAGAAATGACAGATAAGATTTTCTTAAATGGTCGATGCAAAGAAATAGGAGAAAATGCAATAATGGTAAAGAAAATTAAAAGTATCAAAGGAAAGTTTCATGCAAAAATGGACATGATGAAAGATAAAAATAGTTGGAGTTTAACAGAAGTAGAAGAGATTAAGAAGAGGTGACAAAAATATACTGAAGAACTATATAAAAAAAGATCTAACATCACTGAGAAGTGACAATGTGCTTAACCTAGTGACAGATGGGCTAAGGAATGAAGTCAAGTGAGCCTTAGGAAGTATTGTTTATGATAAGGCTAGTAGAGGTGTCAGAATTCTAGCTAAAGTATTAAAAACCCTAAAAGATGATGTTGTTAAAGTAATATACTCAATTTGCCAGCAAATTTGAAAAAATTCAACAATGAGCACTGGATTAGAAGAGATCCATTTACATCACAATTCTAAAGAAGGGCAATGACAAAGGATGTTCAAGTTACGGAACAGTTGCACTCATTTTACATACCATCAAGATTTTGCTTAAGATTCTGCAAACCAGATTTTAGCAATATGTGAAACAAAAATTCCCAGTTCAGGCAGGTTTTCAAAGAGGCAGAGGAATTAAGGATCAAACTGTCAACATCTGCTGAATTATGAAGAATGTTAAGGAAGTTTCGGGGGAAAAATACATTACTTCTGCTTCATTTACTACACTAACTTTTGACTGTGTGAGTCACAACAAAATGTGGCAAGTCATCAAGAGATGAGTACCAGATCATCTTACTCATCTCCTAAGGAACCAGAACCAAACATAGAACAACTGATTGGATTAAGATTAGAAAGAGTATACAACAAGGTCATATACTGTCATCTTATTTAACTTATATTCAGAGTACATCATGTGAAATGCCAGACTAAATAAATCAAAAGTCAAAATTAAGATTGGAAGGAGATATATCAACAGTCTCAAACATGTAGATGATAGCACTCTGATGGAACAAAGTGAAGAATTAAGAAGCCTCTTAATGAGGGCAATGAAGGCAAAAAGAAGAAAATGTAATAATTGATTTGGAGCTTAAAATTTAAAAAAAAAAAGTGTTCATGGCAGCTGGTCACATCAGTTCCTGGCAAATAGAGGGAAGAAAATTGAAAGCAGAATAAGATTTTATACTTTTGGGTTCAAAGATTACTAGAGGTGGCAATTACAACCATGAAATTAAAAGATGAGTGCCTCTTGGAAGGAAAACTATGGCAAACCTGGACAGTATTCTAAGAAGCTGAGGCAACATCTTGTTGACAAAGTTTCGTATAGTTAAATCTATGGTTATTCTCATAGTAATATATGATTTTGTATGTTGGACTACAAGAAAAACTAGATGCCACAGGCTCAAAGCTTTTGAATTTTGAAGTTGATGAAGGTTTTTGAGAGAGTCTCTTAGACAGGAAGGAGATCAAATCAGTCAATACTTAAAAAAATTAATTCAGACTATTAATTGGAAGGACAAATACTAAAGTTGAAGCTTAAATTCTTTGGTCACATAAAAAGAAAACAGAATTCAATGAAAAAGACCCCGATGTTGGGAAAGATTGAAGGCAAAAGTAGGAGACAGCAGATAGACTTTGGGAGATAGTGGAGGATGGGAGGACCTGGCAAGCTATAGTTCATAGGTTCACAAAGAATCAAGATATAACTGAACAACAATAGACTTCAAAAACAGGGGAAAATTTTATTGCAAGTATCCCTACCAAAAACCTTTCTCAAATGACAAATGTTGGAGGGGATGTGGAAAAATTAGGACCACTATTGGTGGAGTTGTGAACCAATCTAGCCATTCTGGAGATGAAATTGGAACTATACTCAAAGGGCTATCAATAATGTAAAAATAAAAACTTTGACCCAGGATTACTACTGGTAGGTATGCAGTGAAGATAAAAAGGAAAAACAACCTATATGAACAAAAATATTTATGGTCTCAAAGAAATGAAAATTGAGGGAATGCTAGTCAATTGGAGAATGACTGAATAAGTTATGCTATATGATTAAGATGGAATACTATTGTGCAATAAGAAATGATGAGTTGGGTGCTTTCAGAAAAAGCTGGGAATTGATGTAAAGTGAATTTAGCAGAATCAGAACAATGTACACAATATAGTAAGGTGAATTATAAATGACAGCTATTCTCAACTGTACAATTATTCAGGATAATCCAAAGGATTTATGAAAAATGCTATCTACCTCCAAAGAAAGAATTGATGGAGTCTGAATTGAAATTGAAATATAATTTTTAAAATTTCATTTTTCTTGTCTTTTCCCTGTATTTTCTTTCACCCTATGAATATTATGGAATTATGTTTTGCTTGACTGAAAATGTCGAAGAAGTGGGAAGGATGGGAAGGGAAGGAGGAAGAGAATTCAGAACTCAAAATTTGAGGAAGGGAAGAATAAAACATTTTAAAATAGAACTTTCTTCCCAGAGTTGTTTATGAGGGTCAAATGAGATGATATCTGTAAAGTACTTTGCAAATCTTAAAGAACTCTAGAAATGCTAGCTTTATAGAACTAGAATAGGGAATCATAATTAATTAGGCTAATAAAAAAGTTATGAGCTATGAACATTAAAAGAAAAGACAGAAAAAAACAGTACAAAAGATTATAACCTAAAGATGAGAGTAAAGTAGCAGAAAGTAATAGAAAAATTCAGATGCTTAAAATCCTATAAGCATTCAGCCCCAAACCGTATTCCATAAAGGCACTGAAAATAATACTCCAGTAAAATTTTTCTCATTTAAATGAATCATTTATGGCAGTGATAGAAAAATTGATCTTGTGTTTTTGAGATGAACATGCAAGATATGTTAGCTACTTGCCATCTTTCACAACTTATCATTCAATTACTAGAAGGGGCAACTCCTGAGGCAAATGTTAAAGGAACAGAGTATGGATGAGGAATCAAATCTCCCCCTCCTATGTTGTGTCCCAATTCAGTAGACTATTCCTCTCAGATAGTTGTTATGGTAGGTGGGGAAATTAGAAAGAACTCATAAATTCATCCTTACTAAAATGTTAGTTTACAAGTTCCTAACCAAATATCACTTTCTAGGATATTTGTATTATTTCAGTAAAGAGTTTCTGATAGCTAAAAAGGCTGAAAAAGGATAGAAAAGAATGTGTTGTTATTATAGGAAATTCAGGTACTTTTGAAGACTAGTCTGGGGGTGAGATTATGGAGCAACAGAAGTATTTTTTTCCACCTTGGAAAACAACCTATCAAGACTGGATCCAAAAACAATCTCTCTTACCCAGGAAAATAAAATTGATCCCAGGAAGACCAAAGGGGTAGGGATTAAAATACAACTTTGCTTGTATATCTGAGACAGAGAAAGAACAAAAATGTAATAGGTCTCACTTTAAGATTATAGACTTTCAGCTCCAAAAATACATGAAATTTTTCTGTTTATCCCTTTGAGTATAACTTTGTCAATAAACATCATCAATAAACATAACATCATATAGTTTTCCCAGGTGCCCCTTAAATCATACCAAGCAGAATTGTATACTCTACTTACTTTAATAAGTCAATTGAAGCATTGACTACGTATTTACTTTGTGCTAGACATTGTGTTGGAGTCTGAGGATAAAAAAGATCAAAACAAAACAATCCTTTAAGGAATTTATTCCCCTGTGTAAAAGATAACCTATTACTTGTCTTCTCAATGGGCAGGGGTAGAAAGGAGAGAGAGAATTTGGGATTCAAAGCACAAAAAAGTTAAAAATAAATGAATGAATAAATAATTTTAGAGGGAATTTATGTTCCATGGGATGAATATAACATGCATCCAGAATACTGGATTTTTGAGCAAATAAACTTTGGCTTTAGTCCCACTTCTTTTAACCCTGTTGCTTTGGATGCATTTCTTAATTTCTCTGGGCCTTATATACATATTTTCTATAAAATACATCTTAATACATTAGAATATTACCTTCTAATATAATTGCCCTGCTGTGGTACAATGCATAGAAAGCTGGACTAGGAATCAGAAAGACTTGAGTTCAAATTCTGACAGTTAATCTCATTGCCAACCTGGAGAAATCATTTATCTTCTGCCAGTCTCAGTTTCATTATCTGTAAGATATGGGTGATAATAATACATATTTCACAAAGGCTCAAATGAGATCATGTCTATTGCTACATAAATTTGATAGAATCCTATTCTACTTTAAGAAATGACTAGGGAAGTGGTTTTAGAAAAATCTGGGAAAACTTATAGTGTACAATGTTCCTCTGGTTCTATTCACTGCCTTAATAACAATTCCATCACATACTAGACAAATGATCATCTATACTCTGATTAAAAGATCTCAAAGAAGAGGAAACCTACTACTTTCCCAGGTTTCACCTGAGCACATCTCTAATTGTTAGAAAAATTTTCCCAGTCTGGCCATCCATTCTTTGCTTGGACTTGAGTGAGTTCACTGAATTTTTGTGACAATCAGTTTCTTCATTTTTAGAATGAAGGGTAATAATTGTCACCGAAATTCTTGGTCAAAGTATTGCCCACAATAACTCAGGTGTGCATCTGGACATTGATGAGAGTCAGATTGAATAGAGATGCCCAACATGAAAGGTTGTTATTGCTTTATTCTTGGATACTCAGACTTTTATAACAAAACTTATCTCAGACATGACAGGTTAGATTTTTGAAACCCCACTGCATAGCTTCCTGCATTGAATCTACAATATTTATCCTTTGAAGTCTGTAGACTTCCTTATCAGAAAGTTTCCCACACACCTCCACAGATGTTTAGGTCAGGGTTTACTGATGAGCCAATGAATCCATTTAATGAACAAGAATATATGCATATCTCTGGTGGCCAAGGTCACCAAAAATATGTGTATATCACTCTTAGCAGCTGTCCCTCAACATCAAAGAAATCAATTCTCTCCCCCAGCAATGAAGAACCACTCAGCTGAAGCCTACTGTAAAGTGATTACTCTTTGTTGTTTTTGCTGTTTTCTTAATTTATTTTTTCCAATTACACACAAAGATAATTTAAAACAATAATTTTTTGTAAGGCTTTGAGTTCCATATTTTTCTCCTTTTCTCTCTTCCCTTCCTTTCCCCCCTGACAAAGCAAGCTTATATAGATTATACATGTATCACTGTGCTAAACATGGAATTGATTACTTCTGACTGCTAGAACCTGAGCAACTTCGAAGCCCTTGTGTGATGTCTTTGATTCTCCCCTTTAAGCTACTTGTCAAATTTTTCTGCCTGTCAGTTCAACCTAGTTCTCATACATTAAATGAGAACCTCCTGATTCTGAGTCAATGTTTCACTTATTCACAACTCCCCAACTTTTCCTATCAAACACCAGTCCTTTAAAAAATTATATCTCAGTCTCCAAATGTTTATAGAATTCCTTTTTTTTTTTGAAGTTTTACCCTAAATCAAAAAAAGAGTTGCTTACAAAAAATATATATCTTGCTCTGAAGATTTCACCATGTGCATCTATTACATCCTTTACAGGTTGAAACTGTGTTCCCGTACATTCATTTATCTAGTTTTTGATAAATGAAAGATATTTCCCTCTTTACTTAAAAACATTAAATTACTCCCACATAATTGAGACATCATATTAAATCATTCACAAAGGGATTTGAATCTTTATATCATATACCATAGATATTTTTATCCAAATCTCATTTGAAAGCTGTTTCTTCATACATATACATTAGTAACATAAATTAAAAATTAATTCATCATCATCTTTAATAGCCATAACATTTTATACCATTTAATAACTGACATAAATCTTTTCCTTTACACAAAACTGTTTTCTGCCCTTTTTTATCACCAAATTGCAGTATGACTTACACTATGCAAGAGTTTCTAAATACCACATGAAATCACCTGTTTCAAACCTTTGATTTCTAAGCATTTTCATTCACATTTTGCTCATCTGACATTCCTCATTATTCTAATATTCATGGTTAAGGACAAAGAGAAAATTGTTTCAAATATTCCTTTTTAGATTCTTGAATTTTTTAAATTAATTTTTCAGGAAAACTGAGTTCCTTAAAGTATCAGCTCAAGTGTCGTCTATATCAAAATCTTTCTTGATTTTCCCTAGTTGTCAGTGTATTGTCACTCTGGACAATGGCATGTTGGAATGTTGGTGGCATGTAGTTGTATGTGGTTGGCATGTTATTTTGAATGTGTCATTTAAGCATATTGTTGGCAGGTGGAGAGCTTAGACTACAGTGTGTTAACATATTGTCTGTAGTTGGTGAATTGTTGCTGTCAGTTATCGCAAGTTAGTATGTTATTGTGGTTAATTGATAAGTTGTCATGTTCATCTATGACAACATTATAATTGGTGTGCTGTCATTTTTAAATTGGAATTAACATGTTTTGGTTTGTAATTAATATTTGGTCACTTGGTGTGACTTAGAATGCTGTTGGTATGTGATTGTTGAGTTGTTTTCTAGTATGGTGTGTTAGTATGTTAATTGGCAAGGTCTCATTTTCAAATGTGACATGCTGGTGCGTTGATGAGTCATTGGCATATTGCCATTTTAGAGTGTATCCATGTTAGCATGTCTTTGGCATCAGGAGGCCAAGGCAGAGAGGACTCAATCTCTCTGCAATCCTAAATAATAACCAAGCCTACTCTAACCCCAAGGTTTATAAGGTTGTGGACTGACCTATAGAGAGCATCTTGGTCCAGAGCAGTGACTGGGCCCAGCAGTCTCAAGGGCAACAAGAGGGCAGACTGAGAACCTGAGAGTCACTGGCAGACCTTTGTCACCTGTGTGCCACCAAGTGCTACCTTTGGCACTTGCATGTCACACGTGTCATCACTATGGGCCAACAAGTGTCATTTGGATACCACCAAGTGCCACCAACTTTCTGACTTATGTGCCTCCTTTGACCTGGAGGGAGTCTGTCCTGGAGAACTGCCCAGTCTGCGTGTCTGCAAACCAGACTTCTGTCAGCTGCTGCTGCTGCCATCACTACTATTAGCTTTTATATAGTGCTTATTGTATGCCACATACTGTGCTAATTCTTTTCAACCATTATTTCATTTAATCTTCATAACAGCCCCCAAGAGGTAGGCACCGTTATTATCCCTATTTTATAGAGAAGCAAGCTGAGGCCCATAGGGATAGGTGACATGCTGGGGGCAAGTCAAGAAACTCTTACATCAGCAAATGTGGCAATGCTGCGCTTCAGTCGTATTTTGTGGACGTGGTCTGGAAGAGCTGAAGAAAAGGATAAAAGTTTCTGAGGATGAGGAAGAAATTGAGGAGTTCATGAAAGTGCTCTTAGGAATTAAATAAAATAGCAGAAATATTTTCATTTGAACCTGCATCCTCTGATGCTAAATTGACACACTTGCCACTATACCACACTATTTTTCTTTTATTACACACAGGCCACTTCAGAATTCTTTAGACTCCTTCTGCTCTCAGCTCCCAAGAGCAAGAAAAGAGGGGGAGACTTGCACTGCCAGGAATAATGGAAGGAACTAGAAGCTATTAAGTCTTGATTTTCCGTCCCTTCCCTTAATCAATCTCCCTCTCCCTCTCCCTCTCTGCTGCCCTTTGCAGCTTTAAGAATGAAACAATAAAACCCTAAATAAATTACATGCCAACTTCATTCCAGTTCTATCAACTCTTTTTTCACTGTTCAGATCCTTCATTTGCTCCTGCTCCTGGCTGAATCATTAAAACCTATTTTAGTATGCTGTTAATATTAAGGGGCAGGTACCCTACTTAATCAATTGACTTTGTATTTTAAAACATGATGATTTAAAGTGAATGATACAGGATGTAAATGAAATCATCATGCAGGTCCATTAGGTGGGATTAAATGATTTTTACTACCTCTTCTGAGTCAAAGAGATTTAGCTAGGTTCATTGTGGATAGTTGTTAGCTATATTTAATCTTTTTACATCTGCTGTTTCTGTCTCATCTATTGCCAATGTTAAGAAACCTCTCTGAATATTTTTGATATAAAAAAGGCACACAAAATAGAAAGGAGAATGGGCTTTCAGACCTAAGAGATGAGGTGATTTTTTTTTTGAACTATGAGTTATACCTTTTTTTTCTGGTTAAAAAAGAAAACAACACAAATCAGCTGGAATTGTGCAGTTACTCTAGAATTAAAATATATATATACATAAAACAGAAAGGTCAGGAACCCCACGTGGAGAGTATAAAATCTGTCACCATTCTTTTCTGAAATATACTGTCAACCCTAGATCCAAGACCACCCACAATCCCTGTGGCAGCATTTCCACAAGTATAGTAGAGCTAAGAGTTAAATAACATTGCTATAAACTGGATCTGTATAAAGCATTCCAAATAATTGCAGTGAAAAAAACTTGTTACCTTTAGTTTTTAATTTTTTTATCTGGGGTTTTGATTTTATATCCTCTGCTTCTATATTCTAAGTTATCTATTTTATATTGTTGGGGCACAGGGAGGTCTATTAAATCCAAAATTACAATCATCACTGAGGCTTTCAATAATATCCTTCATTCCCAATCATGACAGGTTTATGATGGAATAGCCATGAGAAGTCAGCTTGAGATAAATAGATGATGATGTTCTTAATTTATCTTTTATTTTTTTATTTAATTTCAGGAGAAGAGAAAGGCAAATAGCAGAAAATTATACTGACATAATTTATATTCACCAGCAATTCATTTTTATCTACTTTGATTTATTGTATTTCCATTTCCCTTCAAGAAATTACATATGTTTTCCCTCCTTAATCCAGTGTATTACACACAGTAGGCATTTAAAAATGCTTATTGGGTTACATTGAATAGCTTTCTCTTTCCAAATTAATATTAACCATGAAGCAGTGAAATATAGAGGATAGAATTTTGGTAAGGTTAAGGATCAGGAAGCCCTGATTTCAAATTTGACATTTCCCTGACTACAGTTGACCTAGATATATTATCTAAGATCAACTCACTTAACTTTTATGCTTATCTCTTATGTCATATATAGGTGATCATCTTGATCTTCCTTTGGTAGAAAGAGTTCCCCCCAAGATAAAGAAGAAGGAAGTAAAATAAGCATCTATTAAGTGCCTACTGTATGCCCATCACTTCACATATATGATCTCATTTGATCCTGTTGACCTCTATTAATCCCATTGGATCAAGGGTTATGGGTGTTACTGACATCCTGGAGGCAGAAGATTCATATTGTAGGTCTTTATCCAGCTCCTCTGGCCCAAACTGAGTTGTCCCCCCCACCCCATTCCCTGTCCATTCTAATTAGAGGACAAAGTCAGAAGTAGGTTTTCAGATCCCATTTTCTGATAATGAAAAGGTATAAGAATCTCTCTGCAAAACTCCATTTTTGGAGTCTGTTTCTCTATTCAGGTCCCCATGCACACCTGAGTAATCAGCAAACTTAGAGAAATATTATTGTGTATTTACCTAATCCTGTTTTGTTCTTTCTTAAGGCCAAACTCTGTAATTTAATATTTGTCCCTTTTGGGGGCAGATTCTGAAAATTAACACAGATTTAATTTAATTATTATTTTAAGACAAAACTCATGGAGGTCATCAATCCTTATAAAAACTCAAGGAGAAAGGTGCTATCATCACTCCCATTTTACAATTGAGGAAACTGGGGCAAACAGAACTTAAGTGATTGACTTTAGGTCACACAACTAATAAAATAAGTGTCTGAGGCTGGATCTGAAATCATATCTCGCTGACTCCAGTCAGCACTCTATTCACTGGGTCACTTCCTCACTTGTGATGTGGCCATCACCAAATTTTTAGAGTTGGCATTTTGTCTAAAAGCAGGAAATAAATATCAGAGATGGACTTTGAAACCATACTCTTTTTATTTCAGGATACTATGCTAAAATGACTCCAGTGTTAAAAATTTCAAGGGAGAAGAGAAACAAGATAATCCTGAGACATAAGAAAGATATTTGAGAGAAAGTGAGGTTTTTTTAATGCCCATTCAAAGTCTCATAATGTGGTTATGCTCTCTCAAGCTATTGTCTAAGGTCTAATTCCCTTCCATTTCTGACACCTAGGACCTCTCCACAAAGTTGATCAAACATTTCGTATCAGAGACCCTAAGAGTGCTGAAACTGAAACTTTCAGATAGTCTCAGCTTGCCTTAAATTTTTTTTTTAAGTTTTAACAAGGCAAGTGGGGTTAAGTAGCTTGCCCAAGGCCACACAGCTAGGTAATTAATAAGTGTCTGAGACCAGATTTGAACTCAGGTACTCCTGACTCCCAGGGCCGGTGCTCTATCCACTGCACCACCTAGCTGCCCCACCTTAAATTTTTTAAAAAGCACTTTACTCACAATAAGATGAGGTAGATAGGATAAAAATGAACATCCGAATTTTAGAGATGTGGAAATTGAGGCCTATAAAAGTGAAATAACTTATTCCAGCCAGGGTAACTTAGCTGGAAAGGGACAGAAGTGAGCCTTGAAGCCAGACTTTCTGATATATGTTCTTTCCACCATAATTCTTTTCCTCTCTAATCAAAGAGGGAAATTTGTCTTCCACTGATAGGGGTATTGAGAGGGTTTATAGGGCATCTAGGTGGTGCAGTGAATAGAGCACCGGCCCTGGAGTCGAGAGGACTTAAGTTCAAATCTGAACTCAGACACTTAATAATTACCTAGCTGTGTGACCTTGGGCAAGTCATTTAACCCCATTGCCTTGCAAAATCCTAAAAAAATAAAAGAGGTTTGTACCTCAAATCCATACCCCACCCATTTTTTTTAATCTCTCCTCCACCATGGAAATAGAAAGAGGTCTTGAAATGAGGAGAGCTAGCTTTAAATCCCACTTAAGAGCTGTATGATGCTGGGCAAGTCATTGATCTCCCTAAGCCTTTTTTTATCTGCATAATAATACTATTATCATTTATATAACATTTTCATGTTTATAAAGTGTTATTCAAGTGTTACTTTATTTTATTCTCACCACAACTCTAGGAGGTAGTTATCATTGTTATCTGATTTTACAAGCCAGAAGACCAAAGTAAACAAAAATTAAATGACTTGCCCATCTGATAACATCTGAGTCTGGATTTGAATTCAGATCTTCCTGATTCCCAACCTAGCACTTGATCTACCCACCTGTTTTGAGGAAAATGCTTTAGAAAATGCTTTTTAATGATTATTATGATTCAGTACTTCAATAAACCCATGATTTCATGAATAGAGATACTATCTCCATCAGTGTAGATCAAAACCATAGATATCTTGTTTTTTAACATTCTAGTCCCTGTTCTCCCATAAATCCTTCCTAGAGGATCTCAGAGGATCTCCTCAATATGCTGGACACCATCCTCTGGGTCTTCAAATATTCTGTGGGTACAGTGCCACAGTAGAGCTGATATCCTTCATTCTTATTCCCCGAGAAATGAATTTGCTTTTTCAATCATGTATTTCATTTCCAGAATATCTTATATACTATGTGCATGTATGATGTTTGACGAAGATGAAACAGTCTTACTTTTTCCCACCATCTGTCCATTGCCCTTTGAGGTCATCAGAAACGTAGATTTTCTTATTACCTTTTCAAAAATCCATACTTGTGGTGTTTTATAATTTTCAACCACAGAATTCTAATATGAGAAATATTATTATTAATATTCATAATAATGAAAGTAATGAGTATTGTTTATGATAAAATTAATAACAAACATTTTGCAAATCAATGGGTTTAAGTGACTCACCCATGGTCACACAACTAAGTATTGAGCGTTTGAGGCTGAATTTGAACTCAGGTCTTCCTGATGGACTCCAAGGTCTGTGTCATCTAGCTGCAGCTGACTCAAGACTTTTTATATTTAACTTGCATTGATTTTAAAAGACTTGCAACCTGATGTCTACTCTCAAATCTATCTTACAAAGTTGACAGATGGATTTTCCTAGTAAATTTCTCTGACCATGTTAATTAAAACAAAATCTTTCAGAGGTTCCCCACTGACTTGAAAAACTCAGACACCTCAGACTTTAAAGACCTCCATAATCCAGGGCAAGGTTTCTCACATTTCTCTCTTTCTTATACTTAACACTCCACCCTATACTATTCCCCAAACTCAGTCCATTTTCCCCTTTGCTCATGCTTTCCCCAACTTCTGTTTTTTTAATTTTGTTATATTTTATTTTTTCATGGAAAATATTCACAAATGACTCACTTCATGAGAGGTGAAATGTAACAAAGAGTGAGCTAATTTGAAAATGCATGCCACTTTTCATATCTGTATCAACAACATCTCCCCATTACTCTATTTTTTAGAAAAAAAATTAATAATAGAAATCTATTTTGCCTGTTTTCTACCCTCTACTCTAATTAGAATAAAAAGTAAAAACAAATTTCTTGTAACAAATATGCATAGTTAAGCAAAACAAATTCTCTCGGTATTTATATATACACATGTGTGCATATGTATACACACATACTAATACATATATCTGCCACCTAAATCCACCACCTTCATGCTTCATCATTGGTCCTCTGGAATCAGAAATGGTCACTGTAGTGATTGTAGTTCCCATAACTTTCAGAGTTTGTTTTTATAGTATGTTATTATACAAATTATTCTTCTGGTTCATCTGTTTTTGAGACCCTAAAAAGAATTTGTTCCAACATACATTGCTTTGGCATGATTTTATTTTGCATCAGTTCCCTTATTTCCATGTACTTTTTTAAAAATCATGTTGTTCTTTATATCTTTACAGTATAATAGTACTCTATCACAACTACATAAAACTTACCCATTTCTCAATTATTAGGAAATCCCTTGGTTTCCAGGGTTTTTTGTTTGTGTTGGGGTTTTTTTTTTGTTTATACAGAAAAGGCTGCTATTTTTTGTACTTAAAGAACAATTTCCTCTTTCTATGATTATTTTTGGATACAGACCTAGCAATGGCATAGCTTATTCCGTCCTCAATACAGAAGTGCATAGTCTTTTCTGTACCTCACCCAACACCCCCTCCCAGTCTGCCTCTTGAAATTCTGTTAATTCATTAAGGCCAAGAGCAGCAACCACCTCTTCTTGGAATCTTTTTCTACTCCTCCCAGAAGAAGTGATAGCATCTTTCTCTGATCTTCAAGACATTTTGTTAGTACTTTTGCTCTTAGCCCTGTCTAATTTCTATCATAGCAATTTATGCATCTCTTCTATTATGTCACAAATTACTTGAAAACTGGGGACATGTCTTGTGTATCTTCAAATGAGTCTGTGTGTGGTGTAAGTATTATAAAGAGTATATCAGATTATATACTATGTTCAATCTTGATTCCAGGGAAATTATTTAACATGAACAACTATGCTGATATGCTGTCAGACTTGGTTATTTGTTTTTCTTTGTTGTAAAAATAATTTTCTATGGAGGGAGAATTGACAGTGATTTAGAACAGTTTTTTTTTAATTCCTCCCCCAGTACCTCCTCATTGAGATTTTTTTAAAACATAAAACCCTTATTCCTTTATATATATCTTCAAAGTCCAGTAGAACAAATTACCACATTAACCATGTCCAAAAATGTATCATTCTAATGCAGTTTAAGTCTATCACCTCTCTATCAAGAAGGAAGAAGCATGTTTATTCCTTTTTTTCCCCAAATCAGTTATTTTCATTGTTTTGATCTAAGAGTTAAAGTCTGGGCTGAACTTGAACCAACTTGAACCTTCTCATTACAGTCAATTGTTAAACTTTCTGTGAATACATTTACATTTTAGAAATGGGGCAACTTATTTTATTTGTCTATACTAAAGAAAAATGATGAAGAAAATGTTAATAATGTAGATTAAAAATTATAGTCATATAACATTTTTTAATGAATGTGTTTCCCATCACACCTTTCTTATAAAATTATTTTTCTGTTTTAAACATTGTATAAATTGTTTTTGAAACCTTGTTCTGCATCAATTTATAGAGACATTTCAAAATCTGTCCCCTCACTTCTTATAACCTGATAATATTCTATTACATTCATATAGTCAGTTCTGCTATAATTCATGTTCCAGAAATCAAAATTTATTCCTATGTGATTGAAATACTAGGGAACATTTTGAACCTAATGAGAATTTTGAGTTGGCTTCTATGCAATTTTCTCTTCAAGAAATAGCAAGAATGCAAAAAAAACCCAAACAAATAAAAAACTGACGCCTTCACAGTAATTTACAAGCTATAATTCTTTTCAACACCCACTTCCAAAAGCAAAGTTTAGATCTTTGTCAAAGTAAAGTGCAATAATTACTGTATATCTTCTGGTCCTGAAGGGACTGCAAGGCAGGAAAGGCTGGTTTAAACTCCCCACATCTCCCCCCCCCCCCCCACTCCTTTCACAATGACCACTACCAGAGGCCCAGAGTTTCAGCCTCTCTAAATTGCTTTTGCAGCCTGGGATGCTGGTTTATCAGCAGTCCAAGGTCAAAAATGTGGTTTCTATTTATTATGGTATTTACATATTTTTTAACTATTCAACAAATATAAAATTGTACTACCATTTTAGTAGGTCCCTATTTTTTTCTTAATGCATCCTTGATGAAATTTTTGAATGTTGTTGCCATAGCCCCATTTTTTTCATAAGCTCTGTGGTTTTTATTGCATGATTATGCAGTGAGATACTTTTTGAACATTGTGTCTCCTTATGACAGAACTGCCTATAACAGTTGGAGAACACAACACTCAGGTGTGTTATTATCTACCACAAAAAAAAGTTAAAAAATATTTTGTACACAGTTACTTTTCTTTCTTTGAATTCTTTGAAGTATAGGACTAGTCAAAGTATAGCTAAAGAGCCATGTGCACTTTGGAAACTTGCTGGACATAGATAATGTATTGTTTTCCAGAACTGCTCCAGATCACAGCTCCACAAGCAAGGCACCAGTCTACCTGTTTTCCCATTGTCTCTCCTGTATCTATTATTTTCCTCCTTTGTCATCATTACCAGTTGAATAAGTTTAAGTTTAAGGTAAAATCAGAAAATTGTTTTAATTAATTAGAATTTCTCTAATTATTGACATATTAATTTATGACTTGGATTTATGCCTTTAAAATGGCTATTCATATTTGACTTATTTTGATGATTAGATTAATTTTTATATTTTTACTAAATAACTTTTTCCTCTAAGTTATCAAATTTGTAAGTATGTACAAAATAGATTTTAATAATTACCTTTGTTTCTTCTTCAGCTCCTATAGACTCTCCTATGCTTTGTGTAAATAATCTGGCTTTCTTTTTTTTAAAAATCATGTTTGATAATCACTAATCTATTTCTTGTTTTCAAAATTTAGGTTCTAGTTTTATCCAAATTCAACACACTCTCTCTCTCTCTCTCTCTCTCTCTCTCTCTCTCTTTTGACAAGGCAATGGGGTTAAGTGACCTGCCTAGGGTCATACAGCTAGGTAATTAAGTGTCTGAAGCTGCATTTGAACTCAGGTCTCCCTGCTGGTGTTCTATCCACTGTACTATCTAGCTATACCCAATTCTCATTTTGCTTTCAGAATTTCTACTTCATTATTTCATTGGAGATTTTTTGATTTGTGATTGTTCAAGCTTCTTAAATTACATGTCCATTTCATTGATTTTTTTCTTCCTCTCTTTGATTAAACTGTTTATAAATATAAATTTTCTCCTTATAACTATTAGAATGATAATAATGACAGTAATAATATCTATCATTTATATGGGACCTACTCTGTGCTAGTTATTGAACTAAGTGCTTTACCAGTATTACCTAATTTGATCCTCACAACATTCCTAGGTTCTATTATAATTCATATTATATAGTTGAAGGAATTTAGGAAAACAGGTTAAATTATTTACTCAAGGTCACAAGGCTATCCACCACTTTAATATTAGTCTGTTATCCCATTATTATCATTTGCTTATATACAAATGTGTATTGATTTCATATTTTGTTATTGAACCCTCAGTTCTCTAGAATTATGTTAATTATTCTATCATTACTTCTTAGCTTTCTTTAAAAACTCTTTGTTGAATATTATGATCAGTAGATGATGTATTTGTTATTTCTGCTTTTCTACATTTTGGGTGATGTTTTTACCTGTACATGATCAGTTTTTGTAAATATGTCATGTATATCTCAGAATTCCTTTCTATTTCAAATCAATAAGTAGTATTAAATCATCTTTATTTTTCCTAAAGTTTTATTCAGGTTCAAATATTTTTTACTCATATTTTTTGCTAGGGGGCGGCTAGGTGGCGTAGTGGATAGAGCACCAGCCCTGGAGTCAAGGAGGACCTGAGTTCAAATCTGACCTCAGACACTTAATAATTACCTAGCTGTGTGGCCTTGGGCAAGTCACTTAACCCCGTCTGCCTTGCAAAAACCTAAAAACAAAAACAAAAACTTATATTTTTGCTAGATTTGTGCTTTCAAATATATCCTGCCATCCTTTTACATTTTAGGGATGAGTTCATCACATTCACATTCATAGTTATGATTTTTTTAAAGTAAATTAATTTCTTAATCAGCAAAAATCCAACTCCTCTCTTCCATCCATACTCACAATTGAGAAATA
This sequence comes from Macrotis lagotis, assembly GCF_037893015.1. Taxonomy (NCBI): domain Eukaryota; kingdom Metazoa; phylum Chordata; class Mammalia; order Peramelemorphia; family Peramelidae; genus Macrotis; species Macrotis lagotis. The sequence goes on along the minus strand of NC_133658.1, from coordinate 235,839,057 downwards.
AAGTAAAACAAAAGCTCCATTTCAAACATATATAGTCAAGACAAACAAATTTTGCATTGATCGTGTCCAAAAAAAAATGTTTCATCCTGTACTTTGAGTCCTTCACATCTTTGACAAAAGGTGGGTATCATGTTTCATCTAGTCTACTAGAATTGTAATTTCTCTGACCGGAGTTCCTCTATATTTTAAATTTGTTTATATTTATAAAATTGTTATTGTACAAATTGTTGTCTTGGTTCTTTGATATGCATTGGTTTATAAAGTCTTTTCAAGTTTCCCTGAAATCAGCATATTCATCATTTCTTATGGAATAAGAGAATTACATTCTGAGGTATAGGGAAATTCAGGGAAGACTGGTACCTCTGGTATGAATGCTGCTGAACCTCAAGGCTGCTTTCCACATTTGATGGCCACCAGATTCATCTTTGGCTTCAAAAAGCTGTAGCATGTAGATAACCCAGTAAACCATTTTAACCAGGTTGAGGATAATTGAGGGCTCAAGAACCCATTAATGAGTTAGATGGGTGTCTACCCTAAGTATGTGAAGACTCTTTTTGGATTAATGAGAAGGTAAGAACAATTTGTTCCACTAGCCATAAAGGCAGTTGAAAAAAGACATTAGAGAACTCTTAGAGCTTATTTAGAAATCAAAGGCACCAAGTTCATGCACTGAATTCTAAGACATTACTGATAATCTTGACTTTTGCCTTGCCAGTAGACTCCAATGACTTTGGAAGAGAGACCAACAACTTCAAGCAACTCTGCCTCATTTAATGCCAATTTAAGTGTAAGTCAAAAGACATCACCCATATTATTTTAATATTTTTACTCATTTAAAAATGACAAGGCAGCAGGTGTGGATACATAGGAAGCTGTAGTCACAACCCTGCACACAGGCAGCCCCAACCACAGAGTCATCTTCCCACTGGACTGACACAACAGTGGGATTCAACAACTTCCTCCTAGGATGAGGAAGGGGATAGAAAAGGGTCCCTAAAACTATCTGCTTCATCTAACCCTGACCTGCTCCTTGCACCATGGGGGATCCTACCCCATAGTCAAAAACCAAAAAATAAATTTACAAAACATTTTTTCTTTTTTTAATGACTCTAAACATTTCCCCCCAATTACATGCAAGATCCTTTTGTAAGCTTTTGAGTTCTACATTTTCTTCCACCTTCCCTCCCAATGCCCCTCCCCATTGCAGCAAACAATCTGATATAGATTGTACAAGAATAATTGTGTCTAACATAGTTCCATATTAGTCATGTTGTGAAAGAAGAATCAGAACTAAGGGGAGAAACATGGGAAACAAAGTAAAAATAAAAAAAAGTTTTAAAAAGTGAGTATCGTGTGTTTTGCTTTGCATTCACACATTTCTCTGTGGATGTGGATGGTATTTTCCTTAATAGATCTCTCAGGATTATCCTTCATCACTGAAGGAGCTGTGTGCATCTTCATTAATCATCTCACAATGTTGCTGATAGTGTATACAGTGTTCTACTGGTTCTGCTCACTTCACTCAGCATCAATTTATGCAAATCTTTCCATGCTTTTCTGAAGTCAGAGGGCTCATGATTTCTTGCATAACAATAGTACCATTACATTCATATACCACAACTTGTTCAGCTATTCCCCAATTGATGGCACCCCCCCTCAATTTCCAATTCTTTGCCACTACAAAAAGAGCTGCTATGAAAATTTTTGTAAATACATCTGAGAATTTCCCCAGGTTTTTTTTATGATCTCTTTGGGATATAGACATAGTAGTGGTATTCCTGGATGAAAGCATATGCACAGTTTTATTGAGCTTTGAGCATAGTTTCAAATCACTCTCCAGAATGGTTGAATCAGTTCACAACTCTACCAACAATGCATTAGTATCCCAGTTATCCCACATCCTCTCCAATATTGATCATTTTCCTTTTTTTGTGATTTTAGTCAATCTGATAGGTATGGGGTGGTACCTCAGAGTTGTTTTAATTCTAATCAATGTACAAAATCTTTTGGGAAAATGATTCAATTCACTGTTAGTAGACGAAATGTGCACAAGTTCAAGGATAAGTAAAAATCCAGTAGATCTGAAAGATGAATAGCTCTTATTGCCAAAGAGCTCAGCAGGTACTGTATTCAAATAGTAGCCCTGAATGAAATAATACTGGCAAGTTAAGGACAAGTTACCAAAATTGAAACTGAATACTTTTCTGGAGTGGTCATAATAATGGGGAGCAACATAAAGCTGGCATAGGTTTGGAAATCAAAATTAGTCCAATCAAAAACTTTGTATGTCTGCCAAAAAGGGTGAATATCAGGCTCATGACAATGCAGTTTTCAATTGCAGGAAAGCATCATGCTACCATCATTAGTATATATATGATGAACTCTGAGGATATCAAAGAAGAATTTTATAATGTCCTAGAGAGTCTCATCAATATACTGAAAAGGGACAAACTTGTAATTCTGGGTGACTTTAACAACAGAGTAGGCCCAGATTATCAGATATTACAGGAAATTGTTGGAATGGAGTTGAGACAGCAAGAGCAAAGATCATTTACTACTGAATACATGTGTGTTTTATGACTTTCTCCTCACCAACACTATCTTCCATTCTTTTAAAAGCAATAAAACATTGTGGGTGTTTGCTAAAAAGAACCACTGGCATTTAATTGACTATGTCATGGTAAGGAGCAGAAACTGGTGAAAATAATAAAAATGATTCGAGGTACAAAGTGTTGAATTGATCATAGATTTATCCTCTCCGAGCTAAATATTTGCAATCAACGTAAGATTAAAACCCTTCTCTCAGCATGAATTGTTTGTTGTTATCTTAGAGGGAAACCTGAACCAATATATGGTTGGCAACAATGAAGCAGAAAAGTACTAGAAAGCTTTCAGATATCTGGGCTACAGCAAAACATTAATGGGCTAGAACATTCACAAACATTAAGACTGACCTGGCAAAAATAATGAAGAAATTCAGAAACTGCTAAATGAAAAACAAAAACTCATAGGGATTTACCAGCAGAATAATTCCTCTATCTCTAAGGCAGCATTTAATTTTATCAAAAGTAAAATATAGGGCAGCTAAGTGTTGCAATGGATAGAGTACCAGCACTGGAATTAGGGGGACCTGAGTTCAACTCCTACTTCAGAGACTTAATAATTACCTAGCTGTGTGACTTTGGACAAGTCACTTAACCCAATAGCCTTGCCAAAAAAAAAAAAGTAAAGTAGAAGCAGAGCTTGGAGATATTCAGGATTCTTAGCTCTGTAAGATGATAGATGAAATTCAGCTTTATGCTGATTATTACAATATAAATTTCTTTTATGATGCCTCAAAAGGCTCTATCTTGGACCAAAGATCTATGTGCATTTCAACTACTCACTGCTGATGGAGTCATATTGATTAGTAATAAGGACATATGATCCTGGATAGTTGAGCTAAGCATTTGCAATGTATTCTCAACAAATCATCATCGATTAATCCAAAGTCACTGACTACATACCTCAGGTTGAAGTTCTCACTTTAATCAAATTTCCACCTGAAGAGGTTTTGAATGCCATTAGATTCCTTTTTAGTGGCAGAGCACCTGGTGCTGATTCTTTTCCAGTTGAGATTTACAAGGCAGAGGGTTTGCTACTCATATACTAGCTGACAAATTTTCTGGGTTATCCTCCAGAAGTTCAAGGATGCCTTCATTGTCCATCTCTATAAAGATAAAGAGAATAGATTGTCCAGTGACAATCACAGGGTCTGGCAAGATTCTTGGAAGAGTCCTCCTCAAAAGGCTGATCCTTCATCACCTAGAAGATGGTCATCTATCCAAGAATTAGTGTGGCTTCAGGAAATGCCAAGGAATGACTTATATGGTATTTGCTGCATAACTGCAGGAGAAATATGAATAGCATAACAGCTCTGTAAAAATCATTGGATGATCTAAGGCCTTGGATACTGTCAGTAATGAGGGTTTGTAGAGATGTTCATCAGTTTTATGATGACATGTGATGCTCTCACACTTTTCCAGTAAACAATGGAGTGAAGCAGGGTTATGTGCTTGTTTCCATGCTTTATGGTCATCATTTTGAGCAAAGCAAAATGGGCCACAAATATGGAATACGTTTGGGAAAAGTATCAATCTATTTTGACTAGAAAAATAGGGTATATGTAGGATTGTTCACATTATTGGAGGGTTTAGAGCTAATGGGACTTTTGAGAGCTAGTTTAATACTTCACTGATGAAACTAAGGCCCCTAAGTGACTTTGCCCAATCACACAGTACTAAATGGCAGTCAGGATTTGAACCCTGTGAAAGCACAAAGCATCTTGGTAGAAGTAAGGGCTTTGTCTTCTACTCTCCAACATTTACATTTTTACATCTGTGCCTTTGTTTTGATACTGTTTTTCACTTGTAAAGTGTCCATTTCTTCTTGACTCCTATTCAAACTCTAGTCTTCCTTAAAAGTTTGGTTCAAGAACTACCTGGGTCATAGGCCTTTCTTGACCACACTAAACTACAGTGATAGCTCTCTTTTGAATTCAATACATTTATTGTATATAAAACTCAATTTATCATAGTCTTTTGATGTCTCATTCTTTTCTTCTATTGTTAAATTCATACAGTTTAACTGGTTACCCAGTTAGGTGGTAAGCTCCTGAGGGCAGGAACTGTTTCATTTTTTTTTAATTTTCCACAATACCTGGAAAAATGTTATTCATATGCTAATAAATTATATCAAATGACTATCCTCATGTGTAAATTAACAAGTTGGCTATCTGGCACAAATTAGTACAGTGTTCGTGTGTTTACCATGTGTTTACTTAGATAATGTGAGCTTAAACTCCAACATGAATAAGGATAGTAGCTCATTTTCATATTGGTTTGCAAAATGTCTCACATATTGTAAGGTACACATTTAAGACTTTTCATTATAAGCACTTGAATAATGTTTGCTGTTTGATAAAAGTATTATTTTTGGTTAAGGCACTGGGGTTCTTAATTTAGGATCAAGGGGTCCTTAGACTTCAGAGAGTTTATAAACTTGGATGGAAAAAATAACATCTTTATTTTCATTAACCTTTAACTGAAATTTAGCATTTTCTTTATTTACTTAAAAACATTATTCTTGGGGTGGCTAGGTGGCTCAGTGGATAAAGCACCGGCCCTGGAGTCAGGAGTACCTGGGTTCAAATCTGGTCTCAGACACTTGATAATTACCTAGCTGTGTGGCCTTGGGCAAGCCACTTAACCCCATTGCCTTGCAAAAACCTAAAAAAACAACAACAAAAAACCCCACATTATTCTCAGATGGGCTTCCTAGGCTTCGCCAAACTGCCAAAGAGTTCTATCACACAAAAGTACGGCCATCAACATTTCTTTTCAAGATACAATCCCCTTCTGAAAGAGGCAAAACAGCTTACATCGTTTATCATAGACTAGCAAAACCCCAGTGAAGTGAATTTGTATTGAATATGTTTAAAGTTGGACATATTCCAGAAATTCAATGTTTATTGAATCCCTGCTCTGGGTCACTTACTGGATTAAGCATCTGAGTCAGATTTTAGGGAGGAAGCTGGTAAAATATGGAACAGCTTCCACTCTGGATGTAAGAGTGCAGCGTGGGCCCCCCAAACCTTTCGGGAGTGTGGGGTCCTGAAGCTGGGGAGGAGGCCGGCAGGCAGGGTCGAGGTTACCAATCAGTCACCACACCGGCTCGGAGGCCTGGGGAGGGGTGCCCACACCGGACTGCGGGTGACCGGCCGTCACGGCCTCCCCGGGCGGTGTTTGCGGTGTGGCAGAGGGCCCGGCCCGACCTGCAATTATCCCATGTAAAGTTTCAAACAGATGGCGCACGTGGCAGAGGCGGGCAAACCGGCCGGCCGGGAAGTTTTCCCAACTTGGGTCGGGAGTGGGGAGGAACGGCGTCAGCCGGCTGTTTGTCCTTTTTGAGTCATCAGTCGCAGTAAGTCCGCCTTCTTTTCCCTCGCCGGCCTACGAAGGGGCTTCCTCCACGGGCTCGCCCGTCCCAATCTCCAGGCCTCGGCCCGACCTCCGGGGCCTGCTGCGAACAGCACAGCCGCAGAAGCCCCACGAGCCGAGCCTTCCTCTTTAAGGAGCCGACTCACGTGGCCGCAGTGTTGTGTGCGCTCAGCTGGGAGGTGGGTGGCTCCCGAAGAGCGCCACATAGGCCATCCCGGAGGAAGGGGAGGAGCCGGCGGCCGCGATTGGCCGAGACGGTGGGGGAGAAGGGTCAGGGGCGGGGCAAGCCTCGAGGAACGGGCTCGCCCCGGGGCGGCGAGAGGCGGGGTGGGCCTCCCTGCGGGGGGGTGGGGGCGGGGGGGGTGGTTAGGGGAGGGGCGGGGCCCCGGCCGAGGGGCGGGGCTCACGGGGGCAGGCGGCCCGGGCCAACCCGCGACCCGGCCGGGGGAGGGGCGGGGCCAGCCCGCGTGATTGACGCCCGAGTCCGGGCCACTGGGAGGCGGGGCCAAGGCTGGGGCCCGACCGAGACCGAGAGACGGGAGCGGCCGAGGCGCTTTCCCTCAGCTGAGGAAGCAACAGCCGCCGCCGCCGCCGCCGCGGACCGACCCGAAGGCCAGGCCGCTCGAGGTAGGTCGGGCTCTGCGGCCGGGGCGGCGTCGAGGCCCGGGGGCCCCGCTGGGCCCGGCGGTGCGGAGGGCTCCGGGCCGGGGGTCGGAACTGCCTGCCGGGCTCTGCGGCCGCCGCGCTCTGCTTCCCCGCCCCCACCCCCGCGGCCTCCGCCGCAGCGCCCCCGGGCCCGCCGAGGCCTGAGCGCCGCGGGGACCCCGCGGAGACGGGCCCGGGCGAGGCCGCACCGCCGCCGGCCCCTCCCCCGCTCCCCGACGGAGCGCCGCCGGCCCCTCCCCCAGCCGCGGCCCCCCGGGCGCCCCTGGCCGCGCTCGGGCTGGAACTCCTCCGCGGCCCCGCAGCGCCCGGCCCGGCTCCAACCAGCGCCCCCCGCGCCGCCGCTCCTCCCCCGCCTCCTCGGGCCGCGGCGGCCCGCAGCCCCCAATCCCCGCCGAGGACGGGCCTGGTTGTCCCCGGCTCTGGCCAGCTCGGCGCGCGGTGCCCCCGGCGGAGCCCCCCGGAGGGCGGGCACGGGCAGCCCCGGGCCGCGGCAGCAACTTTTCCCGGTTAATGTCGGTGTTTCCCCGTAGGGCCCCGACAGGCTGCAAGCCCCGGGCCCCGGGCCGCCTCCCCGGAGCCGCAGCGGCCACTCGCACCGCAAGGGCCGGGGGCAGGGGAGCTCTTTCCCCGGAGACCGCCCCCCCCCCCAGCCTTGGGGCGCTGGCTGGGGCCCCGCGCCCCGCCCCCGCCCCCCGCGGGCCTCGGGCCGCGGCTCCGCCTGGCTCAGCTGTTTCCTGCCCGTGTTTGTTGTGCTCCGGGCGCTCCCCGGCCCGCCTCCAGCTCCGCTCGGGCCCGCCGGATTGGCTCGCGGCCGGTCACGTGCCTCGCGATCAGCTGTTCCGGCCCTCTTTGTATGGAGTCGGCCGCCTGGCGGAGCCGCCGGAGGGCGCTCGCCCTGCCCTTGCTCCGCCGCAACCCCCGCCGCCGCCTGGCCCCTGTGCCGAGCCGGCTGCGGAGCGCAGGCCGCCCGAGCGAGGACCCGCGTAGGGAGAGCCTGCGGGCGGCGCGCCCGGACCCGCGCCCTGCTGATGGGTCTCTCTTGGTCTGCAGTCGCTTTTCACTACAATTTTCGAGGACCGTATGGAGAACAAAGCAGTGACAGTCACGGGGATCCGGCATCTGCCAGATGTGCAAATTAGTAAACTTCATTCTGCAATTTTGAGATTTACATTAGCTCACTTTTTTTTTTTAGGATTTTGCAAGGCAACCGGGGTTAAATTAAGCGGCTTGCCCAAGGCCACACAGCTAGGTAATTATTAAGTGTCTGAGATCGGATTTGAACTCAGGTACTCCTGACTCCAGGGCCGGTGCTTTATCCATTGCGCCACCTAGCCGCCCCATTAGCTCACTTTCAAGGAAGGTTTTGATCCCTTGGGTTGAGAAATTTTGCATCCTTTTCCCTTATAAGCTTTTAAATGTGACGCTCTCTTGTTCCGAAGGTCCCTTGAAAATTTTTTATTCCCTGACTCAAGAATGACTTGTCCTTGAAACAATCTCGATGCTCAGTAATGGACAGTTTACTAATTTTGCATAATTATCAATGTTTCCCTGATATTTGAACAAAACAATCAGAACAGTCATTTTCCAAATTCAATCCTGTAACATTTTGATTTGGACAGCATATTGTAAAACTATATTGTAAAAAAGTATAGATGTCTGTACACATAGCAATGCATAGCAATATGTGTATTATTTGGTATGCAAACATAACTAGTAGATAGAAGCATAGCTATATTCTATCTATAGAGATATAATGGTTATATATGTCAATATAAATATAGCTCTCTCTATATTTGTGTATATGCACATAGTAGTTATCTCTACTTTATACTGTTCATCCAGCATATTTCTATTTATAACTCTGGAAATGATGATGTTCTTCTTTCTTGAAGAAATAAGATTTATGGGGCAGCTAAGTGGCGCAATGGATAGAGCACTGGCCCTGGATTCAGGAGGATCTAAGTTCAAATTCTGCTTCAGATACTTAATATTTCCTTAGCTATGTGACCTTGGGCAAGTCACTTAATCCTTGGCTTGCAAAAATCCAGAAGAAAAAAAAGAAATAAGTTTAAATGACCCTGGAGGAAAGGATAGTATAAATTACTAGAAGGGGGAAAGGAAAGGAATTTTAGAGGAACATGTAGCAAAAACAAGGGCCTAAGTGTTTAATAATGAGGCTAAACTGGAAATGATTTTTTTTCATTTATTTATTTTTTAGTTTTTGTAAGGCAATGGGGCTAAGTGGCTTGCCCAAAGGTACAGTCAGATTTGAACTCAGGTACTCCTGACTCCAGGACCTGTGCTCTATCCACTGCACCACCTAACAGCCCCAAATTGATAACTTTTGAGTAGATGATTGAGGCAGCTAGACCATGTTGGAATTTTATCCTCTAGGCAGGGAGGAGTCATTGAAAGTCTTCTTTATTGATTCTAGTCCTTGGCTGTCTCTTCCTTCTCTGAATTCTTAGAGCATTTATTATTAACACCCCCTCACTGTAAGGATTTTTGTTTTACTACTCTGTATTTTTTTCCTAACTGGAATGTAAACTCTAAGGGAAGAACTGTAGCTTCCTGTGCTCTGCAGGCAGAATTTACTGATAAGTTAGGTAGTGAATTTTGCCACATTCCAGATTAAAAAACTAAGTAGACTTAAATTAGAGGGAAATTAAATGACTGACCTACATTTAGTAGGCACAGCAGGTATTTATACAATCTAATTTTGGAGCCAGGACTTGAACCAATCTTTTGATACAAAGCCCAATGTTTATTCATTTTTTCAGCATTTATTAAATATCACCTGAATATAAGACACTGATAGATGCCAGGGATGTCAAGTAAAAGAAAACAGTTACTGTCTTCAGAGTGCCTACATTCTGCTTGCAATAGGAAATGTTCTTTCCACAGATAATAGTATATGTAGCTTCAATTTGATGATTGTAATTTATGAGCAAGAGAGCAATGTAATGACATTTTTAAAATATAGATCTAAGATCTCTTTAGTGTGGGTGGTCTTTTCACCAAAGTCAGACACAGATTCTATACCTTATTTTTTATGCAATTCTTATCCACTTAAATTAAATCTTAAACTTAGAACACTGTATTATGGTTAAAACAGAAATATTAAAATGAATGGTTACCCTAAGAATTCTTGATCCAGTTTAGATTTGTCACCAGAACCTCGTTAATAATTGACTGCAGTGTGATTTTTTTTTTTTTTGCTACAGGGATTTTCAGAAATTATCTATTAATTTTTAAGGTGTGATTTAGGCTTGAAGTACAATAGTGATTAAGTGCTTGGATTGAATTAAATCTGTAAAGTTAATATTATACAATGAAATGACTGGTCTCTGACCATGAGAATAATCTGTTGGATTGCCTAGTACTTTGACCTTAAGTTTATTATGTGAGAAGGGACAAAGAATAAAGTTGGGATATGAGAAAATAAAGATTTCATTAAGAGGATTTTTCCAGGAAAAAAAAGATAATTGATAAACCTGAATCTAAGAGGTAGTCTTTAATCTAGTTTGAGAATACTGACAAATCTTTACCTATACGATTGTATTATGTTTGTTTCAGTGTTTAATGGTGATAAAAGGTAAATAGTATTATTAGACAGAACTGGAAAAGTACATAAAGTTGTATTGAATATCCTCCATCAAATTTTTTTTATTTTTATTTTTTGCACAACACTTAAATATTGGAAAGGAAAGTGGCTATATTAGCGAATAAAATTTGCACCTGAAGGTACCACCAGAGCTTGAAATGACTCGACCTGTAGTGTTGTCACTTTAACTTGATATTTTTAATACTTTATTCTAGCAAACAGAATTATAGGCCAATTTACCTTAGAAGACTTTTTCTTTTTTTCTTTCTTCCTTCCTTCCACTGATAAATTCCTCATCAAATTTCCTCCAGTATGCATCATTGAAGTTAATGATTATGAAATAACTTTACAAAAAGCTGTTTCTTGGAGATTACAAACTCCAGTTGATTGTTTTGCTGACTCACTGAATTGCATCATTAGTTCCTTTTCCTGTATTGACTAAGATATGTAAATGTCATTGGCATTATTGAAATTATATTGAAATAAAAGTTTGGAGATTATTAGGGAAAAAAAAACTTATCTTTCACAGGAAAGAACTAAAATTATTGAATTATTTAAAAATAAAGCTCTGGCCTTTACTTTTTCAGCTCTTAACTAAAAGAAAAATAACAGTGGTATATAGTATTACAAAAGAAACATTAGGACAATTCTTTTTCCCTGAGTCTGTGAAAACTAGTTTGGATGAGTATTTCTTACAGATTATTCCATTTTTATGAGGACTGACTTTATGGGTTAATCTTAGTTATTCATATTTCTGTTGTCTATGTAGTCTTCTATAAAGATTATATATATATATAAATTGACAAAAATGAGATGTAATAATAATCAAAATTTATAATATATTATTATGTAATACCTACTATGTGCCGGGACCTCTGCTAAGCACAAATATTATCTCATTTGATCCTCACAACAAACCTTTGAACAAGATTCTATTATTCATATAAGAAAATGAGGGAAATGGATGTTAAGTGACTTTCCCAGGGTCACAATAAGTGTCTAAAATCAATTTTAAATTCAAATCTTCCTGACACCAGACATAGTGGTGCCTGCAGGTCTTTGGCATCCTTAATTTTTTTTTAAAGGATATAAAATCTGTTTTAATCATACTTAAAACAGACAAACAACTCATGAATTTGGTTAAGGAAGCCATATAAAAGGGCAACTAGGTGGCACAGTGGATAGAGCATTGAACTCCAGTCTCAGGCACATAATAATTACCTAGCTGTATGACCTTGGGCAAGTCCCTTAACCCCACTGCCTTGCAAAAACAAAAAAAAAGAAAGCCATGTTAAAATGAAATGAAGTACTTTGATTTCATTTCAGAAGCCTCTTTAGGTGCATAATACCTCAAATCTGACTTTTCCTACCATCTGCTTAAACCAGGTCAGGAATAAACACAAACCCGAATTGGCTGAGTATTCTAAATTCTTTACAGATTTACTAACAAAAGAATAAAATACAAGTTTATGACTAACTTAAAACATTAAAAATAGAAATTTAAAATTTATATGGATGAGAGGTTTAAACTGAACTGCCTATATTAAATATGCTTAAAACCTGGATCAAAAAGTAAAAAATTTTCAAGAACACTTTTGAGCCTTATATCATTGCAAAATGCAAAGTTCTCCAGTAAATAAGATTTCTCTTTTTGAGTACTGGTTGATTGGTTGGTTCTTGTTGAAGAAGACCAAAATAACATCACTGTGTTTGAGACAGGGGCGATTAGGTGGCGCAGTGGATAGAGCACTGGCCCTGGAATCAGGAGTACCTGAGTTCAAATCCAGCCTCAGACACTTAATAATTACCTAGCCATGTGGCCTTGGGCAAGCTACTTAATCCCATTGCCTTGCAAAAACTAAAAACAAACAAACAAACTATGTTTGAGACAAATTACTGTGTGTTTGACTGTGGCTGATCAGACCAGTACAGAGCTTGAAATGCTCTACCAAAGGTTGGGCACAAATAGTTCATATGAACACCTGTGGTATTTACTCTAAACAACATGCCATGTTTCCTGTGAGCTTCTTCAGTTGTGCCATTCTCCTAGGGCACAGCCCCCTCACTGATGAGGGCATGCTATGCTGGGTGGTCCTGTGCCTCTGTCTCCCATGTACCATCCATTCCAAAGTTCTTAAGAGAGACCTTCAGGGTATCTTGGAATCACTTTTTCTCACCCCTTTGTGAGTACTTGCCCTCTGTGAATTCTCCATAAAACTGTCTTTTTGGCAAGCATACTTCTTGCAACCCATTGTAGTTACTTTTGAGTACTTCCTTGAACCAATTTATTTCAGTGTAATTGTTAGGCTTTTATGTAAGTATTTACAAAGTTCAGATGGGGCTAGTAGTTTATATTTGACTCAGAACATGTGGAATCAGCAATAAAGAGAATGCAGATGTTGACTTTGGGCTTGTGAATGTTAAAAAAACTGGGGAAGGGAAATGGTTAAAGTTTTTTTTTAACTATCGATTTTTTTTCTCATCCATTCCAACTGATAACAGCCAGCTCATCACTCCTTTACCATTGTAATAATTTTGTAATAGACTTCCCTTTACCCATTATTTTTTAACTTCCAGTTTATTCTGTCCATGGTGCCAAGATTCATCTTCCTAAAATATCATTTTTTATGTTACTTCCTTTGTTTCCTTGCTTAGACAATTTTTTAAGGCTCTCTGCAATCTGACTTTTATCTTTCCATCCAACCTTATTTCCCTCTTGACATTCATATATGTTTCTCTTACTCTCTTAAGATGTGATTCATCTTCTTACCCATTCCCCAGCCATTGTTCACACTCTTAACCCTGTCTGGAATTAACTTCCTCATACTCGACCAAGAGCAAGTTTAGCTCTCCAACTAGATTGTAAATTACTTGAGAGGAGCGATTCTTACATTCTCTACTGTGCTTAGAGTAGTGCTTTACACAAAAGTAGTCAATAAGTGTATGATAATATCTTCTTAGTAGTTCATTACGTCAAGTTGATATTGGTGCTACTCTTTGTTATTTTGGATCATATATTTTTAAAACTTTTTACTAAGCAATGCCTGAGATTTGATTTAATCTGTAGTTGCAAAACCATCCTTAATTGACATATTAATCAAAGGTAAAATTTTCTCCAGAAGAAATTGGTTTCTGATTTTATAACCCTTATAAGAGAGTAGGAGTTGATTTAAGAGGAGAGGAAGAATTATAGGGTATCAAGAAGAAATCCATTTTAAAAAACAGATTATGACTAATATCCTTTGTTGTTTATATCACCTAGATTTCCTCTTTCTACAGAACCATTTCTTATAACATAGAAATGTTTTGGGGGTTTTTTTTTGGCAAGATAGTGGGCTTCGGTGACTTGCTCAAGGCCACACAGCTAGGTAATTAGTAAGTGTCTGAAACTGGATTTGAGCTCAGGTCCTCCTGACTCCAGGGCCGGTGCTCTATTCACTGCATCACTTAGCTGCCCCTAGAATTTAAAGAAAATGAATTTTTAAAAATTATCAAAATTGATCAACATATTGACAAAATCTAATGTTATTTACATTGTTTCTCACCTGAGGAGCTCAACCTATGATAAAGCACAGAGGAACTAACTAGAGAAATATCTTTACTTTTCTTTGGAGCCAAGTTTCTTCCTTATAATTTTGCAAAATTCAAATTAACTTGTTTTGCATTGCTATTTCTATTTACATTGTTTCGGTCATTGTGTGTATTGTTTTCTAGACCGTTATTCACTTTGTGGCAGTTAATTTAATATTCCATGTTTCTTTGTATTCATCATGCTTCCATAGTTTCTTAAAGCACAAATATATTCCATTAAATTCATTTCATTCACATTAAATTCACAATTTATTTATCCAGTCTTCATTATTGGACATCTCTTTTTATTTTCAGTTCTTTACCATAAATTTGTTGGAGGGTTTGGAACCCTATCCTTTTTTTGTTAATTAACTTCCTTGAAATATATGCCTAAAAGTAAAATTGAGTCAAAGAGAATAATTTGTATAATTCCAAATTGGAAAGGTATATATTTAATTTCATACCAGCCCTGAATAAATTTTTCTTTGATATTCTCAAAACCTTGATAATGCCTTCTACAAATACTTAATTATTAGTGAGGCATCATGTAAAAACTTCATTATAAAATCCTTTGTATAGTTTTATATTAAGAGTTAAATGTTATTACCAATATAGATACTTTAGTTCACTATAATGGCATGTAACATTGAGCTTCCTCTTGCTCCAGAAAATGTTAATGAGGTATTAAATAAAAAAAATTGTATGCTCCCATTTTAAGACACCCATGTTGTATACCTGAATTCCTATAATCCTATGAGTAGTCAATTTGTTGTGTTCAGATAGTTCATGTATTTATTGCAAAGTAAGTAATGGTTTCTCTTTAATGTGAAGGCCAAAAAAGTGAATAGATAGGATAATCATAAACTAAAACAAAATGGTTTCTCATAGATCTAAGGGAAGAAATAAAAGGAATAAAAAATTTATCTTTAAACTCCAGTTGGGGATTATGTAACAAACTGGCTTCAATTATAGTGGAACCTTTCATGTGTGGCCTCTAGTATAATAATCTCTGATATTCTCCATAAAGAAAGAGTACTAGCAAACAAACATGGGAAGGAAAAATAGATGAATTAAAAATCCACATGAAGGATACTGTGTTGTAGGTGACATAAATTTGAGACCAGCAGAGGATTGATATATATGTCTACTATTGGTATAAAATTTGAGATTTATTTTCACATAGATTAACATAAATAAAGATATCAAATGAGAATAGGCAAGCTTTCACATGTGATACAGCCCAGCAGAAATCTTACTATTATATAGTTATCTAAAGGATGCTATAGATAAAGGCCCCATTGTTGCTTATTATTTGATAAAATTAAAAAGCATTGTTTTGATAATTCATCTTAAAGACTCTAGTAAGAGTGTCTCTTGTACTTACATTAGAATTAGACAAGATTCCCAGAATTCAGTAGGAAGAGAGGAAGACTGCCTTGCCTTTCTGAAATTCTATAGTATCTTTAATGAACTCAGACCTTACCTTGTAAGAGAGGGCTGTTTTTGTATGACTGAGACATGTGATATCATGGCCTTGGAAGATGTAAGGCTGCTGAGTAAGTTGAATTGTTGAGCATGAAAAGTTTTCAATATATCACCAGTGATTTACCATATTTCTTCATGTATAAGATGCACCTTAATTTGGGGGGGTCTGAAATTTGGGGAAAAAAATGCATTACATGAAGTCATTGAACTCACAAGTTTAATTCATTATGAAATTCAAGGACCTTCAGTTCATAGCTGAAAGCTGTGGCATCTTTTGGGCAAGTCTGTGGTACATGGACGCATGCTTAGTCCATTCCGTTTCATGAACCTGAAGCACTAATTGTATCTTCCTTTGAAATCAGTCACTTCCAGGGTGGCTAGGTGGTGTAGTGGATAAAGCACTGGCCTTGGCATCAGGAGTACCTGGGTTCAAATCTGATCTCAGACACTTAATAATTACCTAGCTGTGTGGCCTTGGGCAAGCCACTTAACGCCATTTGCCTTGCAAAAAGAAAACCTATAAAAAAGAAATCACTTCTTTTTCATCAGTAATTCATCTTCCCTCATGCTGAACTATCTTTGTGTACAGGAATTCCAATGGCCCTCTGCTCTTCAATCCATCTCTCAAATTTCCCTCTAAATCAGACCATTTTGTTGGCTTGCCGGTCATGGCCCTCTTTGCCATGGCGTTTTCATTAGGGTTTCTTCTTCCCATAGCTAGTCTCATTGTTTTTCTCAGTTGAAGGAGGACCGACTCCCATTCACTTTTGCAAACCACTTTGAACTTGAATTCAGCACTGTATGAAAATCTTTTCTGAGACATTTCTGGGCAGAATGTGGCAAAGTGTAGCCTAATATACCAGTAACAGGTGCAAAACAATGAGTGTAAAGACAACAAATGCAAAAAAGCTGGAAATGCAAGTAAAAAAAAATCCACAACTGGGGCAGCTAGAGGTGGCACAGTGGATAGAGCATCAACCCTGGAGTCAGGAGGACCTAGTTCAATCTAGCCTCAGACACTTAATAATTTCCTAGTTGTGTAACCTTGGGCAAGTCACTTAACCCCATTGCCTTTCAAAAAACAAAAAAAAAATCTACAACCACTGTATAAGATGCTCCCAGTTTTTAGACCCCAGATTTTTCAAAAAAGAGTTTGTCTTATACATAGAGAAATATGGTATTTAAGAGAGCTACTGTAAAACATTAGATGTGGGAGAAAGAAGAGGTGAGCCATAGAGGAGGACCAATAAATAAAAGCCTTTTTGCTTCACTGATATTTATATTCAGTGTCAGATCTGAAGGAAAGTACTTTTGAGAAAACATTTAACTATGGAGAGAATTCCCTAAGGAAGATTTATGGGGAGGACGATGACAAAAATAACAAGGGACGAAAAAGTATGGATGACTTTAGAGGAAGAGCTCACATTTTTAAGATGGCATATCTATATCAAATATTCATTCTTGATTTGGAAAAGTTGAATACTGTTAAGTATTTTGAATATGAAAGCTGGAGTAATAGAGTTAAAATTGCTATTGGTGCAGTTTTCTCCTTGTACTTGACTATCATGATTGTTCAGATATTATCATAGATCATACAGTATTGGTTTTGAAGGAGTTAACATCTGGTTTGTACCATGCCTGTATAGTATTTAAAGAGAATTACTGGGCCCAGGATAGAACAGAATTTTTTTCCTATTGTAATTTTCTCAGATTTTAATTTAACAGCAAATTATTGTCAACCTCATATTTGAGACATTATTATAGTATGCTCAGTATTTAAAATAATATTTATTTCTTTTAAATAAAAAGAGTTTCTGTTTAGAATTTGATGTCATGTATTTTCTAAGTGAAGGCTGGACCTTCCTTAAGTGTATCTAAACATTCAAAAGTATGAAAAGAACTTAACTTCTATGACTTAATGATATGCATATATTCTTCTCACTTCAAATATTAAGTGTTAATGAATATCCTACTTTTGTGTATTTACTTTTGAGAATTTTTGGCTTTTCCAGAGCCTTTCATATGAATAGAATTATTAAGTAAGAATGAATTCTTATTCGGTTAGGAAATATATCTGATCTCTCATCAGCTTTTATCTTTACCATTAAAATGTAAACTTCTTGTTTGTGTCACTGATGGGCTTTTCCCCAATTAAGTCAATACATTGAATTTATAATTTAATTATATAATACTTTTAGTTATCAAGGCACTTTTTAAAACCATTATCTTATTTGATCCTCACAACTTCCTTAGGAGGTTGGTAGTGCAAATGTCATCACCAATTTTAAAGATGTATAAATAGAGATGAAGATTAAATACCATGTTAGAAGTTCACAAAACTATTTAATAAAGTTAATATTTGAACACAAGTCCTCTGCCTTGTTTTTTAGTTGACTTTTTTTTTTACTAGAATAAGAAAATATACTTCACTGTCTTAATGTTTTCCGGATTAAAGAAATAAGTAACAATTCTCCTTCCCTCACTATCTGCATTATTTGGGCATCAAGCCATATTTTTCCAATATTTGAGCCACTAAAATGCTATATTTAATTATATGTTGGTATTCAGTTTATTTTCTGTCCTTAAACATAACACTTTAGAAAATAAGGTCTTTGTTAGAAATGACTATATGACTTTTAGCAGAGTAGGTGTCTGATATATGTGTTTTGATGGTTGTTAATACATTTCTTCTTTTTACTTTTAGGTTTCTAGAGCTTGGAATAAACAACAGATAAAAATGGGCAGAATTTTCCTTGATCATATTGGTGGGACACGGCTGTTTTCCTGTGCAAACTGTGATACAATCTTGACCAACCGCTCAGAACTCATCTCTACTCGCTTCACAGGAGCTACTGGAAGAGCTTTTCTTTTCAACAAGGTGGGTAAGAAAACAAATATATGTTGCCTGCTCTGGCTTTGTATTCCTGTTTTGAAGATCATAGGAAAAGTTTTTCTTTGGAAATCTCTTCTTTCCAAACAGCTTTGTCTGCTAGTACAAATGGATCATAGATTTAAAGCAGGAAGAAACTTTTCAGGTCTTAGATCATTGTGACCAATCCTCCCTGTTTTCTCAGTGAGGAAGCTGAAACACAGAATGGTCAAGTGACAGTTTAGAGAAATTAAGTGACTTACAGCCTAAGTGAAGAATATGAGCAGAGGTCTTCCTGGTTTCAATGCCAGTATCCTCCAACTAGGCAACACTAGACATTTATGCTTGATTACCTTAAGTTGTTATGATTTCAAAACCCATATATAAAATGATATAATACCAATTCTTTTAGAGCCATTTGAGGTGATTGTAGAGTTGGAAGTGACCTTAAATTTCATCTAATTCAGGCTTCATTTTACAAGTCCAGAGACTTGTTTACAGAGACAGATTCACAGGTGGCAGTTGTTTTTTTAATTTTTGTTTAATTTTTTCCAGTTAACATGTAAAGATAGTTTTCAGCATTCATTTTTTATAAGATTTTTGAGTTCCATATTTTTCTGCCTCCTCCTCCTCCCTTTCCCATTTGCAGCAAGTAATTTGATATAGGTTCTATATTCACAATCATGTTAAATATATATTAGTTATTATTGTGAAAGAAGAATCAAACAAAAGAGGAAAAGTCATGAGAAAGAAAAACCATGAAAAAAGAAAAAAAGTGAAAATAGTATGCTTTAATCTTTATTCAAACTACGTAATTCTTTCTCTGGATGTGGATGGCATTTTCCATCACAAATCTTTTAGAATTGTCTTTGATCACTAAATTGCTGAAAAAGAGTCTAATTGGCTTTGCTCACTATATTACTGAGAAGAGCTCAGTCTGTTTTGATTGATCATCACATAATGTTGCTGTTAAAGGTATACAGTCATCTCCAGGTTCTACTGACTTCATTCAGCATCAGTTCATCTCAGTCTTTACAGGTTTTTTTGAATTCCACCTGATCATGATTTCTTACAAAACAAAATATTCTATCACATTCTTATATCACAATTTGTTTAACCTATTATTGATGGGCATCCCCTCAATTTCAATTTTTTGCAACTACAAAACGGACTTCTGTAAATATTTTTGTACATATTTTTCCCTTTTTTATGATCTCTTTGGGATACAAACCTAGTTGTGGTATTGCTGGACATAGTTCAAAATTGCTCTCCAGAATGGTCGCATCAGTTGACAACTCCCTCAACTGTTTTCCCATTTTGATAATTTTCCTTTTTTGTCATATTAACCAGTCTGATAGAAGTGAGGTAGTACTTTTGAATTGTTTTAATTTGCATTTCCCTAATCAATGATTTGGAGCATTTTTTCATATGTTTATAGATAGCTTTATCTTCTTGATCTGAAACAAAAACTGTAATCAGGCTTTAATTGTCATCCAAGGTGTCATTATAAATGGTTCGACAAAAGTAAGAAAAAGATGATTTTTTAAATTTCTGTTGTTTTTGTAACTAAGGGTAAAGAAGCCTATTGGCTTATAATTTAAACTTGTCATTCATCTATACTCTTTTTAGATCAGTGGGAGATAATAAGAATTCCTATTCTGTTTTATTTGTACTTAGAGCTCCTTATTAGTGAATTCTTACCTACTAAATTTGTACTTAAAAAATTATACAGACTTATGTTGGAAGGGACCCAGAAGCTATCTAGTCAGATCTCTACCTGAAGACTATTCCTAACAAGTACATACCTAGTTTCTTCTGAAACACCTCTACTGGCTGAGAATTCACTGTCCCCTGAGGCACCTCACTCCACTTTTAGATAGTTGTCTTTATTGCAAGAGAAGTTTCTGAGGGCTGGGTCTAAATCTAATTCTGTGTAGCTTTTACCCTTCATTCCAAGTACTCTGTCCTTTGGGACTAAGTTGCCTATCTAATCTTTCTCGACCATATGATAGCCCTCATAAGATTTGAAAACTGCAGTCATATCTCTTTTCCCCCAGCCTTCTCTTCCCCAACCTAAATATCTCCAACTTTTTGATTCAGCTTTACAGATAGCTACAAGTTCAGGCTGGTGGTGACCCAGTAATATACTACTGATTGTATTACATAATATTCTTATTTTATATGTTGATTAAATTTTATGGTATAACCTTTGTAGCCTAGAAAAACGACAGGAAAAACTCTTCTGTAAACAAATATTTTGGTATAATTAAAATTTGCTATTTCATATGTAGGCACTTTTATAACTCACCTGCAGTAGCAGGATTATTAAACAATAATATTAGCATATTGCAAGTTAAAATATTCTTTATTAAGATCCTTCTATTTACCTTTACCTAAAAATCTTTTTCTGATTTTTTTCCCCAACATCTGTGTCAGTTTATCTGTATCTGACTTAAATACTTAAATATCTTTTGAAGACTTCTGAACTCCATTCAGGTTTACTCTATCTTCAGCATGAGTACTGACCAAAAAAGGTTTTTCCTGTTATATTTTTGTCTTCAATCAGTTCTGCCATGGCCATAGTTATAATATGATTTCTTCTCTTCATTATTTAGCATTACCAAAAAATGCATTTTTAAGGTCTGCCAGAATTTAGTCCCAGTCAGTCAATGAGCATTTATTAAATACTTGCTTTTGTTTCATAGGCATGGTACTTTTCCAAACTCTCCAAGAGGCTTCCTTTCTTCTTTTTATAACAAGAGTCCTCAGTCAGTTGATGACTGGGTCCATCATGGGCTGATAAATATCTTTCTCCTGTTTTTGATTGTTTTGAATTTCAAAAGTGAGCTACAACCATTATCTCACTCTAGTGGTCCATTGTCCTCCCTTCATCAGATGATTTCAGATTAGGTACATAGTAGTCTTTGCTTGGGGGAGGGGGGGGTTGGAAGATCCTGACAATGACCATGACTTTGAGCCATCTTTAGACCTAAATTATTATTTGGCATTGAAATATGATTTCTTTTTCATTGGGAAATTAGTTCAGTTTTAAAGGTGTTTTTTGGTATGGAATAAAATGAAGAATATCCACACTAGCATTCACTGACTAAACTTGAAATGAAGACTACTAAGGTCATATGATGAAAATAGTGTAGCTTAAGCTGAAAAAATAATTTAAGTTTAATATCTAGCAACAGTGTTGTAAACTTGTTGAATACTTGTTGATTTGTTTGGGAATTATGAGTCTTAAACTTAATTTAAAAATAGTTCTACCCATTTAAGGGACAGTAGGGATAGAACTGAACTTGAAATTAGCAAGACCTTGGTTCACGTCTCACCTCTGACATCATGTCTTTGTGATCCTATAAAAATAACTTGACCTGTCAATGCTTTGGGTAGGTCTCTAAGACTCTAAAATTTCAGAGAACATTTCAACCTGCCTTGAAAGGAGTTTCCTATACCAATTAAATCATAGGTCTATTTAGTACCTACAAGTTCATCTGCCTCAGCAACATCCAAAAGAGTCCTGGGACTTCTCAAAAAAAAGGGTCTGTATGCTAATAACTGCCTTTGTCACAATTGTTGTAACTTAGAATCCATCCTCTTCTCTTTTGCATAGCCACCTCCATCACCTCTTACCTGGGCTGTTTCAATAGCTTCCTAATTAATTTTCCTGCCTAACAAGTTTCAGGTTCTTCCTCATCTTTAGGATCATATATGCAGACTTCTTTCAGTATTTAAAGATTTTCCCAGTCTCATTCCATTCTTCCTTTCCAGGTTTATAATAATATTCTCTTTCATGCACTCCACAGTCCCAACCACATTAAATCTACTTGCTGTCTATCACACATAATATTCTGATCTCCTGTCTCCCTGCCATCACACAGACTGTCTCTCATGCCTGAAATTCTCTCTCTCATTCTGTGTTTCCTAAGAGTCTATGACTCCCATCAAAATATGGTAACGAGGTGGCTTTTATAGATAGAGCACAGGCCCTGGAGTTCAGATCCAGACTCAGGCATTTATAAGCTGGGCAAATCCCTGAACCCTGTTTGCCTCAGTTCTCTCATCTGTAAAATAAGCCAGAAAAGGAAATGGCAAACTACTCCATAATCTTTGTCAAGAAAACCCCAAATGAAGTCACAAAGAGAGGGACACAACTGAAAAGGGACTGAAATTTCCATCAAAATGAAACTCAGGCAGCACCTCCTATATTATATGAGACCTTTCTTGATTTCTTTCCTCCCCCCATTATCTTGTATTTACCTTTAATATTTTAAATATATTTATCTACCTATATATTTTCCCCTAATAAAATGTATGCTCCTTAAGGACATAAACTCTTTTGGTTTTTTTGATATCTAGGTGCTTAGCAAATGCTTTTTGGAGATTTTTTAGGATTAAGAGAAGTCATGTCATGTTCCTTAGTTGATAGAGGAAGAAACCAACTTTGAAGTCAAGAAAATTTGGGTTTGCACTCTGCTCCTAAACCATACAAGTTATAATCTTGAGATATAGCAATGGAGTTTCCCCACACTTCAAAGTGCCCTATACTTAGTTGAAATCACAGATCTGTATCAAAAACAAGACCAGGAAAAATGTTTCCAGTTACGAAGTGGTTGTATTAATACCACTTTATCTGTTCCTATGTAGTATTTGCAGTCAAATTATGGTCAGCCCTGCTGCCTTCTCTTTCCCCCCAGGAGCTTTAACCAGATTAATTATAATTTTTTCATTGTTAAATTTTTTCACCAAGAAGCTCTTATTTCTCTCAGTCTTGTCATTTATATCTCTACATACCCAGTACTTTATGCTACCCCACATCAGTCAGAAAATTTGGTATATTGGCATGCAAGTGCTGTCTTTGTAATAGCCCTGGACTTGGTAACAAATGATGTTTATTTATTTCTTTGAAAATGTTTTCCTTTGTAGGTAGTTAACCTTCAGTACAGTGAAGTTCAGGATCGGGTTATGCTCACAGGACGCCACATGGTTCGAGATGTGAGCTGCAAAAACTGCAACAGCAAGCTTGGCTGGATCTATGAGTTTGCCACTGAAGACAGCCAGCGTTATAAGGAAGGCCGAGTGATTCTGGAGCGGGCTCTTGTCCGAGAAAGCGAGGGCTTTGAAGAGCATGTACCCTCTGATAACTCTTGAAGAGAAAAAGCTTACCGTCTTTTCCCAGGTCTCCTTCACTGAAACAGAAAAAAAAAAATCTACTTACATACACTGTCACCTTAGCATCAGAGTCGGATTCATGAACTGTGGAACAAGAGGTGGAGAGAATTAGAGGTGGAACCTTTCTTTTTTTTTTTAAACTTTATATTTTCCATCCAACAGCTGTGTGTAGAGGGAGTATTATGCAGATGCAATTTTCTTTTTTTTTTCCTTTTCTCTTATGTTTTACATCTTTAAACTGAATAGTGTATCTGCAACTATATGGTGGGTTGAAAGGGAAAACAAATCTGGGCTAATAGAGTGAAATCAGTGTTTTTTAGTGTGAACTTTGGAGGTAAAATAGAAGTCAAGTATGGTTTTTAAACTTCTTTGGGGGACTTAATTTTAATTAAAAAAAAAAACCCAGTTATTTCACCTGATTTGCTAGCTTCAGATAAGAGATCCGAATTTGTGACCAGCGCTAAAGGTTCAGTGTTAGTGTGGCTCGTGCTGGCCATTGTGCCATATTCTTGTGGGGGTTGAACAGTAGCACAGAGCCCATTCTTCCTTGTCAGTCTTGGCCCAAAGGCATCACCATTGCTAGTTACTTGTCACCGCATACTTGGTGTTGATTGGAGACTCTTCAGAAATGGGGCAGAACTGCTTGGTTGTCCTTTTTTCCATGTAACTTAAGCATAATATAAATAAAGAAATAGTTGGATGTTTCTGGTCCTGTGTTGCTTTAAGAATCAAAAGTATAAATGATGAGAATTTGATAAGTAATGATTGCAATAGTGAATGTTTTTCTTTTCATCTCTATTCCAGATTCACTAAATGTAAGACGTTACTGCAATCTGTTTAAACTAAAATATTCTATTTTTAAGTCCACAAAGTTGTAGTTAGGAAAAAAACAACCAGTTGAGTGGAATGTCAGTGTGCATTCATGCAAAAAAGCATATAATTTGCATCTGTTTAAAAGAAAGGGAGACAACAAAATAACCTGTCTTCCAATTCTACATCACACAGGGGTTTGGTGCATGCCTCATGTGTACATGATCTTTCTGACAGGCCTTTCTATCCTGGTACTTGGGCCAGCCAAATAGATTTAATTCTTTATGATTAATCCCAGATACCTACAGGAATTCAGCTGTTGACATCAAAACTATAATTAGTGCCTCTGTAAAGAGGGACTTGAAATTTGACTCAGGGTGTTTGTCCACATTTCCTGACATTGGAGAGTTCTCATGAAATTTGCAGTTGTACTTGAAATATTGGCCCTTATTTCTTCCAGACATTCTAGTATTTTCTGCTAGTCAATTAGAAGCCATTAAAAATAACTTATTTGAATGCACCATCTACACATATCCATGGTTTTACTAGATATGTCTGATTAGAAAGAAGACTGACCTGGTCAAACCTTCAATCTTCAGCAGCCATCTCTGCCTGCTAGACATTGAAGACATCTGCTAGGCTTGGTTAAGATTGTGTTCTTTCTTATCTGATTTCTAGGTTCTTGGTTAGATAAATGTCTCCTGTTAACTAGAGACGATATTGTAATTGAATTAAGATGCACACAAAAAAGTAATATTTCCTTCACCAAGGAAACCCCTTGGCTAATTTGCATATTGATCTTTTGACAAATTCACAGTGGCATGTTTTGCCTGCAGCACTCTGTATGTTTGCTGTTATAATAAAGTATGTTTTGTCCTGTATTGTCTCAGCACTATTTACTGTCCAGTGAGTCTTGGCTTGCCCCATTATTTCAGGGGGGGGGGCACCAAAGTTGAATAAAGAGTTGCATGGGGCAGCATTGAGGGGAGGCAATATGTTATGATGGGGGGGGGGGGTGGCAGTGAAATACTGAATCTGGAGTCAGAGGCCCTGATCAAGTGCCTACCTTTAATTTTTACTACCACTGACCTTTGGCACATCACCAAACCTCCCTAGGCTTCAGCCCCTTCTAAAAAATGAGGTGGCAGTTCTCTGAGATTCCTTCCAGCCCTAGTTCTATAATCAGATTCTTTCTGCTGCTATTCCTTAAGCATATTCCTGACTACTTAAACTTTGCCTTTATTATAAAAATTACATTTGTATAATGTGATTTAGTTTTCTACAACAGACCTATAAGGTTGATGGTATAACTATTACTCCATTGTTTTTCAAGTGAGGAAATATTTACAGAGATGACTTATTGCTTTAGATTTTAACTTATTTTTTTTTGAGTGTCAACTAGTTTTTATTAAATGCTTGCTCTGTTAGAGACTAATCATTGAGGATACAAAGAACTGTAAAAAATAATCTGATTTCATTGAACTTAGAATTTAAGAGGGGAAATATCAGCCTACTAACTAGGTATAAATGCAGTCTATACAGGATAAATTGGAGATTATCATCAGAGAAAAGGCATTAGCATTTAGAGATGTCAGGAAAGGCTTCTTGTAGAAGGTGATGGGATTTAGTTGAGATTGGAAAAAATAGGGAAACTCAGGCAGAGATGGGAAGGGCAGGTGAAAATTCTTGGAAATCGAGTAAATTAGTGGCTTAATAACATTTCAATTTGTCAGGTCAACTGAATTCAATATTAATATATACAAAGCATTATGCCTAGCTATAGGATTAAACAAACCTGTCCAAGTTGCTTGAATTGGAAAGGAAGAGGCCGTGTCATTTTAAATAAGAGTTTAGGGAGTGATGGGGGCAAAGGAGAGATCAAAGAACTGTAGAAAAATTTGGGGATGTGAACATCAATACCTAGGAGTGAGAAGGAAGAGGGTTAAACAATGTGTTACAGAGAATGTAGGATCTGAACTGATTTCTTGAAAGGAAGATAAGATTTTGGAAGGTGAAAATGAAGAGGACGTTCATTTCAGCCATGGAAGAACGCTCATTACATTTCATGAAAGCAGAAGATACATTCACCTGAGAAACAGCTGATATTCCAGTTTGGGGCATAGAATACAGGGAATAGTGGTAAGTTAGACAAGATAGTGCAAGGTCCAACCACTCAAGGAGCAATAGAGTAACTTAGTTACTCCATTCATTCCTTAGGAAAATCATTTTTGCAATTGCATGACACAGCTTGTCAAAAAGAGACCAGACAAGCAAAGCAATTAGGAGCTTATTGGATTTATCCAAGTAACAATGACAGCCAGAGCTGGAGTATTGACCATTTGAATACAGGGAATGGCCCAGCTAGGTAGTGTTTGTAGAGATAGAATTAATAGGATTTGATAGCTTATTAGTTATTAGAAGCCTGGCTGATTTGAAAGATGGTACTGCCCAATAGAAATATGGAGATTTGGAGGAAAGGCATATATTGGTAGGAATGTTGATACTCAGCAGGTATTTGAAGGTATCCTCAACATTCTCTCACCCTTCATACTTAATTAGTTGTCAAAGATTGGGTTTCTACTTCTCTAGAATTGGAATCTTCTCGGCTGCCACCCTTAGTTCAGGTCTTTATCAATTTTGCTATTGTAGTAGCCTCCTGATTGGTTTCTTCCCTACTCTAGTCCCTCCTAAAACGCAGCTACCAAAGTGATATTGCTTATGCATTGATCTTTCCATTCTATTTGTCTCTAGGATCAAGTAAATTTAGCTTTCAAGACCCTTCACTGCCTGTAAGGGAGTTGGACTAGACACTTCCAGCCTTAAATCCAGAATCCTAGCTTTCTAGCTTCATTAGCTATCACTCCCCTCCCTTCTGCCCTCTAGGCAAACTAGCCACCTTCCTGTTCTTACCACACAGTTGTCCATTTTCTGTTTCTGCCTTTTGCTCTGGCCAACCCCCGTATGTCTGGAATACTACTACTCCCTCCTCATCTCTACATCATTGACTCCTCTCTTCTTTTAAGAGAGTTCAAGCACTACCTTTTATAGAAGTCTTTTCTGATTTCCTGTAACCCCTCCCCCCACCAATTCCTTTTCCTAAATGAATGTCTTAGAGTGTCTTATATCATCACCCTGCACTAATGTTGGTAGGATAGCAAGCAGTGAATAATGACCTGATCTTTTCACCTTTAATCATCAGGTTACCTACCTTTGGCAATGTTCTCTCCAGTTTTCTGCTTCCACATCTACTGTGGGCTTTCCAGTATTTTAATTGGAGGTTAGACAAATGGAATCTTGTTTCCCTATTTAGATCTATGATGCTCCTGTGTCTTTTGAGGCTTTTGATTGGTCAAGGTGAAATTGGCTTTGCAAACTTATACAGAACATATGTGTGGTAACTCCTCCCCTCCCCAACTTATTTGTCCTTTGTCTTAGTGTAGGAGACTTACAAGGTAAGACTCCTTGAAAAATTCAGAAAATACAATACTGAAGTTAAAAAGTGTATTCAAAAGTTCAGTTGAATCTGTGGTCTTGTCATTGAGGAGTTCTCTTCAGGGATGCAGATTTACAATTCATCCATGCTTGTCCCTTCTGTGGGATTCTTGTCCGTGTTCTCCCAAATTTAAACTCAAAAAGTCAACCCACCAGACCAGAAGAATTTTCTGTCTCTTGACATGGAGAGGTAATCCTTAGTTCTTATTGACTCCCTGTGTCAATTCCCTTTACTTCTGTTCTTCAGAATCCCTCACAGCCTCCTATTGCCTTCTATGTGCTAGTCATCTTTAATTCTTCAAAGGCTGCAGTGTTCTGTTTCTGGCTTTCATATGGCAATACCAGTAAAACAGTATTAAAAAGCTAAGCTTTTGCTCTCACAATTAAGCTTAGAGTTCATAAAAGAAAAGTTCTTAATACCCTATGCTCCATACAACTCCTTATGTTCCTTTATGGCATGGAGGTGACCCAGAGTTTTTGAAGGCTTGACCAGCTAAATGCAAGCTTTGGCAGATTATACCAGACCAAGTATATTTTCTGAGGATAAACCTAAGCAAATCTCAGAAGCCCCTCACCAATACTTTGGCTGCCAGATGTTAACAATTTTGGGTTATAATTCATGAAAAAAGCATTCCTATAATATTCATACATATATATATTTACATATAAATCAATATGCCAATTACATATAAATGCCAATAATAACCTAAAATGCTACTTTTTACAGCTCTCTTAAGTGTGTATGTTAGCTAATAACAAACATCTCTACTTGAAATCTCTGATTGATAATCTATTGTAGTTACTTATATGCAGTACATATCACATATATGATTAAACCCTTATACTGATTTAACATTCATACTTTTGAACTATAATTTGCATAAACTTTCTCTTTTCCCTTATAAGAGATGAGGAAGTGAAAGCATCCAGTATAGACTAAGCCCAGAAGGGTCAAATAAGTATCTTACCAGATTAAGATGTAATTGAGAAATATTTTTTTTGGTTTTTGTTTTTTGCAAGGCAATGGGGTTCAGTGACTTGCTCAAGGTCACACAGCTAGGCAGTTATTAAGTGTCTGAAGCTGGATTTGAACTCAGGTCCTGACTCCAGGGCTGGTGCTCTATCCACTGTACCATCTAGCCACCCCAATATTTATAAAAATAACTAAAAATGCCATAAAACAGAGAGAATATTAATTTAAAGCCAATATCCTGGAGGAATCATTACAAATGAATTCATGGCCTCTGTTTCTATTGGCGTCTGACTACTAGATTAAACTATCCAGTATTTAGCAAGGATAATAAATTGACAGTTTGAAGTGATGGCAAAAGTCAAACATTTTCTCTTTAAAAATGGGTTAAACTCAAGTAGACAATCAGAAATATACCACTGGATATGAAAGAGAGGAATTGATCAATGGGACAAGCTTCTGGGGTGATGAGATCAAAGATCCAAGTAGAGAAATTGAGAGCACAGTGGGTAGAGGGATTGGTCTGAAGTCGGGAAGATTAATTCTCCTGAATTCAAATCTGGTTTCAGATACTTACTAGATGTGTGACTCTGGGCAAGTCCCTGTTTGCTTCAGTTAACTTATCTGTAAAATGGAACTGGAGAAAGAAATGATAAATTACTCCAGTATCTGCCAAAAAAATCTCAAACGAGATCACAAAGAGTCAAACAAAACTGAAACAGCCTAGTAAGGACAACAACAACAAAATTAGACTTGAATAGGAGAAAGGCCATTTCATCCTCTTAATTGATAAAAAGGGGGGAAGAGTGGATGAAGATGTTGATTTTTTTTAGGAATGTTGAAAAATTTCACATTGGAACTTTTCCATTTTCAGAGTAAATAGAAGGCAAGGTTAACTATTGAGAAACAGTGTTAGTGATTTGAGAAAAGAAGGTTGAAGTAGCTGCTGTAAGATATATAGTAGGAAGTCTTATCAGTGAAGTATAAAAGGATTTCCATACATCATTACTTGAGATTACAATCTGAGGTGGATCAATCAGGGGTTCCATGAGTAGACATACAAGAAGTTTGTGGAGATGAAAAGGTTTTGGGAGGTGGAGGTAAAGAAGGGGATTAGAGGATTAAGGTGTAGCAGAACTAGAGGCCAGGGTGGGGACTGTAAATGTTGAACTATTTAATTAAAAGGTCTACTGGAATGGGAAGAAAATGAGAACTGGACAGGCAGATGATAGGGTTGGATTGAGGAGAGATTGTTATTAGAGAAGAAATGTTAAGTTAAAGATCATGGAGGTACAATTTTCGGTGATGGTAAGGTCTACCACTGGGTAATTAAGGTACGGAGGTGTAGCCCATTATAGTCTGGGGGGCTGAACAATTTTTTAAAAAATCAAATTCAGTTCAGTGAGTATTTTTAGGTACTAATTATGAAAAGCATTGTGCTAGGTGTTTGGGCATACAAACTAAGAAAAAAAAATGAGCCCCTGCTTCCAATAAACTTAAATTATGCTGTGTTGGGGGGATATTACAATATGTATAAAGTTTACATAATTTCTAGAGGGGAAAAGCAGTAAAAACTGGAGAGGCAGGGTGAGTAGATCAGGAAGTACCTCATGTAGAAGATGGTAGCCAAGTTTTGCTTTGAGGAAAGCTGGGGGTCCTAGTGATAGAGAACTGAACTGCCTCAAAAATATAAAAAGGTGGAGAATGGATTATTGTGTACAAGAAATATATAATAGTGCAGTTTTGCTAAAGCAAAGATTATTTGAAGAGAAATGATTCAAGAGTGAAAAGGTAGGTAGTCAAATTACAGAGGAGTTTAAATGACAGCTGATGGTTTTATATTTTTATTCAAGAGGCAGCAGAAAGCCACCAAAGAATTTTGAGTGCGGATTGTTAAATCTATATTTTAGTAACATCAAGCTATGTTGAGTCCCTGTTTGGAATCATGTATCCCTTTCTGGATTCCCTTTCCCCAGGCAAGCATTGGAAGGTTGGGAGACAAGGAAGACAAGTTCCCCCTTTGTGCCCCAAGGTCTCCAAGTACTCTGTTTATTGAACCAAATACCAGTGCTTAAATATCCTTCCCAGTCTCTAATCCATTCCCACTTCTGTAGCTTAGCAAAACAAGGCTCTGGTACTCAAGGACACCAGGTGAAGATAATTTACAATGCTCCAACATACAACAGTCCCTAACAAAGCTATATGGAGAATGTTTGAGAGAGAGGAAAGATGAGGCTGGGAGGCCAATTAGGAGGAGGCTATTAAAATAGTTTGGATAACAAGTAATGGGAGGAATGGAGGAAGCTGAACTTCTGTGATGTTTGTCTAGGAAGAGAGAAGGGAAATGATGCAATAAATGTTATGGGGACTTCCGGCCAAGATGGCGGAGAGAAGACAGGCACAGTTCTAAAATCTGATCTTTCCCCATCTATCATATGAAACAAACCTCTTAAAAGAAATCCAACCCACAAAACCCAAAAAGAAAAGCCAGGAGAAAGAACAGCACTGGATGAATTCCTGGGCTCAGGGAGGATCAGCCCCAATCAACCAGATTAGCAGCTGAATTGGAGATGGGAGTCTTGAGGGCCCAAGAGCTGGACCTGCTGGATCAGCGGTGGGGCTACACAGCAGGGGCTTGAGTCAACTAGGGAGCAGAGGCACTGGTATTGCTGCTGTCCCCCGGGGGGCTTGTAGACAGGGCTGGGGTTAAGAGTTCTGGTGCAGGAGAGCTACGGACACTATCCCTGGGCTCCTCTGGTCTGAGGAACTCAGAGTCCACACCTCCATTGCTGCTCAGGCCTCTTCCCTGAACAAACATTTGCAGACTAATTCTGCCTGAGGCTCAGGTGTATGAGCAGAAGAACCAGCCCAGCTGACCAATGACCTCAGGCCAGGGTAAAGAGCACCATTGATTGAAGGCAAAAGAATTCAATAGCTCCAACCCCTCCCTCAATCAAGGTCACAGACACTCCAGAGGAAGCAACCAACACCTCCTACTGGCCAGCCAGAGAAATTGTACTCTGTGAGTAAAGCCACCAGTGATCCCAAGCCCCTGTGAATCAGCCCCTCCCCAACTCAAGGTCTTAGCAAAATGAAGAAGGGTCAGCAGAAAGGTGGATCCATAGAATAATTCTTGGAAGGGAAAGACCCTAACTCAGAATGACCTAAAACCTCTGAGGAGAATAGGATCTCGTCTTCAGCACAGAAAGACTTGCTTGAAGAAATAAGGAAGGAGCTTA
Source organism: Macrotis lagotis (assembly GCF_037893015.1). NCBI lineage: Eukaryota > Metazoa > Chordata > Mammalia > Peramelemorphia > Peramelidae > Macrotis > Macrotis lagotis. The sequence continues at coordinate 235,807,196 of NC_133658.1, read as the reverse complement.
AAAATCAACTGGAAAATGTGGGAGAGACAATTAATACTTTGCAACAAGAAAACAAATCCTTAGAAAGTACAATTGGACAAATACAAAAGGAGAATAAATCTCTCAGATCCTCAATTGGACAAATACAAAATGAGAATAATTCTCTCAGATCCTCCATTGGGCAAATGCAAAAAGAAAATAATTCTCTCAAAACCTCAATTGGTCAAATGGAAAGCTCTTTCAAAAGTAGAATTGACCAACTGGAAAAGGAGTTGCAAAAGGTTAATGAAGAAAACTCCCCACAAAAAAGAATAGAGTCTACAGAAACTGACTCCATGAGACAGCAAGAGTTGGTTAAAACAAAATCAAAAAATAGAAAAAAATAGAAGAAAATGTAAAATACCTCATCAACAAAACCACTGACCTCGAGAATAGATTGAGGAGGGGCAACCTGAGAATTATAGGACTTCCTGAAAACATTGAAGAGAAAAAAAGCCTGGACTTAATATTACAGGATCTAGTGATGGAAAACTGCCCTGATATCATGTAATCAGAGGGCAAAGTAGTTATTGAAAGAATACATTGATCAGCTCCAGAAAAAGATCCTAAAATGAAAACACCAAGGAATGTTGTAGCCAAATTCCAGAACCATCAGATAAAAGAGAAAATCTTGCAAGCATCCAGAAAGAAACAATTTAAATATCAAAGAGCCACGGTAAGGATCACACTGGACCTGACTGCATCAACATTAAGGGATCAAAGGGCCTGGAATGACATATTTTGAAGAGCAAGGGAGCTTGGAATGCAGCCAAGAATCTACTTTCCCGAAAAGCTGAGCCTTCAAGATGAACATTTAATGTAATGGAAGAATTTCAACAATTCCTGATGAAAAGACCAGAGCTAAATAGAAAATTTGGACATCAAACAGAAGGTTCAAGAGACACATGAAAAAGTTAAAAAAAAAAAAGGTGGGGCGGTAAAAGGAAAAAAAACTGCTATACAGTAAGTTGAAACTGGCTATATCTCAGCATGGGGGAAAAGATTCTCATAAATCCTGAGAATTGTTAACTCTAACAGAGAGAATATACCTAGCCCTAAATGATGGACATTCATGATCTATCCATGAGACGGCTATCTAAAGAGATGTAACTGGCTTTAACCCCACTTGGGAGAAAGACACTAATAACTCTCAAGAATTTTAACTCTATTAGATAGAATATACTGACCTAGAAGTGACAGACTCAGAATTTTCTATGACTCAGATGGGATGATCTAAAAAACACTACCTCCTTAAAAAGGGGGAGAGGAGGGAGATGGAAGGACGGAGGGGATTGAATGGGGTAAATCTCATTACACTAAGAAGTACAAAAAACCTATGGTAATAGAGGGGGAGAAGGGAGCAGAGGAGAAACACCTGAATCTTCTCATTAGACTTGGCTTAAAGTCAACCTACACATACTCAGTTAACTTATAAAACATCTAACCTTTCAAGTATTAAAAGGGGAGGGGGGACGGAGAAAAGGAAGGGAAGGAGTGGGGGGAGGGAAAAATAACAAAAGGAAAGGAAGGGAAAAGGGAAAGGGGAAAGAAAAGGGAGGGGGTGATATAGGAGGGCAAACATTCTGAAGGGGGTGGTATTCAGAAACAAAATACTAGGGAATATGGATAAGGGGGTAAAGGGGGAAAATACAAACAGAGGGAAGATAGCTCGGAGGGCAATAAAGAATTAGTAATCATAACTTTGAATGTGAATGAGATGAACTCTCACTTAAAATGTAGGCAAATAGCAGAGTGGATTAAAAACCAGAATCCTACAATATGCTGCTTACAAGAAACTCATTTGAAGCAGTGAGATACATATAAAGTTAAAAGGTTGGAGCAAAATATATTTTGCTTCAGCTGAAGTAAAAAAAAGCAGAGGTAGCAATCCTTATCTCAGACAAAGCAGCAGCAAAAATAGATAGGGTTAAAAAAAATAAGGAAGGAAATTTTATCCTAAAAGGTACCATAGACAATAAAGTTATTTCAATACTGAATATATATGCACCCAATGGGACAGCACCCAAATTCTTAAATTCTTAGAGGAGAAGCTGAAAGAACTACAGGAAGACATAGACAGCAAAACTCTACTAGTGGGAGACTGCAATCTCTTGCTCTCAGATTTAGATGAATCATAAAACAAGAAAGAAGTTAAGGTAAATAGATTGTTAGAAACAAGATATGATAAACTTATGGAGGAAATTGAATGGGAATAGAAAGGAATATACCTTTTCCTCTGCAGTACATGGAACTTATACAAAAATTGACCATGTACTAGGACATAAAAACCTAATGATCAACTGCAGAAAGGCATAAATAGTGAATACATCTTTCTCAGATCACAATGCAATAAAAGTCATATGCAATATTAGGCCAAGGAGATATAGACCCAGAACAAATTGGAAACTGAATAACCTCATTTTAAAAAATGAGTGGACCAAAAAACAAATTATGAAAAGAATTAACCATTTTATCCTAGATAATGATAATAATGAAACAACATACCAAAACCTATGGGATTCATTCAAAGTGACTCTCAGGGGATAAATTATAGCTCTAAATGCTTACATGAATAAATTGGAGAAAGAGGAAATCAATGAACTAAACATGCAACTAAAAAAAATAGAGAAAGAACAAATCACAAATCCCCAATACCAAATTAGAAATTCTAAAAATTAAAGGAGAAATTAATAAAATTGAAAGCAAAAAACTATTGAATTAATAAATAAAACCAAAAGTTGGTATTATGAAAAAACCAATAAAATTGACAAACCTCTGGTCAATTTGATTAAAAAAAGAAAGAAGAAAACCAAATTACTAGTATCATAAATGAAAAAGGTGAACTCAACACCAATGAGGAGGAAATTAAAGTAATAATTTGAAATTATTTTGCCCAACTCTATGCCAATAAATTTGATAATCTAAGTGAAATGGGTGAATATTTACAAAAAAATAAGTTGCCCAGGTTAAATGAAGAAGAGATTAAATACCTAAACAACCCTATCTCAGCAAAAGAAATTCAACAAGGCATCATTGAACTCCCTAAGAAAAAATCTCCAGGGCCTGATGGATTCACAAGCAAATTCTATCAAACATTTAAGGAACAATTGGTTCCAATTCTATCTAAACTCTTTGGAAAAATAGGGAAAGATGGAATTCTGCCTCTTTCTATGAAACCAATATGGTGCTGTTACCTAAACCAGGAAGAGTTAAAACAGAGAAAGAAAATTATAGACTTATCTCCCTGATGAATATCGATGCAAAAATCTTAAATAAAATCTTAGCAAAATGATTTCAACAAGTTATCACTAGGATAATACATTATGATCAAGTAGGATTTATTCCAGGAATGCAGGGTTGGTTCAATATTAGGAAAACTGTTAGTATACTCAATTATATCAACAACAAACCTATCAGAAATCATATGATCATATCAATAGATGCTGAAAAAGCTTTTGACAAAATACAGCATCCATTCCTACTAAAACCACTAGAGAGTGTAGGAATAAATGGACTATTCCTTAAAATAATTAGCAGTATCTATCTGAAACAATCAACAAGCATTATATTCAACGGGGAGAGGGGAGAGGCATTCCCAATAAGATCAAGGGTGAAACAAGGGTGTCCATTATCACCACTACTATTCAATATTGTATTAGAAATGTTAGCAGCAGCAATTAGACAAGAAAAAGAAATTGGAGGAATTAGAATTGGGAAGGAAGAGACAAAACTCTCACTCTTTGCAGATGACATGATGGTCTACCTAGAGAATCCCAAGAAATCATCCAAAAAACTACTGGAAACAATTAACAATTTTAGCAAAGTTGTAGGTTATAAAATAAACCCTCATAAAACCTCAACTTTTCTATATATGTCTAGCAAGATACAGCAGGAAGAGCTAGAAAGAGAAATCCCATTCAAAGTAACCTCAGACAATATAAAATACTTGGGAGTTAATTTGCCAAGACAGACTCAGAATCTTTTTGAAATCAATTATAAAACTTCTCACACAAATTAAATCAGATTTAAATAACTGGGCAAATATCAATTGCTCATGGATAGGTAGAGCTAATATAATAAAAATGACAATTCTACCAAAACTAAACTATCTGTTTAGTGCCCTACCAATCAAAATTCCAAAAAATTAATGAGTTAGAAAAAATTGTAAGTAAATTCATATAGAGAAATAAAAAGTCAAGAATTTCCAGGAGCTTAATGAAAAAAAGTGCAAAAGAAGGTGGCTTAGCCCTACCTGATCTAAAATTATATTATAAAGCATCAGTCATCAAAACTGTTTGGTATTGGCTAAGAAATAGAGTGGTGGAACAGTGGAATAGACTAGGTGTAAAAACAGGAGATGATTATAGTACTCTTCTGTTTGATAAATGCAAAGAGTGCAGCCATTGGGATACCCTCTTGGATAAAAACTGCTGGGATAATTGGAAGTTAGTATGGAAGAAACTTAGATTAGACCAACACCTCACACCCTTTACCAAGATAAGATCCAAATGGTTACAGGACTTAGACATACAAAAAAAAACAATACTATAAGCAATTTAGAAGATCAAGGACTAGTTTACCTGTCAGATCTATGGAAAGGGGAGCAGTTTATGACTAAGCAAGAGTTGGAGAACATCACCAAAAACCAATTAAATGATTTTGATTACATTAAATTAAAAAGCTTTTGCACAGATAAAACCACTGTAACCGAGATCAAAAGAAATGTCGTAATTGGGAAGCAATCTTTACAACTAATGATTCTAACAAAGGACTTATTTCTAAAATATACAGAGAACTGAGTCATATTTTTAAAACAAAAAGCCATTCCCCAATTGACAAATGGTCAAAGGATATGCAAAGGCAATTTACAGATGAGGAGATCAAAGCAATCCATAGCCATATGAAAAAATGCTCTAAATCATCAATTATTAGAGAAATGCAAATTAAAGCTTCTCTGAGGTACCACCTCACACCTCTCAGATTGCCCAATATGACCAGAAAGGATAATGATCATTGTTGGAAGGGTTGTGGGAAATCTGGGACACTATTACACTGTTGGTGGAGCTGTGAACTCATCCAACCCTTCTGGAGAGCTATCTGGAACTACGCCCAAAGGGCAACAAAAATGTACATACCCTTTGACCCAGCAATACTACTCCTGGGTCTATATCCTGAAGAGATGATGAAAAAGGGTAAAAAACATCACTTGTACAAAAATATTTATAGCAGCCCTGTTTGTGGTGGCAAAGAATTGGAAATCAAGTAAATGTCCTTCAATTGGGGAATGGCTTAGCAAACTGTGGTATATGTATGTCATGGAACACTATTGTTCTGTTAGAAACCAGGAGGGATGGGATTTCAGGAAAGCCTGGAGGGATTTTCATGAACTGATGCTGAGTGAGATGAGCAGAACCAGAAAAATACTGTATACACTAACAGCAACATGGGAGTGATGATCAACCTTGAAAGGACTCGCTCAATCCATCAGTGCAACAATTGGGAACAATTTTGGGCTGTCTGCAAAGGAGAGTGCCATCTGTATCCAGATAAGGAGCTGTGGAGTTTGAACAAAGTTCAAGGACTATTCCCTTTAATTCAGAAAAAAAAACATATCTTATGGTCTGATGTTGTTACCTCTTAGACATTTTGTCTCTTCTTTAAGGATATGATTTCTCTCTAATCCTACCTAATTTGGATCAAGGTACAACATGAAAACAAAGTAAAGACTGACAGATTGCTTTACATGGGGGCATGGGTGGAGGGAAGTAACAATGGGGGGAAAATTGTAAAACTCAAATAATATCTTTAATAAAAATAAACTAAAAAAAGTTATGGGAATAGAATTTTCTCTTTTTTATAAAGTGATATTAAGAAGATAATACGAGCAAAAGTTATAAAGCATTACCCCATTCTAAATACCATACATTCAATATGGTCTCACCTATAATACCTTGGACCCTGACTCAACCTTAAAACAATTCTTCAAAACAAGGGCAAGGAACATCTTGCCCCAAGCCATTGTGAGGCCTCTGGTCTGGTGCTGCCTTGGCACCTGCAGGTAGAATTCAAAATTTAATAAATCTAGTAGCTTTTTAGGGGTGAATTAATTTAATATTTGACCAAATAGTGCAGATATATAATGTTATAATTATCCAATGTCTCCTGCTGAAAAAAAAATTCCCCACCCCTGCTCCGAAATCATTTGCTCCACCAAATTTATTTCCTAATGCAACATACCAGATAGATGAAGCACTGTTGTCCCAATTAGTTCCCACTTTGATCCACTGACATACTTAGTCAATCTTTGCAACTCACCAGACTCAACAATCCAAAATTTGGGTATAGATTTCAGCTCCCATACCTCTGGTAGCCCTTTCTGACATTTTCAAGTTCATGTGGTTTCAGTATAGTCCGATGCTCCTTCACCTAATAGTAAAAAAGAACAAATGCAAGTAACAGAGGGTCTTATTTATTACTGTAGAGAGGGAAGGAAGGTTTGAGGCCAGAATTTTTAAAATCTAGCTTCCTTATGCACAGTAGCCAGGCAGGAAAGAACTATGGAAATAGCTCTTTATTATCAATTATCATTTATTTTGATAATTGCATATGAAGATTGGAGAAAGAAGAGTTAAATGTAGCTTTGAACTTACAAACCTGATTAATTCTGAAGACAATGTTTTCAACAAAAACAGAAGTTTGGAAGAAGTTTAGGGTAGGAAATAATCCATTCCATTTTGGAAGATCTTGAATTGAAATGCCAATAGGACATCTAAATGGAGATTCCATTAGACAATTAGTGATGTAGGACTGGAGTTCAAGGGAGATATTTGGGCTGTACATCTATAGCTGAAAGTCATTTCTCTAATTGAAACTGGACAAGATGCTACACTGAGAATGATTGTAGAGGGAGTGAAGATGGTAGAACAGTCATAGGGATGATTGATCCAGCAAAGGAATGAGAGAAGGAACATTCAGATGGGTGGAAGAACCAAGAGATCATTTCACCAAAATGAAGGGAGTCCTGGAAGAAGGGTTGGTGGACACTGTATGAAACAACAGATGAAGCAGAATAAGGACTGAAAAAAGTATTTAAATATTTGTAGCTGTTTGATAATCTTGGAAGAAGCAATTTCACTAGAGTGGTCCAGGTGCAAGTCAAAAGGTGTAAAGATTGAGAAGTGAGCTGGGGGTTGAGGGAGTAGAGATAGGCAGTACAAACAAAGCATTTGATCAGTACTGGCTAGCAGGGGTGTCAGGGATAGACTCTACCACAATAAAACTCCAGACCTGAGGAGGAGGAGTGTTGCCAACTCTAGAAATGGAATCTTGCTGCCCAGTTTGTTCATGCAGCCGCAAGCCACGAGAATCACTGAAAAGATCTCAAGTGCTTCCTCCACTAGTCATGAGCCAACTGAATGTATTCTCCCTTTAATGGGGAGAGAGAAAGCCAACAAAATATGATGTTGAACTTCCAATTTAATTATTTTCCTCTTGCTAAGAGAAAAGAAGGTGGAGGGAGAAAAAGGGAGTGGGGGGGCAAGGAGAGAGAGACTTCAACTGAGAAATGATTTCTGCCTAAAGGTTCTAGGGCTGGAGTGGAAGTGCTATCTAGATAACTATCTTTGGTCTATTCCAAATAAATTATTTGATAATTCAATAAATATTTACTATACACCTAAGTGCCAGGCCAGACAAACCAAAGAAACCATGTTCTCATGAAACTTATCAGAGGAAATAATATGTACACTATAGGAGGAGACAGGCAGAATTTTGAAGTTAAGGATTCTGAGGTACAGGTGAAGGTGGGGGCAACCAGCCCAGATAAAAGGCAGAAATGTTAGTCCGAATCATTTGGACTAGAGTCTACAATGATAATACTAAAGGATGACTGTGAAGGGAAGAAACCATGCTCAGAGAGAGACATGAACAAAATGATTTTGGTTGATACACATCAATACCTCGGCTTAAGGTTTCTTATCCTGGGATCCATAAACTTTTTTCCCCATTTAATGTTTCCTTTGTAATTTTATACATTTAAAAATATGATTCTCAGGAGTATATAGCTTCACAAAATTGTCAAGAGGGCCCATGATGCAAAACAAGATTAAAAAACTCAGTTCTAGACAAACCCACATTAACTTACCATATGAGGCAGAGCTGATGGGTGACTGATGATCAACTTCTTGAAGATCCTTGACACCTGCCTGGCAACATAGTAGCACTTCATAAATGTCTGTTAATTGATTGATTGGTTAATTGGTTCAGGATCTCCACTGAGGAAGTGATCTTAGATTCCTGGCAAAAAATTTTAATAGGAAAGACCCAGGGAGAATAGATTGAAGTTCAGGAGTATTGCCTGAAGAAGACTGAAGGGGAGGGTAGGGGAGACAATAATACTTGAAAATTTGTCCTGTGGAAGAAGGATTAGATTTGTTCTGCTTGGAACCACCAAGGAAGAGAGTTGCTCAGAATCAGATTTAAGCTCAGTGGAGGGAAAAAGAGAATAATTAAAGCTATCAAATGGATTGCCACAGGAAGTAATGGACTACACTTGATAATCAATCAAGATTGTCAAACCATGGTTGACTAGAAGGCCCTTGTTAGATATAATGTACAGGGACTAGGTGATGTAGTCTGACTGTCTATTCCCTTCTAATGCTGAAAAAATAAAAAGTAGTTAGCTCTGACTATTGTTGTTTACAAGTTTTTAAATAATCTGACTTTTCCCCCATTATTGGACATAAGAGAGCTAGAACTGAAGTCAATTTCAAATGTTAACACTGACACTTAGGAACTGTATGACCCTGGACAATTTTGTCAAGGTCACTAAGTCTTATTTTCCTTACCATTAAATGGGGATAATAATACTTAGGCTACTTTCTTCATCAATCAGATTTATTCAGGGTATTCTGTATGTTATTATGAACCACAGGAGTGTAGAAGGCAGAGAGAATAAATTGTCCCTTCCTGCCTGCCTTCCTTCCTGTCTTCCTTCCTTCCTTCCTTCCTTCCTTCCTTCCTTCCTTCCTTCCTTTCTTCCTTTTTTATGTTTTTCAAGTAAAGCTATTTATTGATACCCATTTGATATAATTCAGTGAAAGAATCTATAAATATAAAAGCATTTTTTCTTGTGCCTACTACCATAGTCCATGTAAATACTCAGCAATCAGAACTATCTGCAGAAAGCACTCCAAGTATTACTGTTAGAACATACAGAACATAATATACAGATTTAATATAACAGTGGTACTTATATACATGAATGGCCCAGTGGCTTTCCTTCCTTCCAAAAACAAAAATGAAACAATCCTTTTCTTCCAGGTGCTTTATAAAAGTGAAAGCAATATGTAAGTTGAGGTTATTCTTTCTTTTGTCATTATGCACTGCCTCCTATTGGTACCAGTCAGTATCTGGAAATACAAATTTATTTTAATAATATCTTAAGCAAAACAATTAAAAAGATAAATCTGTGTGTTTCCTAAAAGCGCATTTAATTATCAAATAAGGAGTACACCCCAAGCCATTTTAGTTTAATATCAGTAATCATCACCACCATCTATAACAAACATTTAAGTGACACAGGCAATTTGTAGGTATTAGGGAAAAAATTAATTTTTTAAAATGGCATACTTCTTGTCCTCAAGGTTCATATATTCTAATTGGAAATGGGTGTGTTGGAGGATGGAGGATGGAGATGGAGTAGAAAGTAAATATTTGGAAGCAAAATGAATGGGCAGAAGCACTGTATTTGTAATTAGAGGAGCAGAGTTTAAATGACTACTATTTCCCTGTTAATTCACCTGTCTAGACCACAGTTTCTTCCTTTATAAAATGTCTGGAAGAGGTTTTGAGGACACAATATGAAAAGATGTCCATTCTGCTGGGATGCAGAATATATGATAGAAGAATGGATAGGTAACTTCAGGCAAAATTGGATCCCAAATGCAGCTTCAGTTTTCAATAGTCAGCAGGGAGCTATTGAATGTTTCTCAGGAGAAGAATTAACTGATGATAGTGTCCATTAAGAAAATAACTAAGTACTGTAGAGGTCAGAGAGAGGGGAGATGAGAGGCAGAAAGTACTCTTAGATATTGCAATAATCTTGATATGAAATAAGAGTATGAGGGAGGATTTGTAATAGGAGTGAAAAGGAGACCAGATCTGAATGGTGACAGAATTAATAGTGGTTTGCAATTTAATGAATTTGTAATGGAAAATAAACAAATAAGAGCCAATGGAGCTTTCCAACATTATGATCCTGGGATACAGGGAAAATGGTAATTCCATGAACAGAGATATAAGATGGAAATGAGTGTTGGTAAAAAAGTATTGGAAGAAAGTATTTCCCAAATGAGAGAATTATAAAGCATCTGACACATAGAAGGTGCTATTTAAGTGTTAGCCATTATTATTATTGCCACTTCATATGGGGCACCAATCTCTTTACTTCACAAATGGGGAAACTGAGGTCCAGAGAATTTAATTTCTTTTTAAAAATTTTTTATTTATTTAAAGCAATCGGGTTAAATGACTTGCCCAAAGTCACACAGCTAGGCAATTATTAAATGTCTGAGGTGGAATTTGAATTCAGGTCCTCCTGACTCCAGGGCCAGTGCTTACTAACTGCCCCATGAATTTAATTTCTAAGACCAAAGGCAATAGGAGATCTAGGATTCAAACCTAAGTCTTCTGCTTTCAAATTCAGCCCTCCTTCCAACCTACTCCTCTATACCTATTTCTGCAAGTCGTCCCATGAATCTCAGAATCTCTCAATTTCTTATTTCTTTGCAATAATATTCCATTTACCATGATTTAATTATCCATTGCCTAATTAAGTGGCACCTACCTTGTTTTCAGTTCTGGCTCCAGAGGAGAGAATGAGGCTGGTGACCTTGCACAGCCCCCTTTTTAATCCAATTCACTTGCCTATCAAGGTATCTTCTCCCTGATATCTTGGTCTTCTTTGAAAACAAAAGACAAATAACAACAGCCACAGAAAGTTCAGCTTCTTTTTACAATTGCTTGCCCGCCCCCCAGGTAAAAAAGATGCATCAATTCCAAGCTCAGCTTTTAATGGGTTATCATCCTGTATATTCCATTCATATCACAGATATGACAGCCCAGGGAAAAGAAAGGACTTGTTCAAGGTCATCCAGCCAGTCTGACAGTTAGTAGAGGGTAGATAGAACTAAGAGCCTTTCCTTCAGGGTCTATATGTTTGATCCTATGAACCCAGTCATCTGGTCTCACACCACTGGCCTCACTGAAGTTACTGGCTAGAACTTCAGACTTGGAAGTTCAATGAAAACTCTTTGAGAAGGGGCGGCTAGGAGGACCTGAGTTCAAATCTGACCTCAGACACTTAATAATTACCTAGCTGTGTGGCCTTGGGCAAGCCACTTAACCCCACTTCCTTGGGCAAAAAAATAAAACAAAACAAAAAAACCTAAAAAAAAAAATCTTTGAGAGATTGAATTCTATTAATAGAGGAGTCCAACTACCATTGTGGAATGAGGGATTCCTCTACCATGAACCAGGGGAACTTGGGGAGCAGAGGAAATATACTGTCTAAGAAGTCTGCCTCAGTGGGGTGGGTATGTCTTCAACCTCCAGTAGTTCTATGGGATATTGGGGGGAAGCACTTACATTCCCATCCTTCCCCTCTCCAACCCCCAACATGAAATTTCCATGGGCCAGAAGTTGTGGTTTAGCAATGAACCATTTCAAATTCAGATATCAAACTACTGGCTGTTGACTTGCCTCCTAAATCACCACCTAAATCATCCTCATCCTAAACTGGTAAAGTGTGGGTCTGCTATACCAGGACTGTGATCAAAAAATAGGTAAGAGCAAAAGAAGGGAAATATTCATTCAGAACTTTTACTATTTGGGTCCTAGAAAGACTAAAGCTGATCATAGATTTGACCGTAATAAACCCCCACTTCCCAGTGCCATCCTCCCTAGCTCCCAAAGGAATTTATGAAACCCTTAACATAGGAAACTGGAAGATTCAGTTTGTCATTGTGGATAGAGCTGGAGTATGATTTCAAGTCCTGACTCCGACTCATCTTGGTTGTGTGACTTTGGGTAAATCACCTAACCTGAGCAGGGACTGAGCTATAATGGTACCTAGAGTTTCTTCATTGAAAGTCCCTTACTTCAGTGAATTCACATATTTAGCCTTCATCCCCATCACTCAAAAGCCAAGAGTTTACTAAGGAAAGACATTTGAACCTAGTTGGAGTTTCTAGGGATCCATACCTTGTAGTTCTGCAGTACCCGGTTCCTACCAGCAGATGGCACAAATGACATGCAGTAGACAGGGAAAAGCACAATAAAACTAATAGGGGAAGAACAGAGCTAACAAAATAGAAATCAACTCCAGAGACCCCCTAGCAAGTCTCTAGTCCACTCTCTTCATTTTATACATAAGCAATCTGAAGCCCAGGAGGCGAAGGGAATTGCATAAGATCTCACAGGTGGTAAGGATCATCATTCCAGCAGACAACATGGAGTTCCCACTTGACCCTGAAGTTGAAGGAGAAGTCAAGAGTTTGGGGGTTCGGGTGCCATGCATTGTGAGTACTAAATTACCACAGAACATTAGAGCTGGATGGGATTTTATGGAGTTTTGCAGAAGGTGTAATTTCCACTGGGACCTAAAGAATGCCCCTGGGGCGGCTAGGTGGTGCAATGAATAGAGCACAGGCTTTGGAGTCAGGAGTACCTGGGTTCAAATCGGACCTCAGACACTTAATAATTACCTAGCAGTGTGGCCTTGGGCAAGCCACTTAACCCCATTTGCCTTGAAAAATCTAAAAAAAAAAAAGAATGCCCTGGAAGCTAGCCAGAAGGCAAAGATTAGGAGGAAGGGAGGGGGAGAGACAGAGAGAGAGACAAGGAGACATACAGAGAGAGAGAGAGAGAGAGAGAGAGAGAGAGAGAGAGAGAGAACTGGGGGGCAGCCAGTGAAAATGTCAAGTATCTTTTAGGAAGAACAACAAGGAGGTCAATGGCAATTTTACTGCAAAGAGGGAAAAGGAAAATATAAGAAGTCTACAAAAATTTGACTGAGGTGAAGAGGTTATGAAATACTTAAAAAGCCAAACAGAAGATTTTGTATTTGATCCTGGAGGTTAACAGGAAACCACTGGAGTTTGTTGTTCATCTTTCTTGCTACTAGAGGACTGATAACATCATGAGGGTGATGTTTTGAATTGTCAATGAATTTAAGTGAGGTGGAGTTGCAGGAACTAACTATTAGCAGCTAACTAACTAGCAGCCACTGAGGTTTATCAATAAGTGACTGACATAGTCAGATCTGTTCTGTAAGAAGACTAATTTGACAACTGAGTGCTTTATGGACTAGAAGTGGAAAATACTAAGGCAAAGACAGAAATTGAAAACATTTTAAAGGGAAAAAAGTTGTAAGTAGATAAAGGAGACAAAAGTGAGAAATAAATTGAAAGCATAAATATATTCAATTAGAACTCTAGTGGTAACATCAACTGATTTGAGGGGAAAGTTAAGTTCAGGGAATTGGTGGGACATTCAAATGGGCTCTCCTGTAGGCAATCCAAAATGCAGAGCTGGAGCCTGGGTCAGCAGAAACAATAAGTGATACTGATTTGGGGCATCACTATCATAGAATTTACAAACCAAACTGTAAGAAAGATCAATTCTCTAAAGGAGAGCACCATGCAAGGTTAGCATAGATTCAGATAAGCCTATACAGAATTCTGAGAGCAGGTTAAGTTAAGGGAAAAAGGATATTCTTTCAACTCAAATATCCTATGTTTCCATCACCTCCTCTTTTCTGTATGTTTCATGAAGCAGCCCCAGGTAATTTGAATAATCGGACCCACTACCCAGGGGAGGTTGTGTGATAGATGGACAATGAGGGAAATAGTAGGTGCTTTCTGAATCCCTGAACACATCAAGAAATGCTGACAAGAACAGAAGATATGCCACCTGGTAGTGATGAAATGAAGTGAATGGCAGGAGTATGGGTGATGGGTGGGGTACTGAGTTGCCCTAACCCCACCTTTGGTTGAGATATGAGTAGAGAAGACTTTTCTAACTCCTAAGGTTCCACATATAGGTACGTGTGAATGAGTGTGGGTGTGGGTGTGTGGGTACGTGGGTGTATGTTGGGGGAAGAGAGGGTTTCAAAAGAAGAATTAAGGAAAAAGGAAATATGCAAAGGGTTTATTCATTTAGGTTAGTTGCTAGTTCATTCCCTAGGGAGGTATAAGAACTAGTGATAGAAATTGAAGGACTATAGAAGACAGAGAATAAGACTGGCAGCAACATGACCAGTCACCTGCTAGGAATTGAGGAGAATGGGTATAAAGGAGATCTTTAGTAAACCAAGCTAAAAGGGACAGTACCATGCCACCATCATCAGAGATCTGACTTCCGTCTCCATTAGCTTGTAAACAAAAGTATTTAATGTTTCTACCAGTTAGAATCTGAGTACTTATAAGGGAATCTAGTGGTTATAACCTTGGATGACTTGTTAACATTCTGAAATTTCTAGATTATCTAACTGGAGGAATGAGCCACAGAAATGAAAAGTTATGATAGTGTATTTGGATCTTTTGTGTCAGAAGAAAGAGCCCCTGATGCAAAGATTAAGGACAAGTCTTGAGGCTTCAACCTTTTCAGAATGGAACACAAAGAATTTGCCTGGGAGGGTAGGGGTGGTGACTGTGGGCACTTGTCATGCAAAGATTGAACAATGGAGGGTGGTTCTGTGTAGGTTAGCCTTTGCCCAACCTCCAGTTGTATGACTGAGAGCCCTCCACTTTGCAGGGCTGTTTGAACCAGGATAGGTGTACTTGTCTACACATGTTAGGATGAAAATTCCATTTTAACTCTAGTTACACAAGCCAGGCAGATGAAAGCAACCTCAGAGTATAAACAATACCATTTCTAAATATGCCACAAGTGGGAAGATAATTTCTATTGCTAATTTTTTTTCCCCTTTTCATTTCACCTGGCTAGTTTCTTCTCTTTGGACTTTTGGATTCATTGGCAGCTAGCGCAGGAGGGGCTCTGGCTCGGTATTTAACAAGGTTAGGCATTTTCCTCATTTAAACTATCTTGGAAACTATGTAATATCCACATGGTAGCATTGAACCTTTTCATTGTGATCAGAGAAGATTCAAATCTGGCTTTGTACACTTACCAGTTGTATGACCTTGGGCACACTAATCTGTTCATAAATATTTCTTAAATATCTAATAGGTATGAGGCACAATGCTAGAAGGTGGGAAATCATAAGGTGGCAAGGCAGTTTCTGACCTGAAGGAGTTAATAATCTATTGGAGGAAATAGCAAGCAAACAAATATCTACAAATAAGCTAAATACAGGGTAAATAGGAAAAAATAATAATAGAAAAGAAGGGTTGAAAAAGGCTTCCTCTCTGTCAGTTTCCTCAACTGTAAAATTGAGGATAACTTACCTCATAGAGTTGTTTTATGGAGCAAATGAAATAATATTTGCAAAGCACTTAGCACACAGTAGGTGCTTAATAACTGTTCATTCCATCCCATGCCTCTTGACCTTCATGTTAAATCTAGGTGGTAAGTGACAGACCTTATTAAGCACATTTTGCTGATGGAAAAACTGAAGCCCAACCTGTTTATGCTGGAACGCAAGTGCAACATTGAAAGGCTTTTGTCCACTAAAAAACTTTTTGTTCTGGGATTGGCTTCCCATACCCAATTTTCATATCTTTTACAAGCCTAGCATAGGTTTATGCCTTAGTAACACTGCCACTCTCCCTGATTCCTTTTTAGTCAGTTCCCCCTTTAAAAGGGAGACAGGTTTATTACCTCACTTTTGAAAGGTTTTGTCTGCTAACTACAGAAAAATACACAGGGGAAAAACCACAAGTCTCAAAAATGTTCAAGAGTAGGTAGTCCTGCTCTTTATTGGAATGTAAACTACCATAATAAAAATTACCAACCTTAGCCTTGAGAAAAGTTGGAAAAATGAACTCTTGCCCCTTCTTTGCAGGAGTGGGAGATTCTAGGAATGCCATAGAAATGGCAAATGGCAAATGTTGCTAGATGTGACTAATGTGGTGGCTAGCTTGCTATTCTTTTCTCCTCTTTTAAAAATTTTTGTTAAAATGTATAGACTTGCTGGAATTTTTAGGAAAGGAAAATAAAGTAGCAACAAAAAGCACCAATTAAAAAAATTTTTTTAAGAAAATAAAAGAGAATTTAAGGGTAAGTCTTGATCTTTCTTGAAAATACCTATTCACTGACTCATTTTTTTATCTCCTTGTCTAAATCAGCCTAGTTGCCCTCTAATCCAGATTGGATACCGCAACAAATTTCCAGACTCCCAGTTCAGAGTGAATTAAGGTTGACATTATTGCCAGGTTTCTTAGATGTTTAAAAACTTTCTAGAGATTATTGCCCTGGGTATTGGGCTACCCAGAAATGACCTTGTGGTCAGTTCCTTCATTCTTCTGAAGGTTTGATGATACCAATGATCTAGAAGTCTTAAATCATTCACACAATCACAGAATTTGAGAGTTGGATGGGCACTAAACAATCCATATACACAATCCCCACTACAACATTACCCTTCAAGTGATTGTCTACCCTTTGCTTGAGGTCCTCTATTACCTCTCAAGAAAGCAAATTCCATTTTTGAATAGTTATTTATTAGTTAATTTTTTTTTTACTGTTGGCAGTATATTTGCTTGTCTCCTCTTCCCATTGTTTCTGATTCTAATCTAATCTCTTCTCTTCAACCCAGCCCTTTTATATTTGAAGTCAACTATCATATCCCCCAAGAGTCTTCTCTTCTCTGGGCTTCAATTTATTCTCATATGATTTGACCTTAAGGTCCTTCATTATAATGGTTACCCTCCACTGGATGTTCTTCCACTTACCTAGTACTGAGCATTATACAACAGATGTGGTATGATTAAGGCAGAGTACAGGGGGACTCTTACCTCACCAACCCTGAAAGTTCCCTGACTTAGCTAAATTCCTTACAGCAAATTTACTGGTTGTTAAGACATCTTCTGCCCTTACAGTGACCTTTAGGTCCTTCACTTATCTTTGGCTATGATGTGAATGACCTTAGACAAAACATTTTATCTCATTGGTCTCAGTTACTCAACTGTATAATAAGAGGTTTGGGGAAGCTGTTCTTTAATTTCCTTCTAACTCTGATTTATTGTGTACCCACCATTGGATTGAACCCCCACCACTGGATACTCAAGAATATAAAGTGTAGGACTAAACCTCATTGCCTTTGAGGAATTCATAGTCTAATTGGAGATGAGACATAGCATATGATGAAAAGTCAAACACAAGATGGTATATGAAAACTGTGTGACCTTAGGGAAGTTACTTTCTCTTGCTTAGGTCTCAGTACAGTTATCTACAAAATGAGGGGGTTGGACTGTATATTTATTTTGTCATGTTTCCTGAATTTACTTATCTTTAAATATTCTAACCTATTACTGGAATATAAGCTCTTTGAGGGCAGAGATGACCTCACTTTTGTAATTGTTCCTAGAATACTGAAATACAGAGCAGAAACATTTTCCATTTGCTTTGTCTTTCCTGTGTGAATGGACATGTCAAACTCCTTTTAGTGATTATAGATCTTTCCCAGGATACCCTACAGTGTTCTGGGGTTTGATGCATCTGAAAGGAATCCTTTTTCAACTTGAATTCTTGGACGTATATTCTCTGTTATTGAGTCTAAGACTTTTGCTAATATGCCTTATTTTATGTTTATTATTAGAATAGAAATGTTCTTTCTGTTGTCACAGCTTTCAAAGAATAATATTAATGTATAGATGGAAACCATGTTGTTGTAAAAGAAACCTATAAGGCATCATTTAGTCACTAAATGAAATGATATTTTGTAATCAAAAAAGAACAAGTACAATGGGATCTTATATTTTCTACATTTTTCAGTTAATTGTGAGACAGTAAAAAAGGAGACTCATTGTTGAGTAACAATTACAAAAGCCTGCTTGTTCCCTACTAATACCCTCATCAAAGATGCCCTTAATTCATGTAGAAATGATTCTCAAAATTAATTTGTCCAATATATATCTGGAACAGATAGGACAGATGGTCAATGAGCTGGACCTAGAACTGAACAGGAAGAGAGTGGGCTACATTGCTTTCAGAAAAATTTTAAAGCTCTTTAACTGCTCCTAAGCTTTCCATGAAAGCGAAAACCCATCTTTTTAGTTAATCAATCGACAATCAGCCACCAAGTACTTATGTATGTACTAGGTCATGCCAAGCTCTGGGCCTACAAAGAAATCCAAAAATGAAGTCCTTGATCTCAAGGAGCTCATATTCTAATGAGAGAAGTAGTAGGCAAACATTTAGGTATACACAAGATCAATTGATCTATTTATCCATCCATCCATCCATCCATCCATCCATCCATCCATCCATCCATCCATCCATCCATCCAATCTATCTGTCTATCTATCTATCTATCTATCTATCTATCTATCTATCTATCTATCTATCATCTATCTATCTATCATAAAAGTGGAAGGTAACTTCAAAGGGAAGGCAGGGACAAGGGATGAGGGTAAGGTAGTACCACCTACTTGAGTTGACAGTAAGTCAGTAAACATTTATGAAGTACCCCCTATGAGCTAAGCACTGAACTAAGTTCGGGGAATATGTTGAAGGGCAAAAGATAATCCCTGTTCTCAAGAAGTTCACAGTCTGATGCAGGGTCAGAGTAGGGGGAAACAACTTGTAGTCCATCCTCATGTGAATAACATGCCCATCCACATAGGAAATACCAAGCAGATGGAGAATACCTATTATTCATATTTCAATGTCCTAGGCATACAAATATAAAAATAAAGTAGTCCTGTCCTCAAGGAGCTTACATTTTACCTGTGGGATACAATAAATTCATAGAGAAGTAAAACAGGATATATACAAGGAAGCTATGTATATAAGATAAATTGAGGAGAAAATCAAGGAGGGATCACACTAGGATTAAGGGGAGGAGGGAAAGGTTTTCTTTCCACAGAAAGTGGAATTTGATCTGAGTTGTTAATGAATCCAGGGAAGCTAGAAAGCAGAGTGGAGGAGGGCAAGAACTTCAGGAATAAGAGAGAGAAGACAACAAAAAGGCAAGGAATTAGAAGATGGATTATGAGAAGTATGTAAAGAAAATAAAGAAGGCCAATATCATTGGCTGATGTTTTGTCATGGTTGTATGGTAGTGAAATGTGGAATGCCTCTGCTACCAAAAAACTAAAAATGAATCATATAGAGGGCAATAGAGAGGTGCAAGGGTTGGGGGTGAGCTGGTTACAAACATAACCAATGAGAAATCTTGAAGAGGACCATGACATCAGGGAAGTAATGTCATGATATGCATGTGAATTGGATTTGAGGGAGAGGGTGCTGTGCTAAGCCACCAGCCTCACTTTCTCCTCTGGAATCATCTGGGTCCAGTGATCAGATATGAATCAGGACAACTGGAGATGATCCTGGATACAAGGAAATCAGGGTTAAGTGACTTGTCCAAGGTCACACAGCTAGGAAGTATCAAGAATCTGAGGCTGGATTCAAACTCCTGTCCTCCTGTCCTCCTGACTCTAAAGCCAATGCTCTATCCACTGCATCACTCAGCCAACCCAAGGAGATAAAAGGACATTGTCAAGGAATACATGGTAAGATAGAGGATGACTAGTGAACAGATAGAGTGCCCCACTGATGTCCTTGCAGTGTTGAAAGAAAATAAGAAAGGCCACCAGCACTTTAGATGGAACTTCTGTGCTGAACTTCTGTGACAACATAGAGGAATAGCAGGCTTGGATAATTTATAATCTGCCTTGTTGGAGAGAATTCCTAAACTGATGAGGTCCCAGACCCATTTGAGTATTTTGAGTATATTCCCAGCAAAGACAAGCAGTAAGTGCTTAATAAATTCTTGATCATTGATTTGTTGTCCCTAGGAGGCTTTCCTCCAGTTGTGATATAGTATGTGAGCAGCAGAGGGTGATGTTGGGTTATTTGCATTCTTTGTCCACCAGGCCTTTTATAAACTGTCAACTCTAACCCGGATTCAGAAGCCCTTTTCTGCTCCCAAGTCCTGAAAACCTCTGACCAAAGAAAGTCAGAGAATGAAAACACATGCTGGAGATGAGCTAATAGCTTGAGTCAACCAATCCCAAACCTCTTCAGGACTAAAGCTGAACTATGGAAATAGTCAGCCAACAAAGATCTGAAAAAGAAGTCAGGAGACCAGGGTCAAGTCCAGATTTGGTCACTAACTCAACTGTGATTAAAACTTATAGAAGCACTTTATCTTCCTGAACCTTATTACTTAACTATAAAATGGAGGATCAACTCTCATTGTTTTTCAGCACTTTCTGAATTTCTTCCATGTGTAGACAATGGAGCTGAAAGGTCAGAGGCATCTGCCTGATCATTTGTTATCTCTAAAACTGTGGGCAAGTGACTCCTTCCTCTGGGTCATCCTTAATCTCATCTACACAAGGAATGGTTGAATTAGATAATCTCTGAAGTCAGCTCTAAAGCTAAGATCTTATGACCTAGCAAATAAGAATAGGTCATGCCTATAAATTCAATGTTGGAGGGAACAGAAGAAAAGGAGATTGGTGGATGAGGAGAGGAGAGGAGAGTCTGTGCTAGCCTGTCACATCACTTTCTGTGACCTCCCCTTTGGGAGCTCCTTTAGCCCAGGGCCTAAAACTGAGAGACTTTACTATGAAGAAGAGTATCATTATCAGAAGACAGGTGCAGGGAAAGACAAGGGTAAAACAGAGGTAACTTATCTTAAAAAAAAGAAAGGTCATTCACTGTTTCAGTCAGAGTATCTGGATTGGAACATCAGTTGAGTCACCTACTAGCTATGAGATCTTGGGGAGGGGGATTCATTTCCCTTTGTTGGGACTTCTTATCTGGTTCTATCATTTTATAACTCTAGGCTCCCTCATCCCCATCCCTAAGACATTATATTGCTATTTTATAACTGCAAAGATTTATATGGTGCTCTTTAGGCTTAAAACTTTTCTAAGGCAGCTAGGTGACGTAGTGGATAAAGCACGGGCCTTGGAGTCAGGAGTACCTGGGTTCAAATCCGGTCTCAGACACTTAATAATTACCTAGCTGTGTGGCCTTGAGCAAGCCACTTAACCCCATTTGCCTTGCAAAAACCTAAAAAAAAACTTTTCTAACAATTCCATGAGATAAGTAAATCACTATTCATCTTCATTAGGCAGTAAGGTGGTAAAGCAGATAGAGGGCCAGGCCTGAAGTCAAGGAAGACCTAAGTTCAAATTCAGTCTTAGTCACTTCCTAGCTATGTAACCCTGAGCAAGTAAATTAACCTCTATTAGCTTCTTTATTTGTAGAGCGTAGATCATAATAGAAACTACCTTATAAGGTTGTTGTGAGGATCAAATGAGATAATTGTAAAGTACTTAGAACATTAACTGGCTCATAGGAAACACTATATAAAGGTTAGCTATTTGACTAATGAGAAAAACTGAGGCTGAAAGAAATTACTCTCACAATCATTTGGTTACTAGTTGGCAAAAACAAATATTCAAACTCAGATCTTCTGACTCTAAATCAGTTGCCATTTTCTTCCTTACTTCCTCCCCTCTCTTCCACCATCTCTCCTCCTTTCTTACCTCCCTCTTTCCTCTCTTTCTGCCTTTGCTTATGTTTCTCTTCCTTTCCTTTTTTCCCTTTCTTCCTTTGGAAATTTTCATGTTTTTCTGTTGCTTTATGCTTTTTTTATTGTTTCTACTGAACCCTCTCTTTTAACAACATAAAATAATTAAACAAAAAACAACTGATCACAGTGTTTTGTTAATGCAAGCAACATTATGACTTCTTGTCCCTCACCTCTCTACTCAAAGGAGGTAAATATGCTTTTCTAGTGACAAGTAAGGTAGGGTAAGAGAAATAGGGTATTATCAGAGCTACATTAGAGAATGGGCTCAGTAAACCCCATATTTCCAACTGTGATCATTCTACTCAAATCTGCAGTCAACTGGTATAGTTATTTTTTGCTTCAGTGTCTGGAAGGTCCATGTTGTGAAGTTCCTTGACCAGTTCACCCTCATTACTACTCCACTTTCCCAAAGACTCCTGTCCCAAAATAATTTTTCTTTCAACACTTTTCATATAAGATCCAATTTCCTTTTATCTTTTTGTTGTTGTTCAATTGCTTTTTTTTAGTCATGTTGGCAAAGATACTAGAATGATTTGCCTTTTCCTCTCCAGCTCATTTTAGAGATGAGGAAACCGAAGCAAACAGGGTAAGTGACTTTCCCAGGATCTGACTGGCACTCTACCCATTGCACCACCTAGATGGGCTTTCATCTTAATTAGCATGATGCATCAATTTAGTACTGTCTAGGAATTGTGAAAAAGACAGGAGAGGTAAATGGCACAGACCCCAACTGAAAGAAGATTAAGGGAACTAATAGATCATCTAGTCCCCTTATTTTACAGATGAAAAAATAGAAAAGGTAAATGATTTACCCAAGGTAGTAAGTGGCAGAGCTGGGATTTGAATCCAGGTCCTCTATTTCCAAATCCAGATGCAGGGCTATTTAAGGGAGGAAGAAAGAGCTATTTATGGGATGAAGGGCCAATTTAAAGGAGGAAGGAATTGATGTAGGTTATAACCATAGAAAAGGGATGACTTTGAGATTTCTATATTGGACAATTTTGCTTATATTTTTCTCACAAGGGAGAAGTTTGTCAGAGAAGGTAGTGGAAAAGTGCAATATAAAAACAAAAGGCATGAATAAAATATATTATTTATGGATCTTGGGGCAGCTAGGTAGCTCAGTGGATAGAGTGCTGGGACTGGAGCCAGGAAGATTGTTCTTCCAGAGTTCAAATTTGGTCTTAGACACAAACTAACTGTGCGATCCTGGGAAAATCATTAACTGTGTTTGCCTCAGTTTCTCATCTGTTTAATGAACTGGAGAAGACTTTGGCAAACCACTTCAGTATCTTTTCCAATAAAATCTTAAATGGGGTCATGAAGATACCAATTAGACACAATTGAAAAACAACCCAACAGTGCAAAGCACAATGTAATTAGTCTCTAGGTTTCCCAGATTAAGGAGATAAAAATGGAATCTGACATATATCCAGTAGAGAAAGGAAGTCTTGGAAGAGTGGGAGAAACCCCATCAAAACTCCAAACCAGATTACTGGGGTTCTAGTCTTACCTCAAATCCCATGATTTTGATCTTGACTAGCTATGTGACTGCCAGGCTATAGAACCTTTCTGTGCCTTGGGCAAATCCCTTGAAATTATCTGCTGTCACTAAGATATGTTCAATCAAAGGAACATCCCAGATCCTTCTAGTAGAGGAAAGGGAAAGAATCATGGAGTTAGTGCTGGAAGGTGTCTTTGGAGGCTTTGAATTCATACCCATTTTGCAAAAGAGGAGATCAAACCAGAAAGTGCTTACCTAAGGACATAGATGTAGTAAGTGGCAGATCCAAGACCTGTGTCTAAATCCTTTGACTCTAGTTTCAGCATTTTTCATTGTACCATGTGGGAGAATCCCCTATTTGTCAATAACCAGCTAAGAACAAATAATTTTACCTTTCTTGACCTCAGTTTCTTCAACTACATGTGAAATGATAGAGATGAACTAGATTATAAAATCATAGACTACTGCATCCAAATGGGACCTTGTTGTTCGGTCATTTCAGTCATATCTGACTCTTCCTGTCCCCATTTGGGGTTTTCTTGGCAAAGTTAATGTAATGGTCTGCCATTGCCTTTTCAAGTTTGTTTTATAGATGAAGAAATTGAGACAAACAGGGTGAAGTGACTTGCCCAGGGTTACATAGCTAGGAAATATCAGACCAGATTTGAACTCATAAAAATGAGTCTTCCTGACTCTAGGTCTGGTGCTTTATCTATTCAGATGTTCAAATGGTACCCTAGAGAAAATTTACCCCAATCTTCCTGTTAAATAGATATTGAAATTGAACCACAAAGAACTATATTATTTTTAAGGTCCTTTTAAACTTCCTCCTAAAATGAAGGTTTGATCCTACCACCTTCCCTTTCCTCATTCAATAAACTCCATTGACTCCCTATCACCTCCAGGATCAAATATAAAATCCTTTGGCTTTCAAAACTTTTCATAACCTAATTCCTCCTACCCTCCACCTTTCCAGTCTTCTTACACCTTGTATCCCCTGAAGTATGATCCTGTGACAATAACGTCCTTGCTATTTCTGCAACACAACACTCATCTCCTGAACTGGACATTTGCCCTGGCTGACCATCCCTGGAGGACTCTCTCCCTCTTCATTTCTGCCTCCCAGCTTCTCTGGCCTCTTTCAAGTTCCAGTAAAAATCCTAGTTTCTACAGAAAGTCATTCCTTCTTAATTCTAGTGCCTTCCTTCTATTAATTATTTCCAATTTATCCTCTACATAGCTTTCTTGTAGAGCTATTTGTAGATTGTCTCTCCATTATACTGTGAGTTCCATAAGAGCAGAGAATATCTTGCCCACGTATGTGTGTGTGTTTGTGTGTGTGTGTATGTAAAGAAACAAGGAAAAATATACAATAAAGTATTGTAATTTATCTTTCATACATATATATGCATATATACATAGTTTGTATATATTTGTTTTCTTGTTATCTCCCCATTTCACTGTAAGGTCCTTGAGAGCAGGGGGCTGTTTTTAGTCTTTTTTTCTATCCCCATCACTCAGTTGAGCAAAAATAACCTCTATAATATGTCTGAAAGAACTGATCAGCTGGAGACTGTCTAGCAATAGTTACTCACTGAGTGGGAGACATTCCATCCAGTAGTTAGAAAGTCAGTTTAAGATAGTCTAAGGCACAGTTGAGGGAACAGAAACACACAGAAACAGATGATATGGATATATAGAAGAGTCACTTGAAAGTAGAGGAAGCTTCAGGGAGCTTCCAAGAAGCTGAAAAGGGTCATGCATCTATGGATCTGAGACAGAACTAACTTTACCCATCAAAGGTTGAGCTACAGAGAGAGCTCCAAGAGAGAGCAACCATTGAGAACTTACAGTACATAGACTGTCCATTGCTTTAGCTATATTTGTTTTCTACAAATATGATTCACTATCATTACATCCTAAGTTTATGCCTACTCTTTTCATGAATGCTGTGTATGTGAGTAGGAGAGTGCAGACCCACCAGGGTTTGTGGATAGTGATTTAAACTTGGAAGGGGAGAGGAAAGGAATTCTTATAGATATTATTTTGATTTTTCAGTTTTAGTAAATATTTTTAAGAGCTAATTGTGCCTAGTGGTCTCTTAAGGGGAAACACAATGATGGAGGCTCATAAGCTATAGCAATAGAATTGAGGAACTAAAGATTACCTTAGGACCTGTAAGAGTAGTGAATCAGGGTGGCTAGGTGGCATAAGTGAATAAAGCACCAGCCCTGGAGTCAGGAGTACCTGGGTTCAAATCCAGTCTCAGACACTTAATAATTACCTAGCTGTGTGGTCTTGGGCAAGCCACTTAACCTCGTTTGCCTTGCAAAAACCTAAAAAAAAAGAGTAGGGAATCAATAACAAGTCTAATCTAAAATACAGAGATGACATTCCAACTATGGATGAAGTTAGAGTGAAGTTGCTGTCTACCCAGAGTTGGGAAAGAAAAATATTGTATAGGAAACAAGTAAAGCAGTTTGACTAGAACTGAGTATATGAAGCAAAAGAATATGAAATCAGGTCAGAAAGATTATTGCCATTTTACAGGTGAAGAAGATGAAATAAGAGAAGTTAGATGACCTTCCATGTTTTCACAGCTAGTAAGGTTTAGAACAAGGAGATAGAATCTAGGATGTCTGAATCTAAGGTATATATATTTTCCCTTCCCTACCTTTTATTAAGGGCATGAGAGATTTGGGAATGGAAGATATCTGTGCTCTAAACAGAATTATGCTTCTGGGGGTGGCTAGGTGGCGTAGTAGATAAAGCACCAACCTTGGAGTCAGGAGTACCTGGGTTCAAATCTGATCTCAGACACTTAATAATTACCTAGCTGTGTGCCCTTGGGCAAGCCACTTAACCCCATTTGCCTTGCAAAAACCTAAAAAAACAAAAAAAAAAACCAGAATTATGTTTCTGCCCCAGATATAGTGATTTAATAATTAAAACAATCTCTCTGAAATATAAATATAAGGTATTAATAAATTAAATTATATTGTGTCTTCTCAAAGCCAATTATTATGCTCTAATCATTGAAATAGTGAGTTCGCTGAATATTAATTCTAGCATTTACCACAGGAAGTGATTATAAATCACTGAAATGGCCCATGAGGATAGGTAGTTTTTGTTGATACTAAAGATGATCCTTAAAATATTCATTATGAATTAGACATCAGGGCCTTGATTGATTTTAGTTATATCCCATTATATGTTTACATGCCTAGGGGGTAGCATGTAGGTTTCAGAAAATGGAATTTCAGGAAAGTAGGCCACACACTAGTTCTGAACTCTGCATTATGAGTTTGGTCAGATTTTCAACATAATCACTCAATTGAAACTGTTCTCTTCTAAATTATCAGTGATCCAAGGGTCAAATCCAATGGCCCTTCATCATTCTTGCTTCTCTGCAGAATTTAACTCTATTGGCCACCTGGGATTTTCCTTCCTCTCTGGGTTTTTCCCACATTCCTTTCTCTTAGTTCTACTCCTTACCTGTGACCATTTCCCATTTTCTTTTACTGAAAGAAAACACACATCCTTCCTCTCAACTGTAAGCATGTCCCAAATTTCTATCCTAAATCCTGTTTTCCTCTATTTGTTCTCTATTATCTCAACAGTTAACAGAGGTTTAATTATCATCATTTTGTAGTTGACTCTTGGATCACCAGTCAATGTGGTATAGTAGACTAAGTGCTAGGTTTGGAGTCAGGAAGTCCCACATCTGAATCATGTCAGATGCTTACTAGTTGTGTAATCTTACATAAATTAATTTCTCTTGGTTTCAGCATCTTCATATGCAAAATTTTTGTCACAAGATGTTATGTAGATGAAATGAGATAATATATGTAGAGTACATTGCAAGCTTTAAAGTACTAGAATTACTCCTATTATTATAATCTATGTATTCAACCCTAATCTCACTCCTAATCTTGAGTTATGCTCACTAAACATGAAATGAACATTTTGAACTAGATGTCCGGTGGGCATCTTAGATTCAACATTTCTGAAATGTAATGGATCTACCAACCCCCCACCTACCCAACACATTCCTCTTTTCAATTTCTCTGTTTCTGTTAAGGGCATCATCATTCATCCTACTTTTTAGGAACCCAAGCTCAGAATCATCCTCAATTTCTAACTCTCTCTTACCTAATATAAAAATTGATTTACCATGTGTTGTTGATTTCATCTCCCCAACATCACTCAATTTGGTTCCCTACTTTCCTTCCAATCTATTCTCCCTATAGCTGCCAAAATGTATTTAATTTGTCACTCCTATACTCATTAAACTCTTACTGTTGTTCAACTGGTCAGTCATGTCAGATTCCTACAAACCATAGCACACCAGTACTGTTCATGGGATTTTCTTAGCAAATATACTGGAGTAATTTGACATTTTCTTCTCTAGTGAAATAAAATAAACAGAGATTTAAGTGATTTGCCCAGATCACACAACTAGTGTCTGAGAACAAATTTGTACTCAATTCTTCCTGACCTAGTACTGAATCACCTAACTGCCTTCCATTCAAAAATTCTAATTGTTTCTAAATACCTATACATTCAATTATAAACTTTACTGGCATTCAAAACTCCTCATAACTTTGCTTCAACCTACCATTCTTCCTTTTTCCTTACCCCTTTTCATGTAATGGAAAAAATGGGGGAACATTGCCATCTTGCTGTTTCTCACAAATGATATTCCATTTCTCAGCTCATGTCTGGAATGTACTTTTTCTTCATCTTTGCCTCTTAGGATCCCTAATTATCCTCAGAGCTCATTTCAAATACCATCCTGCTATTTTTTGCAGATGTCTACCCCCCCCATAATTGCTAATGTTTCTTCCCATGAAATTACTTTGTATTTGTTTTGGATATATTTATTTTGTATATAATTATATGTGTACATGTATTTTGCAGCAAAATATAAACTCCTTGAAGGAAGAAATTTTCATTTATGTCTTTTTATCCTCAATATCAGGCACATAACAGGTGCTTAATATAGGATGGTTGATTGATTGATTAATATTATCTCAAGGCTCCAAGGCCTAGACCTGCATCACTACTTCTGTTGTAAGACAGTAGAAAGAAATCCAGTCTTAGCATTTAGCCTCAAACACAAGGCCTATGGATATATTCCATGATGCAGTCAAACCAGATTAAGAGGTAATTGGGAAAAAGTTAACAAAATAAATAAAACTACAATGGAATGCAGCTAATATTAATATGTGGTTTTCTAAATCAATATGTGGCCAGTAAAGGGCCATCTCCAGTTTCCTGATCCATATCTTGCCACTGGACCCAGAGGGCTCTAGAGGAGAAAGTAAAGCTGGTGACTTTGCTTAGCCCTTCCTCTTTTAAATCCAATTCACTTGCCTATCATAGCATCACCTCCCTTGATGTCAAGGTCCTCTTTCAGAATGAGAGACAAACAATACCAACAATGTGGCCAGAAGGGATCCTTATGAACAGTTTTGTTGTTCAGTAATGTCGGACTCTTTATAACTACATTTGACATTTTCTTGGTAGAAATATTAGAATAGCTTATCATTTTCTTCTCCAGTTCATTTTATAGATGAGGAAACTGAGGCAAACTGGGTTAAGTGACTTGTCCAGGGTTATTCAGTTAGTGAGTTTCTGAGGCTAGATTTGAACTCAGGAAGATCAGCCTTACTGATCCCAGGCCCAGCATTCTATTTATTCAATGTGTTCCACCTAGCTACCACTCATGAACAGTTAGTGATCTCTGTTTCTACTGAGTTTGATACCATTGGGCTATACTACCATTTATGACTTACTTGTGATCTCCTGTTCTCTAGGCTAATGGCTTTGAAAATACAGCCCTTTTACAATATGTCGGAATATATTTGGAATCAGGAATCTTGGATTCAAGTCCCAGGTCTGCCACCTACTAGTTATATGACCTTGGGCAAATCACTTAAACTCAATAAAAGTAACTTTTTCATTTATTTTATATATATATATATATATATATATATACATATATATATATATATATACACACATATATATATATACACACACACACACACACACACACACACACACACACACATATATATAATCAATGTAATAGTATTGTCAATCTTGTACTATCAATATAATAGGGTTTTCATGGAGAGTATTTCATGACTTGTAAAGCTTCATATAAATGAATGATTGTTAATTTTTTTTCAATTTGACAAATGTTATTAAGTACTTAGTACTGTAAGGGACTGTGCAAAATCATCTATGACAGGCTCCAAGACTAAGGCATGTTGTCTACCCCCACCACCACCTCCCCACACTTCTCACTTCTGGGAGATGAGTTGGGTCTGATATAAAAAGTAGTTTTAGAATGATTAATCCAGTTCTATTCTCACAATGATTTAAAAGAGATCTGGGTGATTGGGTTCATTCATTACACAGTTCTTGCCTGTCATTATTTGTTACTATAAGAGGTATCTACAATAACAGGAATTACTATAGTATCAGAATAAAGGTTTATTTCCATTCTTTAATGGAGTGGAGGTCTTGTCGGTGTCTCTCCAATGGTGCAGAGCATAGCCTGTCCATGCCTTCTTATGTTTTGAGATCCTTGTCCCATGTCCTCCCAACAATCTTCTATAAAGAATCTTCTCAACCACCTGAGGGCCTTCCTCTAAGCCTTTTAAACAGATTGTATCATCTAGGTTCTCAATTATGAGACCACCAAGGGGTGATCCTTTATGAATTCATTAGTCCGGTCCTCAAACAGTCTGTAGTCTTGTACTTGAAACTCTCCAAAATGGATGGGGCCTCTCAGAGCTTGTACTCTTCAAGGAATATGTTTAAAGGACCTGGAATCTAGTCTTCACACATTGTTTTCACTTCACTATAGTGAGGCATCAAAGGAGGCCCCAATGAAAAGTCCTGTCAATCAAGATATACAAAAGGATAAGAAAAGGGAATGTTTTTTCTATTTAAAAATCAAGGAATTATTAGAGACAAGATGAAATACTTGACTGAAAAAAACATTTTCTGTATAACAAAAACAAAAAAAAAATCCTCAGCATGTGACACATGGTGGTTCTTAATGCCTGATGATTACTAAAAAAGAAAAAAATAGATTCAAAAAATACTGCAAAGTATTAGATAAAAATAAATGGTCACGAAGATTTTTACATAGTTTATTCTCATTCCACAATGGATAAATGGTAAAATGATATGGAGACAATTTTCAAAGGATGAAACAGAAAAGTGCCTCAACTTCATTAATAATCAGAAGAAATTAAAACAACTTGTCTTTCAAATTGCCAAGAATAATTAAATTCAAGAAAATTCAGTGCTTGCAGATTCTAGAAAAAATAGTTATATATATTATTTATTGGTGGAAATGCAAACTTTTGGAATCTTTTTGGAGAATAATCTGTTAATATGCTGTAAAAGTTTTAAAAAAAATCAAAATCATATCCTTTGACTTAGTAATTGCCCTTGGTAATTCACCTAATAATTACATTCTTGATAATTCAGTAGATGTCATATTATGCCTTTCTAGAAGCAGGTTTTTTCAACCTGTTCCCTGAGGAATGGGCTCTCAGGGTGGAGCATTAGAGAAAGATATTCCTACATCCCTTCAGAGATATCTGTAGACCCTGATTATTGGTTAATTTTACTTTAATATTATTTTAAGTAATTTAAACATGGTCATTTTTGTGTATCTATAGCTTCTATAGGCACAAAGGGTGATGATGAGAGACTGGAAATGTGTAGATATATATATTGATATCAAGATCGAGACCGAGAGATAGAGATAGAGATAGAGACAGACAGAGACAGAGACAGAGACAGAGACAGAGACAGAGATAGAGATAGAGATAGAGATAGAGATAGAGATAGAGATAGAGATAGAGATAGAGATAGAGATAGTCTATGGAGGGACACAATAATGTTAGTAGGTTGCAGGAAGCCCTGGAAGATATAGCACTAGTAACTCATTGTAAGAGAGTTGAACTATTATGGAAGAACAAACAGAAACCTATGAACCTTTTTTGATGTTCTATAATTCTGTCTGTTTATGCCTTTTGTCTCTTTCTGTCTCTGACTGTCTTTGTCTCTGTCCATTTTTTTTTAGGTTTTTGCAAGGCAAACAGGGTTAAGTGGCTTGCCCAAGTAAGTGTCTGAGACCAGATTTGAACCCAGGTACTCCTGACTCCAAGGCCAGTGCTTTATCCACTATGCCACCTAGCCGCCCTCTGTCCATTTTTCTATCTCTCTCAGTCTCTGCCTTTATGTCTTCTTCTCTGTTCCTGACTCCTCCTGTTCTCTGCCTCTGTCTATCTCTAACTTTTCTTTCTATCTCTTTCTTTGATTCTGTCCTCAGAGTTACAAGTAGAAGAAAAGGTAACCAGGTAATCCCTAAGTATTATCTTGGTGTTTGCCTTTCAGTAGGTATACAAGTAGAAGCCCATCTTGAATTGACTAAACAGTGCTCTGGTTTTTGTCTCAAAAGTTTGGGGAAATTTCATGGCTGGGCCTCTGCCATGTTCCTGAGGTTTTGTGGCACTTAGTCTTTTGCAATGTTGATGATCTATGGAAATATTTAGCTAGCCTATCTTGTGACTTCAAAGTTCCCAAGCCACATGTCTGCCAACACATGTTCTTTCCCATTCCTTTATCCTGGGGTGTTAAATACAATAATTTTACTTGCCACCCTTTCACCATCAAGAGTGTCTATGTGTAATAGTAATTATTATAATATTCAACATTAGAGACAACATGTCTCTGAATACCATGGGAAAAAAACACTAGATTTGAAGTTAAAGGACTGGAAGTTCAAATCTTGCTTCTTTTACTTACTAACATTATATTCTTTGGCAATATACTTTTCTAGGTCTCAGTTTCCATAATAATAAATGAAGAAAGTTTCTTCTAGCTCTAAATCCATTATCCTATGATCTTAATAATAATTATAACTAACATCTATATCATATTATAAGGTTTGTGAAAGACTTTACAGACATTATCTCATTTGAATCAAACAACAACCTTCTAAGGTGGGGTACAACAGGTTTTAGTATCCTCATCCAAGAGCAATAGACTGAGATTCTACCTACTCTGGACCTCAGTTTCTTCATGTACAATATTGTGAGGTTGAAATATATGGTCTTCCAAGCTTTTTGAGCTCTTGGATTCTATGATTTTGTGTCCAGATGAGCTCTATAAATTCTTATAACTGTAATATTCTGATTCTGAGACTGGAATTCAGTGTCTGGTATGAATTGGAATTTGGAAGGCTATTCACATACCAGCAGGATGCTTGTATAAGCAGCTATCTGAAAGCTACTGTTTCAGATCCAACCAACAATCATTTATTTTGATTCAGGTCCTTTCCCATGGAACTCAAGAGGGAGATAATTTAGGAGTATCCTGTTGTGAACAGCTAATCCCCTGGTAAAGGAGTGGGTCACATGGGACCAGAAGTGAGAAAATGCTGTATTTAGGGCCAGAGGGCTCTGGTATAACTTTTTTAGGTTTTTGCAAGGCAAATGGGGTTAAGTGGCTTGCCCAAGGCCACACAGCTAGGTAATTATTAAGTGTCTGAGACCGGATTTGAACCCAGGTACTCCTGACTCCAGGGCCGGTGCTTTATCCACTACGCCACCTAGCCACCCCTGGTATAACATTTTAAATGTAACTTGAAAGTGCTTTAGGAACCACATAGGAGATGTTACTCTCAGACCACAGATGGAGAGGCCATTGTCTGGAGTCACACCATGAGTGAGTGAGTGGTGAAGTTCAGAGAAGAGACTGGCTGGACTCATCGTTGAGAATTGGCTCTGAGGTTGAATCCCAGCTCTGCCATTTGATTGCTTCTGCAGGCTTGGTTAAGTTACCTAGTATCTCTGGACCTCTGTTTCCTCATCTGTGAAACAAGTTAGAATATAAGGTCCCCTCCAGCCCTAGATCATAACTTGATGATTCAATGAACTTCAAGATGCAGAGGGAGAACTTGGCCTCAGTTCCTTTATTTGTAAATGAAGAGATTGGTTTGGATGACTTCTAATGTCTCATCTAGCTGAAAATCTATGATCTTGAATGTATTTACCTTTACACCACTCTATTCTCTAGAGAAACTGAGTCTTCTCTGTTACAGGTCCTGCTCTTTATTGTTATATGTGGGCAGAGTGGATAGCATATTGTATATGTGGGCAAATTAATAGTAGCCAAAGATTGCATAAAGTCAGGAAGACCTTTAATCAGACCCTTACTAGTTATACCACCCTAGACAAATAATTTAATCTCTCTTACCCTCAGTTTCTTATCTGTGAAATGGGAACAATAGAAGATCACTGACCTTGGAATCAGGAGAAGGGGAGTTCAAATCCAGCCTCAAACACTTGACTCTTACTAGCTGTGTGACCTTGGGTAAGTCATGTAATCCTGATTGCCCCACTTCCAGGACCATCTCCAATCATACTGATACATATCTGGCCTCTGGATTGGATGGCTCCAGAGGAAAAAGTGAGACTGGTGAACTAACTAGCACAGCACCCCCTCACTCAAATCCAATTCACATGCTGATGTCATAGTATTCTTCAAGAACAAAGGACAGGGGTGGCTAGGTGGCATAGTGGATAAAGCACTGGCCCTGGAGTCAGGAGTACCTGGGTTCAAATCCGGTCTCAGACACTTAATAATTACCTAGCTGTGTGGCCTTGGGCAAGCTACTTAACCCCATTTGCCCTGCAAAAAAACCAAAAGGAAAAAAAAAAGAATGAAGGACAAACATGAGGATCAAATGAGAAAACATATATAAAGGTCTTTCAAACCTTAAACTATATAATTGCCCAATATCATTTGTTATTATTACTTTTAATGTTGTCCTTTTCAGTAGTCCCAAGAACAAGCCTAGAAGAGTATCTCTTTGCTGAGAGTGCTTCCTTGCATTCCCTGGATATACTTTTTCTTCCTTGCCTGCTTTGCTGATTAGTTTTCAACCAGGATTAGTAGGGTTAATGCCATTAAGTAAAAAGTTCACTGCTTTGGAAACAACCTAAATAATCTAGCTGTGTGGCCTTGGGCAAGCCACTTAACCCCATTTGCCTTGCAAAAAAACCCCCTAAAAAATAATAATCTAGATTCCATTTTTTAATTTAAAGCCTCAGATTCCATTAGAATGAAACATTGAAAGTCACATGGATATGGTTTCAAGAGGAATTATCAGAACATCAAATACTAGAGCTTCAGTAGGAACCCCAGTTTGGGAGGGGAAAGGAAAAAGGGAGGAAGTCACAGGTCCAGCAATACTAGTTCAGAAATACTAGATCAGAAAACTGTCCTCAGTTCAGTAATTAGTTAAGCACTTGTAATAGAGACATGAATCTCAGCCATCATGATGGGGCTACTCTGGTCCCACTAGCTCCTATGTCATGTGCCTGTACTAGGACTATTGGAGCAGGGATATTTCTCCTGTACCTCCCCCACACACACATATACATACTTGTGTATCATAGGAATCCTGTATTTGGAACAACCAGCTCTGTCCCCCTCCCCCCCTTTTTCCCCCCAATATTTTCTTGAGACTCAGAGAAGACCCAAGACAATTTGCATGTTCTGGACCAGTTTCCACAGAGGAATGTGAGAACTGAAAACTCAAAAGCAAAGGGAGCCTCATCCTGAATCCCCAAAAGACTTAATGAGAGGTGCTAATCCAACAAGAGAAATGTTACTTAGGTAAGGACAAAAGGGAGGAATGAATGATAATCAATTCGACTTCACTCAGCTAGCATTAGAAAACTTTTGCATGAGCAGAGTAGTATGGGATTGGGGGGCCCCAGTTAAAAAAAGAACAAAAAATGAGTAAATAGCATCTCCTGGTTAATGAAGAGCTAAAACACTATTATCCTCTCCCCTGGTTTAACTACTTGAGATCCCATGCCAACCCCTAGGGGAAAAGGAGTAACTACCAGGAAGTATCTACAGCAGGAAGAAAAAAGCCTAAATCCATCCTGGACCAATGGGTGAACAAATTATTGTGCTGTCTTCTGAAGCTGTCATTATTTCCTGAAAGATAAATGATTGAACAGCAGAGAGCAATTTAGAGACAGTTATAATCATGTTAATGAAAAACTGAGCTTCCATGGGGAACCCCTTATTATGCCCCCACTAGAGCCCTACCCAAAGCATTACTGTGAATCACTAAAATGGTTCAAGTCTCCATTAGCCTGGGTGGAAAGTGAGGCAAACCAGAAGGGGAAAAAGTTTCTAATAGCTCCCTAAAGCCTTGAGTAGTTTTTGCCTTCTTTAGTAGGTAAATAAAATTTGTTCTAAATTTTATGCCTTGTGAACCTGAGTTCTTGTAAGGGGACCTTTTGACTACCTTTGGGAGACATACCATGCAGTAAATGTTCCTAGATGCCACCTGCAAGGTTAAATGAGCCAGAGAAGTAAGATGTCCTCAGAAGAGGACATAAGAGTACCTTGGACTTGAAGTTTGTAGGTATACTCATTATATACCAACTTAGACCTTTTGCTGTGCTAGGCACTGTTGGGGCTTTAAAAGGATATAAGATATGACTCCTTTCCCCAAGGATCTCATAATTTAGTTGGAGCCTACATAAAATGATTAAGAATAGTATCTTTAATAAAAATTAATTTAAAAAAAAAGAAGAATAGGGGAAGTGGAAGTTAGAGCATTAAGAATTCCTGGACGTTGAATTGCTAGGGGTGTGTCTGTGTGTGTGTGTGTGTGTGTGTGTGTGTGTGTGTGTGTGTGTGTGTGTGTGTATTCACACACATATCTAGCAATTCAACCTCCAGGAATTCTTAATTTATATATATATAATTGCACACATTCCTCAGAAGAGGGAAATGCAAGGGATAAGTAGAAATTTTCAAATCCTAGTCTTCTGAAAAGAGTAACTAGTATTCTTGAAATTTCACTCCTATGAGCAATGACAAAAATTCTTGGTCTGAGGACTTAACAGAGTGAACCTAGGAGAGAAGGAAGAAAAACATAAAATATTGCATTTTGCCACTACTACTGTGGATTGAAGATCCATTGGGGAGAACTCTCTAGCAACCCTAGGTTCATTTCCCTTTTTGGGAAAGCTAAACTCTTATTTAAAGGCTAGAGAGCTAAATAAGTATCCAATATTGGCAAGTTTGTTTAACAAATTAACATCAATTTCCTTTTACAAATGAATTGGAAAGGGGGAGTAAACTTATGTCATCAGTTACCTTAGGGGAAGTGGAATCACACTTAAAGCCTCTGCTACAAAGCATTTGCCTCACTGAGTTTATTTCCAAATGAAGGATAGTAAATGGATAAATTGTTGTTTTTTCCTTTTAGTTGGCTCCAACCTTTGCTGAGTTGTTATAGCTGCCTAGACCAGCTATAAAATTTTACATAGACTTCATCCAGCTCCCAGACTTTTGCTTTACCAAAATTTTGACACTCACAAGATTATAGCTAAATAAATTAACAACTGGAACTCAACATAAAATTAGGTATCAGTTCTGCTGAACCAGTGCCAGCTAGCTGAATCCCACCACTAGAGTTATCTCCAATACTCCTCACCTTAAGGGGGGGGCAACTAGATGGCATAGTGGATAGAGCACTGACCTTGGAGTCAGGAGGACAGGAGTTCAAATTCAGCCTCAGAAATTTGATACTTACCAGCTGTGCAACCTTGGGCAAGTCACTTAACCCAGATTGCCTGGCATCCAGGGTCATCTCCAGTTGTCCTAATCCTTATATGGCCACTGCATCCAGATGACTCTGGAGGAGAAAGTGAGGCTGGTAACTTAGCACTCATCCCCTTAACTCAAATCCAATTCATGTGCTAGTCATAGCATCACCTCCATGATGTCATGGTCTTCTTCAAGAATGAAGGACAAACATCATCATCTTATGAACAGGAAAACAAACACAAAGAGGCAAAGAATAAGAACTACATCTCAGCTCTAGACAAAAATGTCCTGAAACCTTTTCCTATCTGGAGGTTTCCCTCATTCTCTCTAACCTGCATTGTAGCAAAAGTAAGATGGAAAATCAAAAGAAGCATGATTTTCATTTTGGCTAATTAGGGGCTTGTGATTGCAACCCAGTTCTGGCTCAACAGCCAGACTATCTCTTTGCTATGTGGTTAGCCAACCACATAGAATGTCCATGCATGTTCATATTGGAATCAGGAGTTTCCATCCATTATACCTCATTGTACCTTTCTGAAATCAGGTAACCTCTCAAGACTGAACTCAATCTGAATAAAACCAGGACTTGAAGTACTTATTATGTTTTAGAGTACAAATGACAATAGTTAATGCTTTATATAGAACTTTATAGTTACTTTCCTCACAAGAATCTTGTGTGAGGCAGTATTATTCTATCCACTTTATAGATGAAGGAACAGGATAAAAGAACTTGTCTAAGATTACCCAGCTAATAAGCAGTAGAGATACTACTTGAATCCAGACATCCTGCTCTTTTGCAAACATTTGTTTAGCTACTAGTACCATAAATAGGAGATACTTCTCCAATACAGTGAAAAAATATGCTATTATTAATTGCTACACTCAATTAACATTAATTGTATTAATCTTGACATTCTTGATAAAAATGGAGCCAGAAGAGAGAAGGAAGTTGTAATTAAATAGAAGCATGGCTCACAGGCTCTCCTCAAAAAGGTAAATAAAGAGATTGGCAGAATTGGTTTTATTACACATCCAAAAGCAACAGCATTATTTCGTGGGATACTTCTCATCTCATATTGCAGTGCTTATAACAAATGTTTGCCAGAAGTACAACATAAAAAATAATTATAGCTTATGCACCATTCATTATAGAGGATTGTTAAGGAGAAAAAATCTACTGGAAAAGACCCTCCAAATTAAATCAACATAATCTTTTATCCTGATTTCAAAGCAAAGGGAGACAAAGATAGCAACAAGTATTTTGGAAAAATATGGCTCAGGAGTAAAATGGACCAAAGAAATGAAAATTACACAGAAGCTAAGATTTCCATGCCACTAATCTTAGTTCTCCTATCTAATTGACCCTGTTCCTTTGTAGTATCTTCATCTAGGTCCTGTCTGCTAACTCTTCTCTTCTTCCTTTATACTATTTTCATTAATTCCCATGGATTCAACTATTTTAAATATGCTGATAATTCTCAAAAATAAGATTGAATAAACTTTAACAGTTAGGAGAAGATTCTTTACTGATAAGAAAATCATTCTTAAGTCAATTGTGTGCAGTTGGACCACTGATTTGTTATAGAAAAGATCAAAATTAAAATAAAGGTTTTTTTAAAGAGCAAAAAAAGGAAGAAGGCATGGCATATAATTAAAACAACTCCAGACTTACCTAGTTAAAAAAACTATGACATTAATGGAAATGGAGAGGAAATGACAAAACACCAATTGTGACAATGTCATGTAGAAGGTTGACCAATAAATATCAATTGCCACAGGCTAAAATTCCTTTTTTGGTGAACACTTGGCTTATATGTTAATCAGAGAGAAGAGAAATGCTGATCTAGAGTATAAATTTAGTTTTACAATCTTATGGAAAAGGATAGCAGAAGAGTATGAACATCAAAGACCCATAAAACAATAAGTAAAAGGAAGGAAAAATAAGTTTCAGAAAAGGAACTTAGTAAATTTATCTTCTTTTAGGATGACATTGGAAGGCAGCACACATATAAAAGATCTGCCAAAACTTTTATAACAAACTCTTTTCACCCTAACATCCCAGTTTCAAATGAGCTTCTTGAAAAAAAGCAGAAATGGAATTTAAACAAATTTAAACAAATTTAAAATGGAATTTAAACAAACTATATCTCAGAATATTGCAGTGATTGGTAGAAGAAGTTATTAAATCATTCAATAATTTCTGAAAGGCTGTATTGAATGAGAAAGGTGCTGCATTGTTTAAGAAAATCAATTGTTTTTCCGATCTTCAAAAAAGTTTATTTTTGTAAACTGTAGGCTAGTTAGTATGACTTTAATTCCTGGTAGCATTCTGGGATATATTATTAAAGGAATGGTTAAAGAAAATTTAGAAAAGAAAGCAGAGATGAAAAGAGTCATGGGGTGGCTAGTTGGCACAGTGGATAGAGCACTGGTCCTAGAGTCAGGAGTACCTGAGTTCAAATCCCACCTCAGACACTTAATAATTACCTAGCTATGTGGCCTTGGGCAAGCCACTTAACCTCATTGACTTGAAAAAACCTTAAAAAAAAAGAGTCAGTATAACCATTTATAAAATGTATTATGTCACATTAGTCACATTCTTTTTTTTTACATTAAAGCTGAAATAATTTGCCTGTGTCTTAGCAAAGTATTAAACAAAGTATAACATGTTCTTTAGAGAAACAATATGGAGAGATGGGAATTAGCCAATAGTACAGTTAGGTGGATTTGGAATGGATTACATGATTGGATCCAAAGAATAGTCATCAACAGTCTGATGCCACTTGGGAAAAAATGCCCAGGGATCTCTTGGGCCATATGTTTTTATCAGTTCCTTGGACAAAAATTATAAGCTAAACTCTTTGAAAAGCCTACTATATTCTCTTCCTCTCACTCACATTTCTACCAACCTTGCTTCCAACTTCATCATTCAACTAAAACTGCTCTCTCCAGACTCACCAATGATCTTTTGATTGCTTTTTTGGATCCTGATCCTTCTTGACCTCTCTATAGCCTTTGTTGCTTAAATCTCTTTTCCTTCATATTCTCTAGATTTCTGTGCCACTAATCTTAGTTCTTCTATCTATCTGGTTGATCCTGTTCCTTTGCAGTATCTTCATCCAAGTACTGCCTGCTAATTGAGGGTGTCTATCAGGACTCTTCTCTTCTTCCTTTATACTATTTTCATCAATTCCCATAGATTCAATTAGTTTCAATATTCAGATAATTCTCAAATCTCCTTATTTTGCACTAACTTCTCTTTGAATTTCCAGTCTCACATATCCAGCTGCCTATTGGATACTTCAGATGGAATGTGCTAGACATCTTAAACATTTCCAAAACTGAACTCATTATTTTTTCCCAAACCCTCCCCTTTCCTAATGTTCTTATTATTGTAGATGGATTTACCATTCTACCAATCCCCTAGGCTCTCAATCTACTCCTTTCTTCAACTTCTCATTCTTTCTTACCCTCATAATCAATCTGTTGCCAACTCCTATCTGTTTTACCTTCAAAACATCTCTTGTGCATATCTTTTTCCCTTCTCTGACACTGCAACTGCCTTGATACAGATACAAATCACCTCATGTCTGGAATATTGCAAAAGCCTGCTGTTGGTTGCCCTTCTTGAAGTATCTCCCCTCTCCAGTCCATCCTCCTCTTAGCTGTCTCAAAATGTTTTTCCTAAAGTTCAGTTTTGATCAATCCTTCCCTTCCCTATTCAATCAACTCCAGTGCCTCCATATTACACCCAGGATAAAATAGAAAATCTTCCGTTTGACTTTTAAAGCCTTCATAACTGCCTCACCTATCTCCAGACTTCTTTCTACTTTACCCTTCTCCATGTCCTCTGGGATCTAAAAACACTTGCTGTTTCCCCAACAAGACCCTCCATTTTCTGATTCATAGCCCAGACATTCAAGGCAAATTGGCTGTCTTCTACACCAGGAATTGCCTCCCTCCTCATCTTTGCTTCATCATTTCCTTTATTTTTTTATTTAATATTTATTCTCATTTCGTACAAGTAATTTTTATACACTAATAAAATATTCTTGTTTAAGAGTAAATGAAATACCCCCTCCCCCCATAAATATGGACTCACTTGAGCCATAAAGGGGAGAGAAAAAAATTAAAATTTAAAAAAATAATAGTAATAATTGTAGATATGGCCAGATGGCCTAATGGATGGAGCACCAGCCCTGGAGCCATGAGCACCTGAGCCCACATCTGACCCCATACACCCAACAATCATGCAGCCATGTGACATGCAAGCCACCCGAACCCCACTGCCCTGAAAAAACCAAAAAAAAGAAAAAAAAGACCCAAAATAAAATAAAATAGTAATAATAGTAGGGGTGGCTGGGTGGCTGACAGAGCATTGGCCCTTGAGCCAGAAGCACCCAGGTCCAAATCTGGCCTCAGACACCCAATGATCACCCTGCTATGCAGCCCCAGGCAGGCCACCCAGCCCCATTTGCCCTGCACCCCCCCCCAAAAAAATAATAATAACAAAAATGTGCTTGAGTCTTTGTTCCAGCACCAACAATTCTGTTGTGGTGGATCACATTCTTTATGATAAGTCCATCACAAAAGTTACTTCCATATTTTTCCACCGTTGCCATTGCTGATCACAACTCCCTCCTTTCATATTTCTCCACTACCATGTACTATATTTTCTCTCTCCTTTCACTCTGATTCTGCTGTAGGGTAGCTGAGTGGTGCAGCAGACAGATCCCCAGCTCTGGGGCCAAGAGGCCCTGAGCCCCCATACCACCCCTTAGGCCCAGCATCCACCTGGCCCTATGGTTCCGGACAGGCCATCCAATCCCAGCCCCTTGCAAGAAGTAAAAAAGAAAATGTGTTATATCTGAACACTCTCCCCCCATGGTCCATCCTCTCCTCCATCACTCACATCATCCCCCTTCCCCCTGTCCCCCTCTCCTTCTTACTCCAGATGCCTATACCCCATTGAGTATATATGCTGTTTCCTCTCCTAACCACCTCTGATGAGAGCAAAGATTCCCTCATTCCCTTATTCCTCCTTGCCTGATTGCCTCATTGCAATAGCTCATTGTAATAAAGAAAAATCTTATATGAAATATCTTGGCCTATTCCCCTTCTCCTTTTTCTTTCTCCCATTACATTTCCCTTTTTTTCTATTGACTCCATTTTTACACCATATTTTATCTTCAAGTTCAGCTTTCTCCTGTGCTTCAACTATAAAAGCTCCCTCTACCTGCTCTATTAACTGAGAAGATTCATATGAGTATTATCAGTGTCATTTTTCTATGCATATTATTGCAGTTCATCATCATTAAGTCCCTCATATTTTCCCCTTCTCCTCCAGTCTCCATACTTCACCTGAGTCCTGTATCTGAAGATCAAACCTTCTGTTCAGCTCTAGCCATTCCAACAGGAACATTTGAAATTCCCCTGGTTCATTGAAAGTCCATCTTTTTCCCTGGAAGAGAACATTCAGCCTTGCTGGGTAGTTGATTCCTGGCTGCATTCTAAGTTCTTTTGCCTTCTGGTATATTATATTCCAAGCCCTACAAGCTTCCAATGTAGTTGCTGCTAAGTCCTGTGTAATCCTGACTGCAGCTCCCCGATATTTGAACTGTGTCCTTCTGGCTGCTTGTAATATTTTCTCTTTGACTTGGGAGTTCTGGAATTTGGCTATAATATTCCTAGGGGTTAATTTTTTGGGATCACTTTCTCAGGGGGATCGGTGGATTCTCTCCATTTCTATTTTGCCCTCTGCTTCTAGAATATCAGGGCAATTTTCCTGTAGTAATTGTTTGAAAATGATGTCAAGGGGGCAGCTAGGTGGCGCAGTAGATAGAGAAACTGGCCCTGGAGTCCGGAGTACCTGAGTTCAAAGCTGGCCTCCGACACTTAATAATTACCTAGCTGTGTGGTCTTGGGCAAGCCACTTAACCCCATTGCCTTGCAAAAAAAAAAAATGATGTCAAGGCTCTTTTCCTGATCGTGACTTTCAGGTATTCCAATAATTTTTAAATTATCTTTCCTAAGTCTGTTTTCCATATCAGTTGTTTTTTCAATGAGATGTTTCATATTTTCTTCTAATTTTTCTTTTTTTTTTTTTGGTTTTGAAGTATTGAGTCCCGGTTTCTCGTAAATTCATCAATCTCCCTGAATTCTATTCTTTGTCTGAAGGATTTGTTCTCCTCAGAGAGTTTTCTTATCTCTTTTTCCATCTGGCCAATTTTGCTTTTTAAAGCATTCTTCTCCTCAATAACTTTTTGAACTGTTTTGTCCATTTGACCTAAGCTGGTTTTTAGCATGCTATTTTCTTCAGCATTTTTTTGGATTTCCTTGACTAGGCTGCTGATTTTATTTTCATGTTTTTCCTGCATCTCTCTCATTTCTTTTCCTAGTTTTTCTTCTAACTCCCTCATTTGATTTTCAAAGTCTTTTTTGAGCTCTGTCATAGCCTGAGCCTAATTTCTGTTTTTTCTTGGAGTCTTTAGATGCAGGAGCTTGTGCT
The DNA here is from genome assembly GCF_037893015.1 of Macrotis lagotis. Classification (NCBI taxonomy): domain Eukaryota; kingdom Metazoa; phylum Chordata; class Mammalia; order Peramelemorphia; family Peramelidae; genus Macrotis; species Macrotis lagotis. The sequence goes on along the minus strand of NC_133658.1, from coordinate 235,763,759 downwards.
TGCTCATCTTCAGAATGAGTATTTTGATCCTTCTTGTGCTCACATGCAAAATATTTCTCAATGGTTTTTCTCTTTTTTCTCTGCTTGCTCATTTTCCCAGCCTGGGCCTTGTTTTGGGGTGCTTCCTGAGCTTTTGGGACACTGAGACTCTGTCCTCCCTCCTGGTCTGTGAATGACCATATGCCCCACCCCTGCCATGAGGCTGAGGTGGGGGGGGGGCCCTGCTGTTCTGTGGGGGGGCCTAGACTTCGATCAGGATCTGAATGTGTTCAGAGCCCCAGAGTCCTGTTCCCGGGCAGAGTTCTGCAGTCTCTCTCTCTTCACTCTCCTCCCTAGGTTCAATGGGCTCATGCCCTGGGGGCTCCTGCTTACCGGCTCTGCCTGCTTCTGTTTCTAGGAACTGGGCTGCACTGGCCACGCTGCTCTCTGTGTGCCCTGAGGGCTGGGCTTCACGTGCTCGCTCTGGCAGAGGTCCCCCACTGTTCCCCCAATTTGTGCCCGGTGCTTCCTGAGGCATAGCTCAGGAAACTCCCCCGCTACTGTGAGTTGCAGCTCCCAGCACCCTGGGGCTGCCTCCAGGAGGCTGAAGTTCTTTCGCTCTGGCACGCCACCCCTCTGGTGGGCCACCCCTTGGACCCCGGGGAGCAGAGCCTTTCTGCTCTTTTCCAGGTTACCTTGAGTAGGAGAACTGCCTCACTGGGTCCCTCTGTGGGTTCTGTCTCTCGAAAATTTAGTTAGAGTCCTTAGCTTATAAGTTTTATGAGAGAGCGCCTAAGACACCATCTGTTCTTGTCGTCATCTTGGCTCCGCCCCCCCCAAGACCTCATCGTTTCCTTTAAATCTCAACTAAAATCCCAACTTCTGCAAGAAGCCTTGTCAGATTCTGCTTAATGTGAATTCATTTCCTTTGTTAATTATATGGAAAACTTATTCTTTATAATTTTTTGTTTGTACATAGTTGTTTGCATGTTGTCTTTCCCAATGAACAGGGACCGTTGACTTTCTTTGTATCTCAAGTGCTTAGCATGATGCCTGCATCACCATAGTCAATTAATAATTATTTGCTTGCTGACCAACTGACTAGATGACGTGCTTATTAAGCTTTGTTGTTTGTCCTTCATTCTTGAAAAAGATCCTGAAGTTAGGGAGGTGATGCCATGACATGAAAGTAAATTGGATTTAAGTGAGGGGATGAGGGACTATGCAAGGTCAAGAGCCTCACTCTAGCCATCTGGGTCCAGTGTCCAGGTGTGAATCAGAATGACCAGAGACATAGTGGGAAATCTTGACCTTTTAAAGTTAAGTTCTTCTGTTGCTGAGTGAGAGAAGAACCAGAAAAACACTGTACAACCTAACAGCAACATGGGGGCAATGATCAACCTTGATGGACTCACTCATTCCATCAGTGCAACAATCAGGGACAATTTGGGGCCGTCTACAATGGAGAATACCATTTGTGTCCAAACTGTAGAGTTTGAACAAAGACCAAGGACTATTAACTTTAATTTAGAAAAACAAAACCCTGATATCTTATTGTCTGATCTTCCTATCTCTTATACATTTTCTTCCTTAAGGATATGATTTCTCTCTCATCACATTCAATTTGGATCAATATATACCACAAAAACAATGTAGACTGGCAAATTGCCTTCTATGGGGGTTGGGGGGAGGGAAGTAAGAGTGGGGGAAAATTGTAAAACTCAAAATAAATAAAATCTTTTAAAAAAATAAAGTTCTTTCCTAGGTCACAGTTTGAGTGAAGCAACATCCATTCAGCGATTTAGGCTAGGTAAGAAAGAGATGAAGCAAAGAGACCAAGTAAAAAAATTTATTTAGTAAAAAAAAAAAAAATTTAACCGACAAGGTAAAAAAACCCTTAGGGTTTCTCTGTGATTAAGGTGGGTAAGAAAAAAATGAAACAAAGTCTAAACCCTTTTGTCTACTTAAAAAAAAAATACAATCTGATTGGGAGGGGAAGAAAACTCTCACAGGTTCTGGTAAGAGAAACAATTGCTATTTCCATTCATTCTGAGCCCATCAGGACCCAAACTGACCTAAACTCAACCTAAAACCCATTATTGGTCAATCACGAGGAGGCAGAGTGATGTAGAGCCTGTAAGCCAAGAAATCTTAGTAGGCTTTTAGGCAAAGCACCTGCAAGTAGACTGCTCATATGTCAGATGATAGATTTCAACATCTAAAAGATTTGACTATTGGACTTAATGAAATAATGTAATAAATATAATAAAAACATAATAATGTAACATAATAAAAATAAATGTAAAGTTATTATGCTTGGTTTAAAAAATTAAGCTAGAAGCCCCAAATGGAAAGGGACATACATGACTAAAAAGTAGTTTACCTGAAATAACTTGAGGTAGAGGCTGGAATGGGGGGTTAGTAGTAGTCAAGTTTCATAAGAATCAATAGTGCAGCTATATATGTTAATGAAATCTTAGACTACAGGATCCCAGTAGTGTTGATAGTGCTGTGCCATACCCTGTCCAGGTGGCACAGTAGAGTATTGAAGTTAGAAAGACAAGTTCAAACCTGCCTTAGTCATTTATCTAGCTGTATGACCCCAGAAAAATCATTTAATTTCTCTTAGCCTCAATTTTTTCATTTGTGAAATGGGGATAATAATAATAATACCACTTGCCCCATAGGGTTGTTATTAGTATCAAATGAGAATTTTTTGTAAAGTGCTAGGTAAATGCTAGCTATTATTATTATTATTATTATTATTTATTATTATTATTACTATTTTCAAATCCCACATTTTAAGGACAGTGATAAGATGCAAAAAACTCTAAAGATCGGGAAAGGATCTTGAAATCATGCCATTTAATGATTTGTTAGGGGATTCTGGAGTCTTTGTCCTGGAGTCTTTGTCCTAGGGAAAAGAAGATAAATAGAGGCCAATGACTATCTTCAAGCATTTGAAAGATGAAAGAGACTTGGTTAGGCCTGGAATGAATTTCCTCCTCACCCCTAGTTCAAAAAATCCCTATCTTCCTTAAGTTACAACTCAAGGACCATCTTCCACATGAAACCTTTTTTAAAGGCTATTATCCTCCTCTCCAACTGCCTTGTAGTTAACTACTTTGCATTTATTCTGGATATGGATGTATATGAGTATATATATATACATATTCAGATATATATCTATATTCAATTAGAATCTCTATATATCATGTTATGTAATAAATACATATAAATATATAAGGAGGAAACATTCACATCGATATAAATAAATGAGCATTTTTTTTCAGTCATATATGACTCTTCACAAGTCCATTTAGGATTTTCTTGGCAGAGATAATGGTATGCCATTTTCTTCTCCAGTTCATTTTACAAATGAAGAAATTGAGGCAAACAGGGCTAGCCCAGGGTTACGCAGCAAGTAAATGCTGAGAGCCAGATTTAAACTCAGGAAGATGAATCAAGTTGACTCTAGGCTCACCTTTCTCTCTACTGTGCCAACTGACTGATCCTATAAGACAAGGGTGGGGAACCTTTTTTCTGCCAAAGGTCATCTGGATATTTATAGAATTATTGAGGATCATATAAAACTATCAACTTAAAAATTAGCCTGCTAGATTTAGTCAAATATTTAATTAATTCACCCCTAAAAAGCTCCTAGATTTATTGAATTTCAAGTCCCACTTGAGGTTGTTGTGGCAGTACCACACCAAACAATTTAGAGAATTGCAGTGAATGTCCTACCAACCAGACATTCCTTCCCGTGCTATAAGAATATACATTTAGATATAGAAAGATAATATACCAGGGACAGAATGGTAAATATTGAACAAATAGTTCTTTTATATTTTTTACATTTAAACACACATTTACATTTAGTCTGAATTATTACTATTTTCTCCATTACTTTGTAAAGTCTCAACAGTCAACAGGACAATAAATCAAACCCTGATTGTGGTTTGTCCAGTTTCCAAGGTGTGTAAATGTTCCTACTGAAAATTTATAACAATGGACCTTAACTATATATATATATATATATATATACATATATATATATAGTTAACATAAAGCTATAAATCTAGATGTAGATATATTCTTGTTGTCTTTCTCATTAGCATGAAAGATCCTTGGAAGTAAAGATTATTTCATTAGTTATATTTGTACTTCACAGCACCTTCTCCCAGTGCCTGTAGTGTTGTTGTCATTGAATCATTTCAGTTATATCTGACTTTTCATGACTTCATTTAGAGTTTTCTTGGGATTTTCTTACTGGAATGGTTTGCCATTTCCTTTTCCAGTTCATTTCACAGATGAGGAAACTGAGGTAAACAGGGTTTGCCCAGAGCCCTGCAACTAGTAAGTGTCTGAGGCCGGATTTGAACTGTCTTCCTGGCTCTAAGTCCAACACACCATCCACTTCAACATTTTGTTGCCCAATCAGATCATAGTTTAATAAATATTTACTTATTGCTGATTTGATTGTTTCTATTTTAGCCCCAGAGGACAGAACTAAAAACAATAACTTGAAATCACAAAGAGACAGATTTAGGCTAAATGTAAAGTAAAACTTGCTTTTTAAAATTTTTTTGGTGGGGGTGGTCCTGGTGGGTATGACAGGATCACAGTTTAGAGCTGTAATGGACCTTAGCAGTTAACTAATGCAATACTCTCATGTCACAGTTGAGGGAACTGAGGCCCAGAGGTCAAGTAATTTGTAACACAGGTAGAATTTTCAAGCCTTGTGACCAAGTTCAGCATCGTTTCCACTGTATCAAACTTTTGGTTTTATTAGTTTGAGGAACTCCTATTATGAAAACTCCTTCCACACTGATACAGATCAGCAACTCGCCTGTAAGTTATAGTCTTAGAGAGATTCCTAGTGTACAGAAAACTCAAATGAATTGCCCATAATCATAAAACTAATGCTATGCGACAAATTCAACAAGTGACCCCAGAGTTTTCTAACTCTTAAGATTGACATTCTAGTCATACTGTGCCTTACTAACAACAATAGTCATCCATAAGTGAAATGCAATGGCTCCCCCTTCTCTTGAAATTTCTGGGGAAGATTTAGATACCCAATTATCAAGTATTTTATAGATGTGATTCTTGCTCAACTCTTATTACAGGATTGTTGTGTGATCAAATGAGAATAATATATGTAAGGTGCTTAGCAAACCCTAAAGGGATATATAAATATGAGTTATTGTTCTATTAAATTACTTGTGAAATCCCAATTCTGGGCCTGGGATTATTTTCATTGAATTCTGACTCCCTGGAATCAGAGATTTTGGTTGCAATTGACAAGGGCCTTAAAGGTCATCTATTGTAACTCTATTATAGATGGGACAGCTGAGACTGATTAACAAGTAAATAATTTGCAGTTTTCACATCCAGGGATCTTCCTTACTGAAGCATTCACTATCACTCACTGTGGAACTGTAAAACACATAGAAGGTATCAGAAAAGGGAATTGCTGCCCTTTCAGACTGAACCTCCTTTCATTGCCATTTCCCAGGTGCATTGTCTCATGTGGTTCTTATCTTATCCATCAGAGCTACTTTGGTTGTTGCAACTGGGCCTAAACCCATCTTGCATGACAAATTGCTTACGTGAGCACAGTGGACAGGTGCAGTCATAAGCCCAAAGAAAGATGTAGTTTCCTCAGTCCGGATCAACCTAGATATCTCTGGAAATTTCCTTTAAGACGCTTAGCCAGATGGGGACCTTTTGATAACATCAAAAACAGAAGCCAACATTATCCAAACTTACATGTTCCTGAGCGGATTATGATGAACTTTGGATGTCTACTCGGCTAGGCTGATGTCAGCAGCAGTCTGGCAGGATCTACTGCTGATCCTTTCTCCTTAAGCCAGGAGTCATGGACCTCCCCCCCTTCCTCAGTCAGTCCAGGAGTCAGAGAGACATACAACTAGACTGTCAGACAGTCAATGAAGCACTCTGGCAGTCAACACCTCAGGCCTGTGTTCACTATACAGCAAGCTCAGAATGAAACAAAGGATTTAGGAAACACTGTGCATGCTCTTTGAACTGCCAATGAAAATAATAATAGCTATAATATAAACAGATATATGTATTTGTCTTTATAGATAGATAGATAGATAAATAGATATGTAATTGAAACTCTTAAAACACTAAGATAGATAGATGATAGAATTTTAAAGAATTCAAAATACTTTATATCTGGCTTAGACACTATTTCTGTGACCCTGGGCAAGTCACTTTATCTCTATTTGTCTCAATTTCCTCATCTGTAAAATGGGAATATTAATGGAAACTATCTCCCAGCATTATTGTGCGAAAGATAGTGGATGGAACATAGAAAGCAATACATAATTGTTAACATCTCTCTCTCTCTCTCTCTCTCTCTCTCTCTCTCTCTCCCCCTTTCTCAACACATGCACAGATATATACATATAAAACTAGATGTATATTTGTATATAAGCCCTTAGATCCTCAAAATAGCTTATTAAATGAGCAGGACAAGACAAATTCAAATGTGGGAATCAGTATGAGGCAATAGAAAGAAATGAGAACTTGGACAGTCTCAGACTCTCTGGGTCTTGATTTTCTCCCCTGTAAAATGGGCAGAAGAAGGGGTAAGTTGGATTAGAGAAATGATATCTAAGGCAGAAAAGTACAGTGGATAGGAAACTGGCCTTGGAGTTAGGAAGATGTAGGTTCTTACTTCCCATATATCCTAGTTGTGTGATCCTGGTCAAATCACTTATTGCCTCCAGGTCTGAGGTCACTTTCTGAGACTCTAGGTGACAATTGTCCTAAAATAGGGTTTGTATCCAGTAGAAGTAGCTTTCTTCACCTAGATTTCCCAATGTGGGTGAAATCACAGGCCTCATTAAAACAAGAACTTTTCTTCCAGTTCTAAAGTCCTAACATTGATGATTTTTTATATCCATATCCACAACTGCCAAGTAGATGAGCAAATGCTGACAAGAGGCTGGAAGTTTACTGAACTGTTTGGAATGTCTGTTAAGAGGAGTTGTCTGGAAAGCAACTAATTATAGAGTTGGATCTTTTGAAGGAGATGGGGACTTTTTGTTTGTTTGCTTTTCCTGGACCTATACTTTCCTTGGAATAGGGATCTTCTGGTGTAAAATTTCTCAGTTCCTGCTCTGTAACTTAAGAGTCAGAGTTGGCCCCGGACCATTGAAAGATGAAGAGATTTGACAGTATCACACAGCTGATAGACATCAAAAGTGGGACTCAAATCTGGGTCTTCCTAAATCTAAGATCAGCTTTCTGTCTATTCTGCCAGGTTGGATTATGATTTGTTGGGGGGGAAAAAGGCAAGAGGCATTGATATCATGGCTTCGGGTTTGAAACAGATAAATTGTACTAGGGAAAAAGCAAATCAATTCGCTAGGTTTGTGTGGAGAGCATGTCTTAAGGGTGAGAAGAGATATAGGAACTAAGTAAATGGAAAGTGACCTAAAATCCTCAATAACAGCTACTTCTGAATTGAGAAATAAACAGGAGTCACTGAAGAGTTTTGAGAAGGTTGAGACTCTTGAGAAAGTTAGTTCTTGGTTGGATTAGAGGTCAGGGTTGAACCCATCTCCTTATTTTACTCATCTCTAAAACAGGAATAAGAAAGATCATTTGTAATGACCAAATGATACAAGATATGTAAAGTACTTTGAAAATTCTTAAAGCACTATGTAAATACTAGCTATTATTCAGGATGTATGAATGGAGGAACACAGGTTAAAGGCATAGAAACCTGTGAAAAAAGCTCTCCAATATTAATTACTATCCTAAAAAAGGAAATTTAGGGAAATTCCATCCAATTTTAAGACCAAGAAAAATGTAAAAGTGTAATCTAGTCACTCTCCCTAAAAAATGAATGAATGAATGAATGCACACTAGTCACCAGAGAAACAAATAAAAAAATGGGATAGTCCCTACCTCAAAGAAACTTATAGTCAAAGATAACATATATAGGATAATAAGGGTCAGAAGGGAGTTATAGTCCAGAGAGTCATAGGGAATGTGAATGGAGCCTCAGGGTTGGGTTCCAAACCACATGGGATATAGGAAGGAGGAAAGATCTTTCCCCTATCTGCTTAGAACATGTAGCCTCAACAATAGGGATAAGGTTTTGGTCTACTTAATTTGTGCTTTTCCATTCTAGGTGCAGGAAGAGGAATCTCTGACCTACAAAAGCAAGCTATAGGAGTCTAGATCCAGGAGTTCAGGAATATAGACTGTATATAACAATCAAACTAATTAGGAAACCCTGAGGAGTAAGGGTCAAGGATAGGAGGTCAACCCAATGGGACCCTGGATTGAGTTTGGTGAAACTAATTCTATAGAAGAATTGATTTAAGCTGTAAATCTACTCTTCTCCCCTTCCAGAGATTAAGATATTATGTAGGAATTATATTCCCATGGTAATGGGAAATTTTTTATATATGTTTAGGGAAAAAAACCCAACATCTGATGGAAGGATATCCAAGACCTCTGTTAGCCACCATAGGGTTTTGCAACATTTCCTATACTTTCAGGACTTTCAGTGAGCAGAGATATGCAAAAATTATTTATCCCACATGGGAAAATAATGTCTTTTCCCCAAAAGTTATTGTGAATTGACAAATTATTCTGGACAAAGGGCTTTTTTGGTCAAAATTAAAATATAAGATATGCCTGTAGTATTTTTCAATTCAATGGAGAGTAGCAGGACTAGTGAGATGGTGATTGTTGATGTGTGATATGGATACTGGATATGAACTATGGAAAGGAAAGAATGGACCAAGCTAGGTGAGGTGTAGGGGAATTCGAAGCCAGGAGACTTGTTACCTCTGAAGAAGGCAAGTGTCTTTCAAGAGTCTGAAGACTTTAGAGAGATTTAGAGGAAGGGCTGTGGTACAGCAGAATGAGTTAGAGGAGGAAAAAGTAAGAAAAGTGAATTTGTCTTTCCCATGTTGACATATTGGTCACGTGGTCACAAACTGGTTTCCAAGAACAAGTAGAGGACCTGGGTTCAAATCCTACCTCTGATTCTTACTATTTGTATGATTTTGAACAACTTACTTCACCCTCTTGGGCCTCAGTTTTCTCATCTGTAAAATGAAGACTTGGACTAGACTTCCAACATCCCTGTTACCTCCAAACAGGCCATGAAGCCTGTTGAAGCCATGAAGCCAGGTGAAGCAGGTTCTGATCTTGGTCAGACATGAAAGATACCAAGGTCATATGCTGCATCTAGAGCATATGGTTATCTTGTCTTTTATCTTGCCATTAGACTCTGTTCCATGACTCCGGAAGAGAGAGTTTGGCTGATGACTTCATGCAACTCTTCTTCACTGAAATCCAATTCACCCTCAAGTCAAGATATCTTCCCATGTTTTTAGTCTTCTTTGAAAAGAAAGACCACCACCAACAAGAAGATCTGCAATTCTGTGATGTGAAAAGCATGAGAGAACTAGACAAATCCAACTGTGCTGAATCAGAATGGAGAGGTTGGCATGAGGAAAAAAGGGGAATAAAAGAAGTAAGATCCAGGGACAGGAGAAAAAACAATAAATTGCATCCCTTACACTTGGCATATTCCTATCTATGGAGAAGAATTGAGATACTAAGAGAACACCTTCTCAGGTGGAAGTGAATTTTCTCCCCAAGTGCCCATTTTCATGGCTTAGGACTTAGGAAGGTTTTTAGTTCTTGCAAGAGTGACCATGGCAATAAACCACTAATACTCAGATTGAGATATTCATTGTTTCCAACAGAGAGAGAGAGTGCTGCCAGGAAAGTAAAATCTTATCAGGTTCTTCCATGACTAAATAGAATAATAACCATTAACAATTATATTATAATTTAGGGTTTGCAAAGTACCTAATATGTTAACTCATTTGGTCCTCACAACTACCTTATAAGGTAAAGTTCTACTCTTATTTCTAATTTCTATATGAAAAAACTGACTTTGAGAGAAATTAAAAGTGACTAGTCCAAGGGTCATACAGTTAATAAATGTCTGAGGAAAGATCTGACTTCATATGTTCTTTACTCCAAACCCTACACTCTCTAATTCTCAACTAGCCTAGGTCCCTTAAATGAAGCATGGTTAGGACCACTAAATTTAAGTGCTATTATCTGCAGAATCTTTAGGATAGAATCTAAATGTTTTTCTGCCTTGAATGTTCTATTACTCAAAGATAGAATTAAATGTCATTTTATAGCTATACATCTGGAATGGCTACCAGTCTTCCAAGGCCTTATATTTATATAAGGGAAGAAGGGCTAGTTTTTGGCCTTCTATAAAAGCTACAAGTCTGATGGCACAAAAAGAGAAATTGAAATGCCAAGGGGGAGACATTCAAATGAAAAATAGACTTTCCTCAAGCTAAAAAAGGGCTGGAATTTGAATGACTCCATTGCTTATGAAGAGCTCAGTGACATAATAAACTTGGCTCCAGACATAGTATTTTGAAGATTGTCTCTTGGTAATCTACCTGACATCTGCTAAGGAATAAGGAAAGTAGAGATGGCTGAACCAGAACTGAATACCTTAAGGCTAAGTGAAATACTGTCCAAAAAGAAAAGAATGTACCCTCTCCCACTTCCTTCCTGGAGTTGAAATGCAACCTTCTCCCTCTTATGAGGGAACTAAAAGAAGTAGCTTTTACAGACTATAAGCTAAGAAGACTTCTTACAATCTCCTTACCACAGTTCTACTCAACAACCACCTCCACCCCTCTGAATAAAGTTCTATTAAGAGAGCCTTTTACCTTTTCTTACCAGGAACCAAGGCTCCAAGCCATTTTTTGTGGTTTCCTATTGTGCCCCTATGTCAGACTGAAGATGGGAGAAAATGGACTTCAGGAAAAGGGAGCTTAAGGATCTACGTGAGTTTCTTTATGAAGAACACTCCAATCTCTAACTCAGGGAGGTAAGAAATGCTTAGACTTTAAATTCACAGGTTATAGAAATGGTTTACAAGTTACCATAAAAAGTCCACAAATGAATGCGAAATTCACAAGTTAGGTCCTTTGGAAAAGCAGCTAGATAGTGAGTTTCTTAAAGGAGAGAGCATTAAGAAGTAATACAGTTAAACAAAAAGAGATGGTTGAGAGAGAATAGCAAAGGGAATAGGCAAGTTAAAAAGAAAAAAGGGAAAAGAAAAGGAGCTTATATTAATACAGATCTAGCCACATGGAACTGGGGCTATATTGGTCCAGCAGCATGAGCCAGAACCTGTGGATCTAGCTTAGAGATGGGAAGAGAAGAAATTGAAGCAACCTCGTTGGAAGTCAAGGAGTAAAAGAGGCCAAGTCTGGACTGAACCTTGCTCAAATACATTTCTGTGGTAGGCAGAACAAAGGTGGTGCTTGAGGTGCTTTAGCATCTGACTTCAAGCATTTTCCAATGCTCCTGCCACAGGGATGATCCCCAAGAAGTGGATAATATCTAACTCAGAACAGCAATCACTGGGCATCATAAGCAATATTCACCTCTACCACCCCCACTCTTGCCCTAAAGGGCATGACCAAGGTCAGGCTTATTGTTAGGTCCAAAGTGGCTTAGGAAATAGAGTTCACAAAAACCAATACTGAATGGAGAACAGTCCCCACAGTACAGAAAAATTTCCAGTACCCCAAAATGACAACATTTCTCTGTCCAGAGCTTCAAGAACCCCCTTTTCTTTCTAGTACTTCTTTATGTACTATTCCCCCCCCATTAAAATTAAGGTCCTTGAGTATAGAGACTTTTATTTACTAGTATTAGCATCTCTAGGGCTGAGCACAACTTAATCTTCCTCTTCCTTTTCCTCCCTCCCTCCCTTCTTCTGTTTCTCTCCCTCCCTCCTCTCCTCTCTCTGTGTCTGTTGCTCTCCACCATCACCCTTCAGTCTCTCTAACTGAAAGACTCTATAACATTCCTGCTGAGGAAAGTCCTATAGTACCATCCAGCTCCAAAGGTAGTGGATACAGGTAACTGTAGCAATTCTGTAAGGAGCAAGCCCAGAGAAGCCACTTGTCCCTGGGAGAAGTCAAACCATCTAAGCATCAGAATAACTCATTCATCATGTATGTCATGCTCCAAAGCAAGTTTTGTAATGACTCTCTCTTCAGAGAGAGAAAGAACATTGGGATCTGGCAGTCCTAAAGTCATGGGTTGTCTTAGTTATATATCTTTCCTATCATTGTACTTCAGGATCATGCTCACCCTTCCATTGAATGTGTATGTGTATTTGTGGGAGAATATGCTTCTGGCATTGGAGGAATATATTTTGTAATTATTGCACATGTTATGTCATTTGAACAAATCCTTTTGCTATAGGACTACTGACTGATTGTTATGGGAAAGCACTGTGGTTGGGGTCTAAGATCTTAGTGTTCATAAGATAGCCACCCATGGAATTAACTCTCAAGGGCCCTTGAAAGAAGTAATCAACTCTAAGGACTGGGCTTGTCATTATGAGTCAGGTTAGAGCTATTGAGCCCAGGCAAGGGTGCTATTTCATGACGATTCACTGACATGTTGTATAACCATTATTATCCCAATTATATTGAGGAAACTGAAGCTCAGAATAAAGTGACTTAATAGCAACACAATCAAATTCAGGATTCGAATCCAGAGTTTCTGATTCCAAGACCAATATTTTTTCCATTGTCTACATGAGAATCCCAACAATTTCAAGATGTAGACAGTGCAGCTGTCATCATAGGAGTTTTATTAATGAATTAGTTGAGTTCAGAGAAGTTCAGAAAATTTACTTGCCCAATTACTAGCTTACATAGCTAGTAATTCTCAGAGACAAGACAACAGTTTGAGTTTGGTCTTGGGAGCAGGACAAAAAAGGCTTCCTTTGAGCCTTTTTTTTTTCCTGGGCTTTTGGGCTCCTGTGGTTTCTTCTCAGAATAAATTCTCTAATAAAGCTGAGCTGACACTCCTGAAGTTCTTTCCAATTACAAACCAGCATGTGGTGGTCAAAAGGAAACCCAGAATAACACAAGAGCATATGCAGCAGTGTTTAATAAAAACAGCAGTTGTTGTTCAGTCATTTCAGTCTTGTCTGACTCTTTGTGGCTCCATTTGGGATTTTCTTGGCAGAGATACTGGAGTAATTTGCCATTTCCTTCTCCAGTTTATTTTACAGATAAAGAAACTGAAGTAAACCTGGGTTAAGTGACATGTTCAGGGTCACCCAGCACATAAGTGTCTGAGGCCAGATGAGTTCAAGCAGATGAATCTTACTTGGCACTCCATCCATTGTATCACCTAGTCACCCGTGTTACCTAAATTGGGGGACAGAGCAGTCGATCTCTAGGGGAGGAAAACAGAGCTTGGCTGATAGCCTTGGGTAGGGGGGAGAAAATATGTATTGGGGAGTGGGGGTGGATAGGCAATTTTTTTTTCAGCTCCGTGGTTGCCTGTAAATAACCTATAAAATTAGGGAAAGCCTGACCTTCTGAATTGCTGTTAGACCAGGTAATTATACATTGGTATTTGAGCTGTGTATTTTGGAAAGGAGAAGACCAAGGGAGCCAGGTGAGTCAAGAAAAGTCACATAAAATTGTATAGCTATGGGGAGTTGGGTTAAATGGGTTTTCTTTTTGTCTAAGATGTGATGTGTGTGTGTTTGTGTGTGTGTGTGTGTTTGTGTATCCCTTGAAAGAATTTATGTTAGATTGTGCTGTAAGATACCTTAGGACTTACCCATAGAATATATATCAAAGATCTGGGCAAGGGGAGTCATGAGGTTTATAATTACTGGTACCTTAACCAAATCCTCTGCCTTTCCTTATTCTTTTAGATGTATCTGAAATGGGCAGCTCAGTGGCACAGTAGATAGAGTTGTAGATAGACTCATCTCTCTGATTTCAAATCTGACCTCAGATACTTACTAGCTGTGTGACCCTGGACCATTCACTTAACTCTGCTTCAGTTTGCTCATCTGTAAAATAAGCTGGAGAAGACAATGATAAACCATTCTACTATCTCTGCCAAGAAAATCTTAAATGGGGTTATGAAGAGTCAGATAAACACCTGAAAATGACTCAATGCACACTCACACATATACATACATCTGGTTCAGAAGTAGTAGAATGAGGGGCAGCTAGGTGGCACAGTGGATAAAGCACCGGCCCTGGAGTCAGGAGTACCTGGGTTGAAAACCAGCCTCAGACACTTAATAATTACCTAGCTGTGTGGCCTTGGGCAAGCCACTTTGCCTTGCAAAAACCTTTAAAAAAAAAAAAGAAGTAGTAGAAACTAAGTTGTCATACTTCCTAAGTATCAGGAGTAAGAGATCTGAGGATAAGACAAATCTGAAAACTACAGGGTTCTGCAGCTATTTCCATTCCCTGAAATTTGCAGTGTAATTCTTGGATTAATCCCTTCTCCTGTCTGGATGTGTTTCCTCATCTATTAAAGGAGAGGGTTGGGTTACATAATACAAACTGTGGTCTACAGAACTCTGAATGAGTGCTTATGGATATTAGTTCAAGTCTAAATGTGTCCTGTGGTCATATTAGATTGGAAAACACTAGGCCAGATGATCTCTGAAGTACCTTTGAATTCTGACATTCCATGATTAAACAAGTCTTGCCATTTTTATGCTCCTCCAGCAAATAATCTACTAGAATATAGTAAAGGAAAGAAAATTCAATCAAAATATTTCACAAAATCCATGCAAGAAATCACATGAATTTTTCTTTAGGAGTGACCCTCTAGAATTTACTTAGTAATTACTTTTTTAAGGTTTTTTTTTTTTGCAAGGCAAATGGGGTTAAGTGGCTTGCCCAAGGTCACACAGCTAGGTAATTATTAAGTGTCTGAGTCCGGATTTGAACCCAGGTACTCCTGACTCCAGGGCCGGTGTTTTATCCACTGTGGCACCTAGCCACCCTACTTAGCAACTATTTACTCTTAATTTAGGCATAGTTCTAACAAGCTTATTGGACTTCTTTCTTACAACATACTAGAAGCTATCCTTTGGAATTTAAGATCATGGATAATTTGCTGTGGGCAGCTAATCTGGGCATGCAAGCTTTCTTCCTTCTTCACCTCTAATTGATGACAATCAGGCAAAATAGCACTAGGAAAAGGGATCCCTGATCCTGATTTATTTCTATGTTGTCTCATTTACTTCCCAGACCAACGAATGTCACACACACACACACACACACACACACACACACACACACACACACGACTGGGAAAGGCAAAGATTGCCTATTCCCTCTAGAGGGAAGGTAACAAGAATTTTTATATCTGTAGTTCCCGTACCATAGCTCAGGGGTAAGAGCTCATCTTGTTCCTTCAGGCCTCAATACTCACGGGAACTAAAGTGCTGGTCTTTAAATATTTCCAGACTAAATGCAGGTTTCCCTCTGAGATTTCTGTTGGACACTCCTACTCCCTGTGTTTGAGTGAACCCTTGTTCCCTTTAAAGGTCCTACAACTGGCCACAGTCCCCTCAAATGGCGGCTGCAGAGAATAAACTAAATAAGCTGAGAACAGCTTCCCAGCCTGCTTGGGAAAGATTACATTTTCTATTTGCAGAAGCACAGATGTTGACCTTTGATCTCCTCCATTGTCCCTGTGGGCCTTTTAGGCAATGACTACCACTATTTTCTCTCCTCTATCTCTCTAGTTTTTAGACACAGCAGATCAAAATGGGAAGAGTTTTGGATCTGACATAAGTTTGCATCAGGTTGAATCTTGGCTGAGATATAATAATTGAATCCTAATTCTTTCAGTTACTAGTATCCCACCCTAGCACTTTGCATTTATTTTGTATAGATTCCTTTTTTACTTAGAATCATAGGATCATGGATTTAGGGCAGGAGGGGATCTCAGAAATCAATTAATCTAACCCCTACCCCCTTTATAGATGTGGACATTCAAGCCCAGGGGTGTTAAGAGTCTTGTCCAAGGTCAAGTATCAGTGGTTCTCAGTCTTCAGTCAGTGCTCTTTTCACAAGGCCACCAACGTCATACCATGAAATTGCCTTTGGTACTCCATAGAAAGTGAGTTCCTTACATTTTAATGTGGTGCACTTCTATAATCCTGGCTAACAGCAAGCCTGAGGTTGAGGCTGGCTGATCTTTTGTGCTCTGGTTGGCTAAATCAGTACAGTGTATCTGAATTAAATTTGGCACAAATCTAGTGAAGCCCTCACAGGTCTAATTTAGAACCAACATGATGACTGTCCATCCTCCCAGAAGCTACCAGGTTGTCTAAAGCAGGGGACCTAGTTAGCTTTGATTAGAAAGAAGCAGGTATGATCAGTACTGGATTTGATAACCATTGCTCTTCCAGCTTGAGACATCCAGTTTCAAACAACAATGGGAAATGTGTGTGTGTGTGTGTGTGTGTGTGTGTGTGTGTGTCTGTGACTGTGACTGTGTCTGTGACTGTGACTGTGTCTGTGTGTATGTCTGTGTGTGTGCTTGTGCTCCTGCATACCCATGCTTTTTGAAGGCAGAGTTAGCTTCACTTTTGTATTTTTGTCCCCAGTGCTTAGCACAGTGTCTGACACATAGTTGGCACTTAATAAATGCTTCTTGACTGATTGATTAATTTATTGTCTGTGGGGAAATAACCTTTGAGTTTCAGTTTTCACATTTGTAAAATTAGGGTAATACTGCTTTCACTAGCTATCTTTCAAGTGTTCCTTTTTTTCCTGTTTTGTAAGGAAAGCACCTATGAAAACCTTAAAATGTCTTTCTTTCTTCCTTTTTTCTTTCTTCCTTTTTCTCCATTCTTTCATTCCTTTTCCTTCCTTCCTTTTCTTTTCTTTCTTCATTTTCCTTCCTTCTTTCCTTCCTTCCTTTCTTCCTTCTCTTCCTTTCTTTCCTTTTTTCTTTCCTTCTTTTTTCTTCCTTCTTTACTTCCTTCCTTTTCCTCCTTCCTTCCTTCCTGTCTTCCTGTTTTCCTTTTCTTTTCTTTCTTTCCCCCATACCCAAGTTGACTTGTACTTATTTTGTAAATGTTAAACTCTTGTGATGTAATTAGCTCATTTTAATCTTATGGGCAATTGAATGACTACATATAGATTCCTTCCTTTTCTGCTACAGGAAATTTGTATTAGTTGAAAAATCTAGATGTAGAATCACAATTCTCTGAGCTCCCAGTTAAGAAAATTCTTAATATTTAGGCAGATTTTGGTGCTCTGATGTAATTTCTATTTGTACCATCTATTATTAACCCCTGCCTTCTTTGTTGTTGAAAGCAAATTTGGATTATCATGAATATTTGGGTAAAGAAGTACAACAAGAACAAGTAACAACACTAGCTAATATTTATATGATGTTTAACTATGTGCCAAGGACTTTACAAGTATTATCTCATTCAGTGATCCTTGAAGTAACCTAGGATGGTAGGAGCTATTATCATTCTTATTTTACAGATGAGACAATCACACATACAGAGATTTAAGTGACTTGCCCAGGGTCACTAGTGGCTGCCTGAGGCCTTCTAATTCCAAGTTCAGGGCTCCCACTGTGCCATTATGTTGTTTGTTGATGGATACAGAATCTAAAGTTGGGGAAAGAATTTCCCTCAGTCCTTGAACAGGTGTACAGCATTGGTGAAATCAGTCTCTATCTTCTTTGAGATGTCCATAGGGCCAATGATCCTCCTTCCTACTTAATTTTTCCCCTTTCACTGGTTGTCAGTGAGTTAGCAATTCTTTCTGACTCAGATTTAAATGTCTCCACTCTTTTCTTTCCAATTCCAATTCTCTCCCACCAAATCTCCAAATTTCTCTTGGACCCAAACTATCCAGGACACAATTAGTTCATAGGACACTTATTGGATGAAATAACTTAATAGAAGAAAGTAACAGTGAAGCATTTCCCCTATATACTAATACATTCACACATCATTAGTGCGAGGTAGTAAATAGTTGTTTTTGAACAGATTGAGTAAAATATCTTGGGTCTATGGGAACTTGTCAGGTGAATCCACCTGGAAATTGAGGGGATATGTTCCTCCAGATGCTAAATACTATTTTTTATAGCATTTCCTTAATAGAATATAAGTGACTGAGGACAGGGGTTCTGTCATTTTTAAATCTTTTTTTCATCAATGCTCATAAAGTTCATTGTACATAGGAGAGGGTCAAATACATATTTGTTGAATTGCCTTACAATAGCTGTATTAGTACTTTTCTAATGGAATATGATGCATAGAAAAGATAAACAAGAAAGATACATATATTTAAAGTGCTAAGAAAAATTTGTGTAATAGATATAGATAAATTCCTATAAGTGAGAATAATGAATGAATCCTATAAAGTGGTCACATTATTCTAATTTTCATTGTATATTTCCATTGGTCTGTGACCAATACTCATATTTTATATAATTATAGCTTCAAATATTGTGAACATGAGTCATGTTCACAATATTTGAAGTTACAATTATATTGTTCACACCAATTAGGTCATAGACATCTATATAGATGAATAAAATTAATGGAGAAAATAAATATTCTACATTTTGTCCCTAATAAGTATATATTCACAAAAATTGATTGTATTCTAGAACACAAAGACGTTAGAAAGGTAGATGTTACAAGAATAATCTTCATGTAATATGAAGTTAGAATAATAATAATAATTATCAACCTTGAAAATATGATTCATAGACACCAGGAACTTTGGAAACTTAAAAGTTGTTTAATGAATAATAGATAAGACAAAAGCTATAGAATCAATAATGTTAAAAATATTGTCATTATGTGACAATGGTGTAGACTAGGTTTACACTTGGTGGTGCTGTAGGAACATTAACAATCCTCATTGGATCATGCCTCTACTTTTCACAACCTACAGAGAAGCAAGATAATAATATATGCTTAAATCATTAAAAAAAACTAGGGAGCATGGTTTGGCCAACAGGTGGCAGTAATCTAGGTCTACCAGTTCAATGATTTAGCCAATGTATTCAGTGTGTATTTACTTGCTATGTGAAACAACTAAGTAGCTCAGTTGGAAAGAGAGCAGTGGGTCTTAGAGAAGACTAGAGTCCAAATCCAGTTTGACATGTTTATTTCCTGTGCTACCCTGAGCAAGTCACTTAACCTCTGCTTTAGTTTCCTCAACTGTAAAATACTGGGAAGAGTAATAAAAACACCTACCTTTCAGAATAAATCAAATAAACATAATATTTGTAAAGCACTAAATACAGTTTCTGGAACATGGTAGGAACTTAAATGCTTATTTTCTTCCCTTTTCCAAAACAATGCAGAATCTCCACAGTTCATCAGAACTCAGCTTGCCAAGTCTTAGATTCCCTCCTATGTCTCATTAGTCTTCTTGCCTATCTGTTCTTCCTGGATGTTGAGAGGCCTTCAGAAACACATGACTACAAGCATAAATATAGCATATCTATTTATATGGAGACAGCATGACTCAGGGGAAAGAACACCGAACTTAAGAGGCATAGGACCTGAGTTAGAATTCTGACTCTGATGTTTACTATTTGAATAATATTGGGTAAATCACTCAATCTCCCAGCGTCTCAGTTTCCTTATCTGTAAACTAGCCTGTGAAATCCTTTTCAGGACGATCCTATCTCAGGATCTGAGATTTTACCCGACTTTGTTTTATTTAAGGTTTGCAAAGTACTTTACACAATCTCATTTAAATGAAGCAAAAAACACTTATGAAATTTTTACTGTGTGCTGTGTGAAATGTGAAGAAAAAAACAAACCAGTTCCTACCCTTCCAGAGGTTACATTCTAATGAAGAGATCATATTTGTGTTTGTTTGTAAATGTGTGTGTGTGTGTGTGTGTGTGTGTGTGTGTGTGTGAATCGGTGTATTTGATCC
This sequence comes from Macrotis lagotis, assembly GCF_037893015.1. Taxonomy (NCBI): domain Eukaryota; kingdom Metazoa; phylum Chordata; class Mammalia; order Peramelemorphia; family Peramelidae; genus Macrotis; species Macrotis lagotis. The sequence continues at coordinate 235,743,954 of NC_133658.1, read as the reverse complement.
TCACAAACATCTTGTGAAGTATGTACTATAGGTAATATTAGAATGCTGTAACCAAGGTAAGAAAACTTAGACAGAAAAGACTTTATATCCTTGAATGTTTTTATTAGCAAACAAGGAAGAAGGGGGCATTACAGGAGTGACTTTACAGTTGAAGAAACTGGAAAACAAACAATTCACCAGAAGCAAGTACAAAAAAATTATTATTATATTATTTTGGTTTTTACAAAGCAATGGGATTAAGTGCCCAAGGTCACATAACTAATTATTAAGTGCCTAAGACTGGATTTGAATTCTACCTACTGCTGTTCTATCTACTGCACTAACTGCCCCCAAAATTTATTTTTTAAAACAAAAGTAAAGATAGAAATCAAAGGATAGAGAATATGAGAATAATTAAATCATTTTTTAGGTTGTTTTTTTTTTTGCTAGGCAATGGGGTTAAGTGGTTTGCCCAAGGCCACACAGCTAGGTAATTATTAAACTGTCTGAGGTTGGATTTGTACTCAGGTACTCCTGACTCCAGGGCAGGTGCTCTATCCACTGTGCCACCTAACCATTCCAATTAAATCAATTTTTAAAAAGCTGATTATAATTAGAAAATAGAATTTTTAATGATCAGAGCAAAATCAAATGACTAAAGTCAAAAACAAAAATAAAAATCGCAATAAATGAAAGGAAAAAGGAAAACAGCTAATGCACTTAAGATCAATGTAAAGATATAACAACTTTAATGAAAAAAAGGAAAATATAAATAATTTGAGAGAGAAAGAAAAATATAACCAACCAAGAGAGAATGTTCATGATGACAGATAAAATTAAAATGACAGATGAAAGGGACCTCAGAAACCATATTATCCTACCTATACTCAAAAGAAATCACTCTCATAAAATACCAGAAGAGTATTGGTCTAAATTCTCCTGGAAGCCCTCCAAAGTGGTAGAAGGCATCATTTCTCCAGGTAGCCTATTCCACTTGGACATCTACAATTCTTAGGAAGTTACTCCTGATATCATTCCTATCCCTATAACTTCTACACATTTCTCATGATTCTGGGACTATACTTTTTCAACAGGACAGCCTCAATTGACAAAATAAAAATGCCAATATTACTCAAATCAATTAATAGATTCAATTTACCACCACTGGGTTACTTCATATAACTGGTTGAGGTGATTGAAATATATATTTCTTCAATGCTTCAAGGATTAATGAATTTATTTGGGAGCATCCTCCCTCTCCTGATACAGATGACAATCAAAATGACCTCAAAATTCAACTTTTGAAAAATAGTCGAAGAATAGTTAAGGTTTTACAACTTGAGCAAAGAAATTTAAGAAAAGCAATGGGCCAAATTGCTGAAATAGAATTAGATTCATATATCATAACAGGTATACTAATAAATGAGAAGTTGATATGATTGTGAACTCATCAATGTGAATATTCCCTCCAATGATGTCAAATTAATTATCTAAATATTTGAAAAATGTAATTGGAAAGTTTAAAAGCTGTTGTATTCCATATACTCTGGGTATCTGCTGTTCATGGGTACTGTGAGGCCTGAGCTAAGTAACTCATGGTCATCTGGTGCTGCCTGCCAGTGATATCTCTGGAAGCACCTGTATGTTTGACATCATCACAAGAAGAAAGAACAAGAGACATGGCTACTCTGAAAGTCATCTAGATTCTACTTCTAGCAATAACTTCTGAAGAAGGGGTTGGGGGAGGAATAAGTATTATTTAGAAAGATAAGTGCTTTTATTATCCTAATTTTACAGTTGAAGAAACTGAGGCAAACAAAAGATAAATGACTTGCCCAAGGATACACAGTTATAAAGTATCTGAGACCAGATTTAAACTCCGGTCTTCCTGAATTCAGACCCAGCACTCTAACCACTAGACCAACAACACCTCTACCAACAACTGCCTCTAGGGAAAATGCCAGATTCTCTGGGTATGTGATCTCCCACCATTTTGGTCTCCCAAAATAAAACTCAAGTCATTAGTGGTCTTCTTCTGGAAGTTATCCATGGAAAAGGGAAGAAAATAAGCATTTAAGTTCCTACCATGTTCCAGAAACTGTATTTAGTGCTTTACAAATATTATGTTTATTTGACAACTGTACTGGAATCCTGAAAGCATTCAGGAACTTTCCAGGTTTCTCATGGCATAATCATCTATGATCTGTTTCAGAGAACCACAAGGAAGAGGCATGCTAACAATCTGATCAAAACCAGTGATGGACCTTCTGAGTGAACAGTAATGTCCTCTCTGTTGCTTCTCTGCTTCTCATCTCTATTCATCAGAATCCTTTTATTTTTTCTTCTTCTTCTTCTTCCTTATTTTCTCTTTCCCAACTGCACCCTTTCCTTCTTTCTTTCATTTTCTTTTCTTTTTATTATTTACTACTTACTTTGTTTCCTTTGGACTCAACAACTAATAAAATAAAAAAAAACTAATAAACTTGGAGTAGATTTTTAAAAAAGAAAAAAAGAAAAGTGTAATTGAAAAATAAGAAATTGAAAGACAAAAATATATTAATTTGAATATGTGAAAATAGAGCCTTTACTCAACAAAATTAATACAACTACAATTAAAAGGAAAGATAGAAAATTATAGTAAAGAGGGGCGGCTAGGTGACGTAGTGGATAAAGCACCGGCCCTGGAGTCAGGAGTACCTGGGTTCAAATTTGGCCTCAGACACTTAATAATTACCTAGCTGTGTGGCCTTGGGCAAGCCACTTAACCCCATTTGCCTTGCAAAAAACTAAAAAAACAAAACAAAAATTATAGTAAAGATAGGGAACAAAATTCTGAGATCTCAAATCTATCAGGAATAGATTCAAATTTATAAGTTTAAATGATCACAGAAATAATTATAATAAAAATAACTAATATTTATAGAATGTTTAATCTTTGTAAAATACTTATATTATCTCATTTAATGCTAATAGCACTTTATAGAGAGATGCTTTTATTATAAACATTTTACAGATAAGGCAAGTGAAATTGAGAAATGATAATACTCTTAGGGATCACACACCCACATCTGACTCTAATATGACATTGTATCCACTGAAACTAGAGGAAAATCTACTAATTCCTAAATTATACCCCCAGATACCTATGAAATCAAATTCTATAATAATCAAAGAAATATATAAAGTTTCTGTTTCCATTTTGCATCCATCAAATTAGTTCAGACATTTGAAAACTAAAACATTTACTTCTTCTAAAACTATGAATTGATGCTTTTTGAAAAAACAAGTCAATATGTGATAAAAACTATAAAAGAAATGACTCTTTGATTCAGTGTTTGTGTTAGTAAGACTATATCCTAAAGTACAATGTTAAAAGGAGGAAAAATATGTCTCCATACAAAATATCTGTAACGGCTTTATTCATAGTAACATAAAAACTGAAAACAATCCGATCTATTGTATCCAAAAATTGCAGAATGGCTAAACAAATTGAGGAAAATGGATATAATAAAACAGTCTATCTTCCCCCCACCTTCTACCCAGTGCTCAGCACAATGCCTAGTGCAAAGTAATTACTTTATAAATGCTTATTAATTGATTAGATGGTTGTTGAGAATGAACAAAATGGAAATAGGACAAAAAATATCTAAGATTATATAAAAATGATTACGTAAAAATTACAATAACAAAACAACAAAATTTGGAAAAAATAGGAGCAAAATATCAAAAGAGGGTACAGGCATATACAGGGTGCTAGAGTAATAAAATGAAATTTTAATAAGTTATACATAATTGGGCACTTACTGATTAATGTGATCATCTTAATTATTTACTTGAAGGTAATTTGTATGTCTACTATATTTGTAAAAATAAAATGAAGGATTCAGACCTTACTAGTTGTCCTTTGAGATCAAGGAGGACCATGTCAACCAACCAAGTGATTTGTGGTGTGACTTGCACAATTATATTTATGCTGTTTACATGAAACCCTTCTTTTAAGTACCTTAAGATACTCCAGGTCTATATCTATTGATTTTCTATTCTGTAATGTTCAGTATATCTGAGAGGCCATATAACTGTTGTGGGTGATTTGTGATATGTAAACATGTAATATATGACATGTGATTAGAAAAGCACAAAGCTACTGCCCAAAAATATTTCCTTCCCTTGATTAAAGTACACACACTAAGCAGTCTTTTTTTTCCCCTTTCCTAGGTGATTTGACATTCCCATCCTTTGAACCAGTAGTAAGTTGGACAAGAAGAATCCCAAGATCTCAGAACTGCAAGAGACCTCAGAGATCAACCAGGACTTGAAAAAAAAAGTACCTTTTCCACAACATAGCCAGGAAGGAGTCATCTGATCTTTCCCTGAGCACTTCTAATAAGTGAAATCTTATTACCTTGTGAAAGAATCCATTCTTCTTTTCTTTATCTCTAATTGTTTATATTTACAAAAAAATCTAAATCTAATCCTTTACAATGTCACAATTATCTTCCAAATACTCTCAATTCTACCCTCTAATCAAAATGAACAATTAATCATGTCTCCACTTGATGGTTCTTCAGACACTTGAAGACAACCTTAGTGTCTGTCCCTCCTAGACCTTCTCTTATTCAGGTAGAACAATTCCAGGTTCTTCAAATGATATGAGCTCCAGATCATTCAGCAATCTTCTCATCCTTCTCTAGATGCTGATTTTTTTTTCTATTGTGTCTAACTCTTCATGGCCCAATTTGGGTTTTTCTGGTGAAAGATACTGGAGCAATTTGTCATTTCCTTCTCTAGATAATTTTATAGATAAGAAAATCAAGACAAATGGAATTAAGTGACTTTCCCAGGTTCATACAGCTCATATATGGTCTGTGGCCAGATTTGAAGATGAATCTTCATGATTCAGATGAAGAATACACTATTCTTATTATGGACAGAATGGAGCAAAATGTCAGTCACCTTCTTTGACTTAGATGCTATGCTGCTCAATATGTAGCCTAAGATAATATGAGCTTTCTTGTTGCCTTATCTCAATGTTGATTCATTTTGAATGATTTCCATAGTCTACTTAGATTATTCAATTTTAAACTGTTGTCTAACCATGCCTTTCCATCTTGTATTTGCAAGGATACATTTTTTGAATCTCTATTATCTCTATTAAATTAAATTTTATTAGATTGGGTTTGTCTTTTCATGGATAAAAATGTTAAACAGCATTGAGTATGCAGACATTCCTGATGCATTCAACTAGAGACATCTTCCAAAGCTGACAAAAAGCCAATAACGACTATTCTTTGGATCTCTTGATTTAATCAGTTCTTAATCCTTATATTTATACTTTTATCTCACCCATATCTTTTTATCTTGTCTGCAAAAATAGCACAAAGAGACTCTGCCATTGTTTAATTGAAATCCAAATAAACTGTATCAATGAAATTCCCCTAATCTACCAGCTCATAAAGAATTTAGTTTAACCATGTATTTAATTAACTCAAGAATTTTGTCAGCATTTAAGCCAACTTTACTGGGTTATGGATCATAGATTCCAGTCTCTCCCCTAAGGTGGAAATTGGGACATTTGTTCTTCTCCATTCCTGTGGTACATCTTCTTTTTATGATCATCCAAAATTTGTTGAAAGTGAATTAACAAGAAAGAGAAAGAAAGAAAGAAAGAAAGAAAGAAAGAAAGAAAGAAAGAAAGAAAGAAAGAAAGAAAGAGAATCAAAATAATCTCTACCAGTTTTTCTTCCCAGAACCACTGAACACAGTTTATTTGAACTTGACCTTATAAAAGTCTTTGTCTTAGATAGCTTCATAGTTAATCAACCATCCTTCCCAGTTAAAAGAAAAAAGAGAAAAAAAAAGTAGTGATAGCCAATTTTGCTTTATGTCTAATGGTTTTCAATTTCCAATCCACCCCAACTCTGGTCCCAGTGATGTGATAGAATGTTGTCCTACTGACATATGAGAGCTTACTGTTACATTTTCATTGTGAACATTTACATTTCAGAAATTGTCAAATGCTAAAAATCAGGGCTTTATTTAGTATCTTGTGTTATATCTAAATTAAAGAATGTGTTAGAGAAAATGTTAATAATGTAGATTAAGCTTAAAATTATACAATATATATTTTTTTCCTGGAGTAGTAACTATTAAACATTTATCAGCATGCTTCTGAGTATTGAAATCTCTCTCTGATTCTTTCTTTAAACTTTTAATAAGTAAACAAACAAATAAATAAACAATGTTCAGATCATATAACTAATAATATAGAGAACTAGATGTTTTTTCCAATCCTCATAAATTTCAAATGTCTTTAAAATAGAAATTATGCTTAAGGCAAGAGATAAAGCAATTTCAGGAGTCTTCATGATCTGAAACACCATGAAAGGACCCCAAAAAGATAATTCAACTAATTAATAACAAAAAATACTTATCACTAATCCATAAGAACTCCCTCTGTACCCCTTGAACCACTGTTAACCAGGCTCTGGCTATGTTATATAACCTGACCCACTGACTTGCAACAGAACTCAACTCTGTTCCTCATACCCTGTGGCATAGAGATGAAAATTGGGAAATATAATTCTGTCATGCAGCAACAACATGACAGTATATTATGTTGTAACAGTCCTCAGTCAGAGACTTGAGGAACAAAGGGAATTAGAGCAAGACACCATGTGAAGGGGGCTCTACCAGACCTGATGGAAAGAAGACTAGCAACCAGCTGAACCCAGTTTTGTTGCCTTAGAAATCATTTGGGGGCAGTGACCAAGATTGGTGAAAAATGGATTGCCTACATGGAGATGAACAACATAGCTTTAAAGTTCAGTCCCACCTTCCCTATTCCTCCTCTACCTTCTCTAGATACTGGCTCAAAGGGGAAGGAGCCAGAAAGGGAGCAATAGAGGAAATTCAAGGAGAAAAAGATTGAAATTACCAAAGATCTCCTGAAAAACAAATTCACTTAGACCTCAAAAATTAGCAGACAAAATAAAAGGCAAAATTTTAATATTAGAAAAGAATATAGCTTCCAGATCAGCAACTGCATCTAGATATTATGAACAAATATTACAAAAGCAAATGAATCAATATTGATGAGAAAGAGAAAGATGAAGAAACCTGTTCCAAAAATAGAATAGAAACATAAGAGGATGATCCAAATGGTTCAAGAGAGAAATAATTATGAAAGCAGGATTTATGACCTGCACAATAGAAGCAATTAGCAGAATTGAAAAGCTTGAATTCAAAATCTACAGAAACAAAAGAAGAATAATTGATAATGCACAGAAATTGGCAAAGAATTGGAAAATGAAGGAATATCTATTAATTGGGGAATGGCTGAACAAGTTATGACATATGAATATTATGGAGTACTATTGCTCTATAAGAAACCAGAAATGGTCAAACTTTAAAGAAGCATGGAAAGAATTACACTATTTGATGCTGAATGAAGGGAGCAAAACCAAGGGAACATTGTACACATTAACAGCAACCTTGTGAATTGATCAACTATGATAGATACAACTCCTCTCAAACAGTTCAGAGATCTAGGACAACCTTGGTAGACCTATTATAGATGCCATGTTAAGGGGGCTCTACCAGACCTGATGGAAAGAAGACTGGCAACCAGCTGAGCCCAGTTTTGTTGCCTTAGAAATCATTTGGGGGCAGTGACTGAGATTGGTGAAAAATGAATTACTTATATGGAGATGAACAACATAGCTTTGAAGTTCAGTCCTACCTTCCCTATTCCTCCTCTACATCCAGAGGGGAAAAAAACAAAAAATAAAAATAAAAACAAAACACAGAATCTGAATGGCTACCATGTTCATGTTTTTAAAAATTCTCTGGGGGCAGCTAGGTGGATAGAGTGGCACAGTGGATAGAGCACCAGCCCTGGAATCAGGAGAACCTGAGTTCAAATCTGGTCTCAGACATATAATGATTACCTAGCTGTGTGACCTTGGGCAAGTCACTTAACCCCACTGCCTTGTAAAAAAACTTAAAAAAAAGAAGCAAAGAAAATTCTCTGATGGTTTTCCTTCCTATCTCGAGGTTTTCTTTTCTTTTCCCTTGTCCTAATTCCTTGGATACAAAATGAATAATTTGCAAAACATGTTAAACACAAATGTATACATATAACTTTTACCAACCTGTTTGCCACTGAGGGAAGGTGGATTGGAAGGGAGGGTGGTAGAAAACTGTGTAACATTAATATGCAAATGGATTAATGTTGAAAAACTTTTATGACATGTAATTGGAAAAAATCAATAAAACAACAATAATAAAAAAGAAATAAAGGACAATATAAAAGATGAAAAGAAAAATCAGTGATAAAAGAAAGTCAACAGTACACAAGATCTCCACAAGTAAGACATACTGATCCTGAAGATAGGCTATATAGAGGCAACCAAAGTATTATTGATGTCCCAGAAAAGCATGAGAAATCAAAATATGTAAATACCATAATGCCAGAAATAACACAAGAAAACTTCCTAGAACTTATGAACACAGAAAACAAAATATCAGTCGAAAGAATCCTCATATTGCTCCTTAAAAAAAATGAACTTTATGTTCCAAACTTCAAGACACAAGGTAGTACTTCCAATATAGGGAAATAGCAATTTTAATGGTAAAAATTCCAATTTTAATAAATTTTGCAAGTGACTAATCAAAAGTCCTTTAAAAGCTCATCTTTAGGAGAATTCATTTGAATAACACAAAACTGTTCTCTACCTATATGAAACTGCAGGGGGGAAAATGGAATAACAAGAGCAAGAAACTCAAATTGAGTTACATTCCCCATAGACCTGAACCTAATCATCCATGAAAAAAAAATGAACATCCAATAAAAGAGAAGCATTGAAGCATTCCTCCAAAGGATACCAGATACGATAAATCGTTTACTTTACAAACATCCCAAATAAGAGGAGACAGGAAAATGTGATGTACACTAATCAAGTCAATGGTAAGGAAGAGAATAGAATAAGTATTAATTAAGTGTCAGATATGTGCTAAGTGCTTTTCAAATATTATCTTATTTGCTGGCAAAAAAATGAAGAAAAATAAGTCTTGTAGTTTCTTGGAAAAAGAGGGCACACAGGAGAATGGATAAAGTTACAAAGGGGAATGTGAAAATGATAATAAATAAAGGTAAGAGGGAGATCTCACTGAAAAGTGTTCCTATAGAAGCCAAAAAATATTCTATAACAGGAAATGGGGACCTTACAATGGATATAATTAATCTACAGGGAGATTATATTTCATAGACACCATTACCTCTGTGAAAGTGTTGTGCTTCCATGGATTGTGTCCTGTTAGGAGAAAGGAAATCAAAGGTCTTGGGGGCAACTGATCAAAAAAGTGAGAGGGCATTGACCCAGGGAGAACATTTCATGGCAAATGGGTAGAAATAATCCTGGGGAGATTAAAGTGAAGCAACAAACAGCAAAATTATGTGCCATAGAAAATTCATACTATGGAGCAATATTTTAATCCTTTTTTTTTTCTCCTTGAGGAATTGATAGCTTTAAGAGTAAGGTCCAATAAAACAAACAAACAAACAAAAACATTGGCAGGGGACAAGATTCTTGACTTGTCTCCAGAATAACCATAAAAATTCATTTTTGTTGTGTATAGCTTTCCCCCTTAGTCTCAATCTTTATCCTCCCAGATACTATTCCTACAAGATTGCCCTACCATTTTGCTTTTCAGTGAAGACTCTGTGATGAGACTAGGATATCAAATGGGTCTCCTTATTTTAGGATAATAGATTTCAAGCTAGAAAAGATTTCAGAAGTCATCAAATCCTTCCCTCTCATTTTACCAAGAAAGAAATTGAGGCTCAAAAGTTTAAGTGATTTGCCAAGAGTCACATGATTAAAAAATTTAAACTCAGGTCTTTTTGAATCCAGGCTTCATGTCCTGTCAATTCTTACTAATCTATTCTTTGTGTATTTGTGTATAAATATATGCATGTATATATACATATATGTGTGTGTGTTTATATATGTATTTGTATGTGTATGTCTCTGAAGCCATGGCTTACATTGCTAGCTTTTTTCTTGGATTTTATCTCCTGTGAATCTCGGGACATCTCTACCACTATCTTTCCTACACTGTAGTTTATCTTTGTGGTATCTAGCTTGGTAGGTCTATGTAGACACTTTCCTCCCTCTTTCACCATCACCATCATCCCCCTCACCACCATTTCCCTTTTCAATTTAAAACCCTTTTGATTAGATTTGTAAGACTCTGACATATTTATCCACTCTTATTAAATGCATGTCAGATAAACATTTTCACCATTCCTAGTTAGGTTATCTCCAGAAGCTCCATTTAATAGGCATGACTGTTACTAAGAAACAACATTGTAGTCCTCTCATTAGCATATCAGTAGCTTAATAGGGATCAGTTTATCAGTGATACAGCAATTACACTGAAAGGATGATAGGCTGGTTTCAATTCAGGGAGCTCTGGAGGAAGAGTAAGGCAGGGTTAAGAAATCAGCAAATACTCAGTCTGGTATACTACAAAAAGTAGAAAGTAAGAAGTCAAGGAGTTTGGAGTCATATCATTAAATAGCTTTGGCAAGTCCCATAATCTCTCTGGTCTTTAATTTCTTTATCTGTTAATGAAGCAATTGAACTAGATAAAATCTTCTAGCCATAATATTTTATGATTATTATTGGACACTGAGGTAGGGAGGTCAGATTTGGCATGGTGAGGTAACATAGATCCTACAAGGAAGTGAAGGGAGTAGAAGTAAAGCAAACAAACTTTCCTCCTTCCATGCTGTTGCCAAGGGCCAGCCCTATCCTGAAGACCTGCCATAGGACTTTGAATGAGCTGTTTTACCTCCCTGGGTCTTGTTTCCCAGGGGAATGCTCTACTTCCCATAGCAACAGCTGTGAAGCATAAGTGACCAGCAACTGTAACTGAGCTGCCTAGAGCTGGGTAGCAACACTTAGGAGCTACCATCTGAGCTAGAAACTTTCAAATAGGCTCATTTGCAGAATGATAAGGGATCAACTATCAAAAAAGACCCTTGGATCATTCTTTACCTTCCCATGGGCCTAAAATCATAGATCCTTAAAGTTGGCAAGGCCTTAAGTTGTTATCTGGTTATAGGATCATAAATCTATAGCTGGAAGGAGGCCCACTCATTTTACAGATGAAAAAACTGAGGCCTAGAGAGGTTAAATGATTTACTTAGGTTTATAAATTTCTAAGCATAGGAAATAAGAATTGCACTCAAGTCCTCCCTGACTTAGGGATTTCTCCCCTCTATACCACACCACCATACTTTGATTTTATAATTGAGCAAAATAAGCCCAGAGACTTAAAGCCAGAAATGCACAATTGAATCCCAATTCTGCAGCTAAATAATTGTGTGACTTTAGGAAAGTCCCTTAAGTTTTCCAATCCTATTTCCTTCTGTTTAAGTTTAGAATAGTCTAAAGAGTCTTGGACTTGAAGGCAGGAGAGGGTTCAAACTCTGCCTCTACACTTACTGGCTTTGTGACACTTGTCCACTCTGTTATCTCATTGACAAAACCTGGAATAATACTGATAGTACTTATTTCATAGGGTAATTATTTGGATCAAATGAATGTAAATCAAATGAAAATGTAAATCTCTTTATAAATCTCTTTATAAACTAAAAATGCTACATAGATATCATTATAAACTGTGGCTAGGAATATCTACCTACTAGATTTGTTATTAATTAGTACAATGCCTAGCATGTAGTAGTCACTTAGGGACTTTTTCTGTTCATTTATTTTCTTTTTTCAATATTTCATTTTTTTTCAATTACATGAAAAGGTACTTTTCAACATTCATTCATTTGCAAGTTTATGAGTTCCACATATTTTCTACCACTCTCCCTTCCCCTCCCACCTCCCAGAGCAGTGAATAATCTGGTAAGAGTTGTACATGTACCATCTTGTTTAACATATTTCCATATTAGTTATGTTGAGAAAGAGGAATTAGAATTAAAGGGGGGAAAACCATGAGAAAGAAAGAAAAAACATAAAGTACATTTTTAAAAGTGAACAAAGTATGCTTTACTCTGCATCCAGAATCAAGTAGCTAGGTGGTACAGTGGATAGAGTTTGGAGTTAAGAAGAGAGGAGTTGGGGAGGCTAGGTGGCATAGTGGATAAAGTGCTGGCCTTGGAGTCAGGAGTACCTGGGTTCAAATCTGGTCTCAGACACTTAATAATTACCTAGCTGTGTGGCCTTGGGCAAGCCACTTAACCCCATTTGCCTTGCAAAAATCTAAAAAAAAAAACACCAAACCAAACCAACAAGAAGAGAGGAGTTCAAATTCAGTGTCAGACACTTGACTCTTACTAGCTGTGTGACCTTGGGCAAGTCACTTAACCCTGATTGCCTCCCATCTAGGGCCATCTCCAATCATTCTGATTCATGTCTGACCACTGGACCCAGATGACTATGGAAGAAAATGTGAGGTTGGTGACTTAGCATAGCACTTCCTCACTAAAATCCAATTCATGTGCAAGTTATGGCATCACTTCCCCTGATATCCTGCTCTTCTTTGAGAATGAAGGATAAAACATCACTCACAATCTATAGTTTTTGTTTTTGTTTTCTGGATGTGGATGTCAGTTTTCCATAACAGGTCCTTCAGGGATGTCTTTGATCACTGAACTGTTGAGAGTAGCTATATCCATCATAGGTAATACATCTCATAATGTTATTTTGTTTTAGGTTTTTGCAAGGCAAATGGGGTTAAGTGGCTTGACCAAGGCCACACAGCTAGGTAATTATTAAGTGTCTGAGGCCGGATTTGAACCCAGGTACTCCTGACTCTAGGACTGGTGCTCTATCCACTGCACCTTCTAGCCGCCCTTCATAAAGTTATTAATGCTATTAATGTATTCATTTCTTTCTATTCAATTAAGTTATTGAGAAGACCTGGGTTCATTTGCCACATCCTGGCTATGTGACCTTGGACAAGTCACCCAATATCTTAGTTTCACAGGCTACTCTAAAACTAAGTTGTAAAACAGGTCCCAATCTACATTGGTAAAGGGTTTTCCTCAGTGAAATTTTAAAAAACAGTTTACATTTTCTTAAAGTGTAATAACTAGACAGACAGTTCTCACTTGATGTAAATTTACACTATGTACAGTCATCTTTACCTAAGAAGTCCACATTCTAAAAACAAAATCAGAAAAACAACCCCATCTATGCTATATGATAGTATGCTCTCTCTCTCTCTCTCTCTCTCTCTCTCTCTTCTTTCTGTCTCTCTTCTTCTGTCCTCTCCCACTCCCAAAAACTGTTTGTCCTTGGCCTCAGCATGCTCCTCTTCATGCTCTTGTTTCTCTGTCCCTGGTCCCCATGTGTTCTTGAGCTATGTGTTGGCCTCCTTCCTGCCTCTTTTTCTTTCTACCCTATGTACACAGGCAACTATTCACTTTATGTAAAAATTGCTTTAAGTAGAGGTCTGCCCTCTACTTACATAAAACTGAGGACTATCTGTAATGATAGCTGACATTTACCGAGTATTACAAAGAGATTTACACCCTCTGAGGTTCACACCAATCTGTGAAGTAGGTGCTATTGTTATTCCTATTTCATGTATAAAGGGACTGAGATTCAGAGAAATTAAATATCTTGCCTGGGGTCACACAACCTCTGAAATGAAATACAAACACAAGTCCAAGCAAGGCTAACACTCTATCTCTGACATCATCCTGCCTCTTGCCTTTCTCACAACAATGTGAGGAGAAATTTTACCGAAGAAATAACTGAAGGTCACAAAGGACAAATGCCTTGACTACTGTCCAAGAATGGGTTCTCTATGCCTTTGAATTCAAGTTCATTGCTTTCTTTCTTTTTTTTTGGCAAGGCAATGGGGTTAAAGTGACTTGCCCAAGGCCACACAGCTAGGTAATTAGAAAGCATCTGAGGTCGGATTTGAACTTAGGTACTCCTGACTCCAGGGTTGGTGCTCTATCCACTGCACCACCTCACCTAGCTGCCCCTCAATGCCCTTTCTACTATGTTATATTATTAAAATGGATCCTTAGTTCTGCATAACTATAAAGCAAGATATGGACATAGGTCATTATTGAGCAGCTAGGTGACACAATGAATAGAGTACTGGGTCTGGAGTCAGTTCATTAGTTTATCTGACTTCAGACACTTAGTTTTGTGACCCTGGCAAAGTCTCTTAACCCTGTTTAGCTCTGTTTCCCCATCTCTAAAAAGACCTGATAAAGGAAATGAATGGCAAACCACTCCAGTATACTTACCAAAAAACAAAACAAAAAACACCAGTAGATGAGATCATGAAAAGTTAGACATAAATGAAAACAATTGAACAACAATTATTATGTAGTATGGCATCAAAGTACCTAGGGTTTCAGATAGTTCCTACTTTAGTTGACATAATCTATCTGAAAACTCTCTGAAAAGGCACTGTCAGTGTTCCTCTGCCAGGCTTTGGGAGATAAGTCAAGACAGGATTGGAGTTCTTCTGGGAAATAGTGATAGGTCCCTTCCATCTTTGACTGATAGTCTTGGAACTGAGAACATTCGGGAAGTCTCTAGCAGGGCTCAGAAGGTAATAGATATCAAGTATGTAACTGCAACTGCCTTGATTTAACAATCTTTATTTTTCATATACTTCAGTATTTCCTGTGTTCATGATTTCAGACTCCTCACAACTCAACAAATAAGACATCCCTAGAGAACCACAACACAGAGAAATCTAGATATACAGGTGAAGTCACTCATGGAGCTCCAGACCCATGATGCCACACTGCTCTGCTTATAAAGAGATCTTACCTGGCTCACCAGTTTCCTCATCTTTGAAATGGCAATAATGCCATGTGTTCCTATAGGGTATCAGCCTATGCCACATCTGAAAGTTTGAGCACCTGGATTGACCCACACCCAGGCTTGATCACCTGAGGATATGGTGCTAATACACCTTTATTAGTTCCTTGACTATACCCAGCTGCCAATGACTGTGGGAATCTGAATCTATAGAAGCATTGACACAAAGTAAACAAGGAGCCACATGGTCCATACATCTCTTTGACATAAATGAAAGTTATTTCAGATAGAGATATTTCATGAGGTAAACAGTCATTCACTGTATCAAAAAGATTTTGCGATCTATTCTTTGCTGCTCACTATCTAGAAACGTGGCCTGGAGCACTCCCTTTCCCAACTCCCTGCTTTAACCCCTTACTCCTTTGATGCCAGCTGCCCTTCTGCCTCTGGCTGCTAACTGTTCTGCTGTAGCTCTAAGAGAGGAAGATGCGGGTCATCTTGGATACACAACTCATTTTCCACCAAACAGTCTGACAAGCTAAAGGGACATCCCCACAATAAAAGTGAAGAATCTCATTTCTAACACTCAGATCCTAGGAAACTTTTCTTCATATAGTCCTAGAGAGCAGCAAAAGACTAGCAAGATGGATCATCAGGAATTCTGGAGCCAGGGTTAAGAAATAGGGATTTGGAAAATTTGTCAGATAGATAAGATTTATTTCTCACTGTCCTACATGCCTTTTTTGGTATCTTCTCCCTTTCCCTACTTGATTATTATCATTATTTAACAGAAGAAGAAACTGAGGCACAGAGAGGTCAAATGATTTGTCCAGCATCATATTACTAGAAAGTGTCTAAGGTAGGATTTGAACTCTAGTCCTCTAGTTCTCTATCCAGGTCTCTATGTTCCTGCACCACCTAATTGCCTCTGGATTCTATTCCCTCAATGCAGCATTTGGACTCTTGATAAAGTCACTTCTCTCTGGGACATAGTTTCTTTCTTGTAAAATGAGGGAATTGTTCTAGATGATCTCTATACAGTGGTAAGAGCAGAAAATTTGTTGTAAGAAGTCCTGGGTTCAATTCCTAGATACAGCAAATATTATTTGCCCTTGGGCTGTCACTTTCCTCTCTGGGACTCCATTTCCTCATCTCATAATAGAGATAAAGTTTATGAATACATTATCTATCTCTTAAGGCTATTATGAAGATCAAACATTATGACAGTAATAACTGACATTTATATATCATTTTAGTTCTATTAGTATTACCTCATTTGAACCTTCCAATAACTCTATGAGCTAGGTATGACAGAGGTTATCATCCCCATTTTATAGAAGATGAAAAAGTTTCTAAGACATTAAATGACTTTATCATCTTAAAAAAACTCATGCTAATTACTATATATTTATTTTGCTTATATAATCATGTTGTCTTTCTCCAAAAAGAAGGTAAGCTCCTTGAGAACAGTTTCAGTTTTATCTGTCACACTAGTGCCTAACATGACACCTGTCAATGTTTACTTATTTACTTATTTGCTGATTGGTTTGTTTATTTAGTTATTTATTGACCACCTTTCTCATAGTCACATAGCAAATAAGTGTCTGAGGCAGGATTTGAACTCATTTTCCTGACCCTCAAGTCTACAGTTCTATCCCTATACCAGTTTCCTTCTTGTTAAGTGTAAACTATTGTATAAGTGTGACTCCTTCCTTTCATATGTCTCAAACATTCTATTACCTTGTGTTTTCCCAGATGGGGCCTCCTACTCTTCTCAGTCTCATCTCCTCTGATCAGAACATCCAGGTCCAAAGTCCTCTTCTCTCATTGTCTGCCCCAGGCTAGGGGGCTGAAACTAAGCTGATAAAACTATTAATCTGCAGACACAGAGGGCTGATAATGACTTCCTAAGTGACTCAGCCCAGATAACACATTTGCATTTTAATAGGGGTCCTTAAGGCCTGAACACACAGAACAGACTAATTGTAGACCTTTTTTTGGCATCCTTGGAAAACTGGAAGGAGGGTGGGGAGGAAAGGAGGATGGAGGATCCTTAAAGCTAGAGGTCTTTCTTTAATGCAATTCAAATTTTACTTTCAGAAACTGTCAGCCCTACCTAGGCATAGGGCTAGATCTGCTAGGGCTGGGATCTCTGTGGTCCCATCCAGTTTTTTTTTGGGGGGGGGGAGTCAAGGTTAAAGTCCAGACTTCTTGTTAAGCCTGCTCTTGGAAGGACAAATGGAAATTGGAAGTGCTGAGCACTCTTCAAGCCCATCAATGATTAGCCCTTTGAGTGTAAGGGTGTCAGTGTTGTGCCCCTAGGGAGACAGGGATATAAGAAATTAACTGGGATGGCAAGATACTGTCTGTTGGGGAAGTAGCCTGGGTTTTTCCTTCAAGAAGATGATCTCATGTTTCACCTACATTGTATTCTATTACTATCCCTGCTTGGGACAGAAAATCAGTTGTCAGAGAACTGAATTATTTGTTGCAACTGGTTTGGGGGACTTTGTAAAGCTTGGGAGATGGAGGACTCTGTGGATTGATAAGCAAGAGAAGAGATTTTGGTTGGCAGGTCAGGGGTAAATTAAGCAAAGAACAAGCCAGAACAATGACACCATAAGGAGCAATTAAGGCTAACTCTTCCTTGGCTGCCACCACAGCTGAGTCATAATCTTCTGGCCCTGCCCCTCCTGGTTCCTAAAGAGGTCATCTCAACAAGTCCTGACTCTTGACTGGCCTCTGACTGACAGCTTCTCCAGACCTATGTTTAATAAGCAAGACTTATTTGTTCCTGGAGAGATTTAACAAGATTATCAAGCAATTATAGCTTTTAACTAGAGTGTTGGTAAAGGCAAACATTAGCTACATTTTCAGGATGTTCTTGGCTCTTAGGATCCACCAGAGTCACTGTTTCAGGTCTACCTCTCCTCAACTTAATATTACCTTATTTGATCCTCCCAATAACCCTATGAGCTAGGTACAACAGATGTTATTATCCCCATTTTAAACCCAACATCAATTACTATGTATATTGCTTATGTATTCATATTGTCTTTTGCCCAAAAAATAAGCTTTAGTGGTAAGGGGTGGAATCTAGAAGAATCTTCAAAGAAATTTGGAATGATTGAATAAGGCATTAAAAATAGAGGGAGAAATAGGAAATGAATGAGAGCTAAAGTAATACACTCTCTTCCATTATTGACCTTTTTATAGGGCCATGGGCAAGTACCTACTCCCCCTTACTTATCTCTATGTGTGTGTGTGTGTGGGGGGGGATGGGTTGCTCTAAAAAATCCCAGCCAGTTTTTCCTGGACTGTGAGAGCCTGAACTCAGTGGTAATAAAGACCTCTCCAGTACCTGAGAGTAGATTCAGAGATAAACCTAGCACCTGCCAGCCATTTCCATCAATAAATGCCTGTTTTCCCAGCTGTAGTCTGCATCCCTTAGGCAAGAAAAGAAACCTTTCCCACACTTCTTGGTTTCCAGGGTCCTCCCAAGGGCAGAGCATAAAGAATCTCAATGGGACAAAACCCAAGAAGGAGCTATAGTTGCTAGAGAAGGAGTGTGGGGAGTGGAGGGGTAGAGGTGATGGAAGAAGGAAGAAAAGCCGCTTCTTTCCCATTCTAGCCAAGGACTTGTTCTTTTCCGTGTACAGCTGTGTAACCCAAGCAGGGCCTGGAAGTCACTGTGAAATGCAACACGTTCTAAGAAATTCCGTGGAAAGAATGACATCATGGCCAGTCCCTACAGTGCCCCCCTCCTCTTTTTTTTTCCAGTGGGAGTGAGAAATAAATAGACTGACACATTTTCCAGTCAGGGAGTGATTCTAGGGAGAAAGTTTACCTTGGCATAGGCCTCCAGGTGGAGTGATGAGAAACCTTATCTGCCCTGGCTGAGTAAACAAGAAGTATTCATTCTTCTGGTTGTCTCAGTCACTGAACAGGTTAACACCAGGAGGGCAGCTGATAATAGTGGGCTGTGTATTGGCAGAAGGAAGAATAAATCTGGGTTGGTACCCATTGGGGGATGAATGCTTGTCACCTATATGAGATTAAGTGGCTGATCAAGATTGTGACTGATAAAACCTTTTAACAGGTCAAAGGTTAAAAAAACCCCAACAAAACCTCAGAGCCTAGAATGGGATGATAATGAATATTTCAATGCTTGGGAGGAACTGTGTACTCATTGAGGCAGATATCTCCTCGAAGTCGGATGTTCCTAAACTTTCTTATATCAAAGCCTGCCCCCCCCCACCCCGTTCCCTTTTCAGAATCATGCTTTTAAAAGCAAAAACAAAAAAAAGAATCTAGGATTATAAAGGAAATAAATTATGTTGAAATATAGTTATCTCTCTAGCTATCAAGTCTATATCATTTCTATCTAATTATTGTCTCTTTCAGCTAACTTTCTATCACTATCATCTCTATCCAACAATTTACCTATTATCTATTTATCTATCCATCCATTTCTCTCTCTCTCTCTAGTTTAGGTCATGTAGTCTCTCAGTGCCTCATGTGATGAGGAGTAGCAGAAAGAGTAGGATATTTAGAATCAGAAAAATTGAGTTCAAAATCTGAGTCTACCATTTAACACTCATGTGATGTTGGACAAGTCTCATTTAAATTCTTTCGGCCTCACTTTATAAAATGGGGAACTGGAGAAGATTATTTTTAAGCTTTCTCCAACTAATCTATGATCCTAAGGTAATTAAATCTAGAGATAGAAGGTCTCTTAGAAGTCATCTAATCTAGCCCCTTAATTTTTACAGATGAGGAAACTGAACCCCAGGGAATGGATCTCACTTGCCCAAGGTTATATAAGGAGTAAACATTCGAGGAAGGATTTGAACTAGGTCATCTGATTCCAGAAACATTTCTTTTCCCACTGTACCACACTGATGAGTTGCTGAACTGCATAGTCAGCAGTTTTTAACATTGGGAGTTCCCCACACCAGTAAAAATCCCAAGTGCAGACAGAAGAGGAAAAATCCCAGCTTTAGCATAGTACCCAGTACCTTGAATGAGGTAAATGTCTAATGCATACTTATTGGATTAAATTGAATTTCATATATCTCTTGCTTCCTACCTGATTTCTAAGAGTATTCTGGAAATACCTCTAAGTAACATACCCAAAGAGGAGAGAGAGCTAGATGTCCTTTTCTATGTCATGACCTTTTTTTTTTAGCAGTCTGTTGATCCTTTCTCAAAATAATGTTTTGAGTAGTTGAAAGGCTAAATTTTAATAAGAGCTCATTGAAAATAAAGATGCCAATTTTTTCCCCATCCAAATTTATGGATATCTCTGAAAATCTATTCATGTATCTCTTGGAAGAAGGAGTTCATGAATCCCAGGTAAAGAACCCCTAGCATGGATCAAGACAGTTTTAGTGACAATTGCCACTTGTGAAAAAAAATTTTCTCTGAATAAATAGTGGTTGCCAAATAAGGGGCTTTGGGTATCCATTAAGTGAATTCTTGATCTCATCTAATCTGATCTGAGTAGAGATGGTTACAGAGAAAAATAGGTCAAACTTGCTTCCAAAAACAACTGCAAAGGTCCCCTTTAATGGATCAGATTAGAATTATATCTCTGGAGTGCTTCTCAGGTCTGTGGGGAAAAGACAGTCCAGTCTAAGGGGGCAGTCAGGTTGTAGATAACCAGACTGAATCTATCCTGTAATACTGTAGGAGGTTGAAATGTGTCCTTGCAAAACCAACTTCCGTGAGGCAGCTTCCAAGCACATTTTATGCCTGTTGACATCATGGGCAAAGGAGTTACCCATTTGGCTTTATGCTGTGACTGATCTTGGCTATGAAGGAAACACTGAAAAATTCAGGGAACAAAGATACCTTTAAACCATTAACTCACCTCAATAGAATTTGGACACCATTTGTCAGACATGGGCTCTGATGGCTACTGAGTCAGTTTGGTTATGCCACACATTAATAATAGCTGACTTTTACATAACACTTTAGAGGTAAAAAGTTCTATGATGACCTCATCTTATTTAAGTCTCATGACAACCTTCTGAGACAGGTATAGCAGGCATTTTCATTTCTGTTTTATATATTTCTTTCTCTCTCTCTCTCTCTCTCTCTCTCTCTCCATATATATATATATATATATATATATATATGTATATATATATATATATATATTACACATATCTGTTTTATAGATTAATAATATAAAGTTTAGAGAAGTTAAACAGCTTGTAGGTTATCAGAACTGGTAGCTCAAACCAGAGATCTTCCTGACTCTAGGTCTGGTCCTGTATACTTTTTACAGGTTGTCTCTCTGAGAACCAAAGCATCTTAAAGTTGGAAAATATCTCAGAACTACTCTAATTCAAATTATAAAAGAATAAGAATCCCCTCAATCACACACAAAAAAACCCAATAAGATGGTACAGAGGTCATAGTATTGATCCTGGAATCAAGAATACCTTTATTCAGATCTGACTTCAGACTTTAGCTGTGTGACTCTGGGCAAGTCACTTAACCACTGTCTGCCTCAGTTTCCTCTTCTGTAAGATAGGGATAATAAGAGCACCCACATCTCAGGGGAGTTGTAAGGATCAAATGAGATAATGCTTGTAAACATTATAAACCTTAAATATTAACTGTTATTATTATTATTAATATATTCCAGTAGTGAATGTACTAAAAAATATTTTCATCTAGCTTCTGCTAGAAGATATCTAGTATCTTACCATCTTACTTTTGGAAGTTCTAAATGTTAGAAAGTATTCCTCCCTTACTACAAGCCAAAATATGGACAATGGTGCCTTGATGTCCCTGGACATCATGTCTGCAGCCATGGGGTATCAAAACAAAATAATATGGCCTACGTTAAGCCTAAGAGGTCAAAGTCATGAGTGACTACAGACTCTGGAAGCTGACAGACAATCTTGACCTGTGCATACCATGATAAAGATTCTTGGCTGAATGGTGGATTTTTCCATCACACACGCCAGCTGAGGCACACCTGCAGAGACACAAGACTGTCACTGTGACAGGAGTGGCAGGAGCAGCAATATACAGTTCACCAGGGCAACCAATCACACCTGTTCCCCTGAAGTCAAAAGGAGTTGGCAAATATAAAAAACATATATAGAAGACCAACCATGGGAGCTCAAACAAAAACAAAAAAAATAACAATGAGAATTGTGAGGGGAAGGAGTTACTTCAATTTCTTGGATTAAAGCCAGTGTTATTTTCTTAACTACCCCCACCCCCAACCTGGACTAGGCAAAAGGTGGGAAGCAGGAGGAGGTGGTAGTGGTAGTGGGGATTCTTAACTTGGCCCTCTCCGTGAGATTCCACTGGCATGTAAAAATATGTGCCTGTGTGAACATGTGGTGTCCAAAGGGCAATTGATAAATCTTGTGACTTGCAGGCACTTGAAAGAAATCTTTCTCAGTATAATAACTAAAAAAAATAGCTTTAATGTGCTGAAGAAAATGACTATGGCCCCAGTAGGTAAGAGGGTAGAATTAGAACATGCTAACACTACAACACTTGTTTACACTGTCCAAATTTTTATTTTTGACCATGGCTACAAAGCTACATAGTTCATCTAATTGACAAGGTGAAAGAGGTTCTGATAATAATCCTAAAGAATGTTAAACCAGTCTAGATCACTGGAAATAGAAGTTAACTTATTTTAACCAAACTTATTTGCTTTCTAATAAATAGCCTTGACTTGATTTTCCTTGGACCAAGGAAGGATAGTTTCCTCCTCTATGTCTTTTTTGCTAACAAAGTACAGAAGTGATGTCATTATGTGGGTTTCACCTTTTTTCTTCTCCCAGTTCATTCACAATGCAGACCCTGATGATGTCACCATTGATATAATTATTGTGTCAATCATTGGGTTTAAACTTGAAAAGGAGTTTAGAAATCATCCAGTACAATTCCCTGACTTTATAAAGTGAGGCAAGTAGGGCTTAACAACATCAAGTAACCTAAGGCCACCCAGGTAATAAAAAGCTTAGCTGGGATTCAAGCCCATATTTTTGGATTCTACTCCAATGTGCTCTCCCTGATCTAGCCCATTGCCCTATTCAGAAAGTGGGTCACACCCACATTTGACAGGTGAATAAGCTCAGACATGAGGAGGGAAGTGATGGTTGCTATTTTATGTGGAGACTAAGAGGCAAAATCCAGGGAATTTCCTATTTGACTTCACTGTTTCTGTCTTTTCTTAAGGAAAAAAGAAAAAATAAACAGGGGATTTTGATCCTGGAAATGGAGGAAGTAAGATATTAAAGGAGGTTTAACCTGCGATTTAAAAAAATGTAGAATAGATTCTCTAATAATAGTTACTAATTCTATAGTGCTTTAAGGTTCACAAGTATTATCTTATTCTATGCTTAAAAATAGCCCTGGGAGGTAGGGGTTATTATTACCTCCATTTTGTAGATGAAGAAACTGAAGCAGTAAGAGATTAAGTGTTTTGCCCCAGGTCACCTAACTGATATGAATCTGAGACCCAATTTGAATCCAGGTCTTCCTGATTCCAGTGAATCAACAGACCAAAGTTCTCTATGCAGACTTTATAACTAGCTACTTATGGGACCTTTGACTGTTCCCTGCCTCTGAGCATTAGTTGTCTCCCCTGTAAGTGAAAAGTTTAGGGCTTCATGAACTTCTTTTTTTTAAAAGGTTTTTGCAAGACAATGGGGTTAAGTGGCTTGCCCAAGGCCACACAGCTAGGTAATCATTAAGTGTCTGAGGTCCGATTTGAACTCAAGTACTCCTGACTTCAGGGCTGGTGCTCTATCTACTGCTCCACTTAGCCTCCCCATTCATGAACTTCTACCTCTAAAGTCATAGACTCTTAGATTTAGAGCTAAGAAGGCCACCCCTCATTTTCCAGATGAAGAATCAGAAGCTCAGAAATGTTCTGTTGACAGAATTTGAACCCACATCTTCCCAGCTTTAAGCCCAATTCATTGTCCAATACATTATACTACCTCTTTATGACTCTATAAGAGACAATTGAACCAGGGGTTAATCTGAGGAGTTCCTTGGCAAACTTCATCTTACCAATCAACAGTCAAGCAGATGATGGAACATTCTTCCCATAAAAGGATCATATTGTTTGCTTTTTTTGAGGAATAGCAATCACAATTCAATTCATATTGAATTGAAATAAGTATATATTAAGTATCTCTTTTGTGTCAGATATAGGAGATACAATTGCAAAAGCAAACAATTCATGTCCTCAAGGAGTTTATGTTCTACTTCTAACCTTATGCACAAAATTCAAGGCTAGTCTAAAGGAAATGCAATCTATAGTTATTATTTTTGCCTTTTCATTTTTCCTAAAAAATATGGTTCTTGGCCTTCATTATCAAAGAAGACCGAATTGACATCCCTATGTTTGAGACAAGTTAGATCAGATCAATGTAAGTAATGCTCTATCACTATGGACTTGAGCAGAAGTATTGCTAAGAAAGAACAAGAAAATCACTACAGAAACCCAACAAGACAAGGAAAGTCCCAGGACTGGTTCAGTTGTTAGTGACACCCTCTTCCCCTCCTCACCCTTCTCCCTCACCCTCTAGATTGAGGGTAGGACTCAGAAAGAGAAGCTTGGGAAAGTGGGCCTACCTCATTACCATTTCCCTACAAGATTTCAGAAGGCTATGTGCAGACCTCAGAATTATGTAGAACTCAACTCAGTTTTGAAATTTGCGCTTGATCCTGTAGCTTCCCTGTAGGGTTTGCTTCACTGAGAATCATAAGAGACACTTGACCTTTTTCTCTTTTATCACTTTTCACCACTTTTCATCTAGGCTCTCAAATGACTTCTGGGGTTTCATAGCTCTCCTTTCTCAATGATGTCAACACGTTCTTTGTATAGGTTGTTGATGCTCACCTGAGCTGCTCGGCACTAGATCTTGAGCTGGGGCCCATTGCAGAGTAGAGATGTAGAATACAGCATTGGGTCTTACATCTCTGTTCCTTCCAGATGAAAAATAATGGATGGAAGTACCCACCTATTCACACCTTTCCTTGCTCCCACCACCATTTGGTGTGACAGGTTCCCTAAAAATGGTTTCAGTAAGTCCTATCTAGGATACAAGACTCCCATCAATACAGCCTCTAGAGGGATCATGAAAAAGAATATGAGAAAAAGAAAGATTTTGCAAGATTTAGAATTGTGAGATCTTCAGAGGTCCTAAAAGACAAATGACTTTGAAAATCAGTCACTCTCTGAGTCACAAAATTCTCATTTGTAAGGTTTTTTCCATTTCTAAATCTTATGATTTTATGAATGTATCTTTTTTTTTAGGTTTTTGCAAGGCAAATGGGGTTAAGTAGCTTGCCCAAGGCCACACAGCTAGGTAATTATTAAGTGTCTGAGACTGGATTTGCACCCAGGTACTCCTGACTCCAAGGCCGGTGCTTTATCCACTAGGCCACCTAGCCACCCCAATGCATCTTCTTTAAAATATACCTTTGTATATTTGACTTTGGTCATGTCACTTAATCACCTTAGAGATCATTTTCCTCATGTGTAAAATTTGTGGATCATCTCTGTATTTCCTTCAAATGTTAAATTAATGAGTTTATGACCACTTTGCATTATTTTCATTAATGTTCTGGACAGATAACCTACTGGTTATCTATAGTTTGATTTGAAGATTTCTCCCCCCCCCAACAATGGGGGAATTCCATAGTTAGTGATGAATTGCTTTGATTTAAGAAACTCCATTTACTTTATAAATGCAAGTGACATATTAAATCAAAGAGATATTCATATCTAAGTTTGAATTAACTTATCATATTGTTATTCTTTCGAGATAGTCTCTTAACAAGCTTTCATGAAGTGCTTAATATGTGTCCAACACTGTGGTACATATTGGGACTACTAGGAAAGGTAAAAACATCCCTGCCCCCTGGGACTCCCATCTTTATGGGAAGGGAGCAAGGAGGCAACATTCAAATAACTATGTATAGGCAAAATACATATAGTATAAATGAGAGATAGCAGTGGAAGGAGTAAAGAAGCAGGAGGGGACCCAGAAAGGCCTTTTGTAGATGGGACTCAGAAAGACTTTTCAAAGAATAAAACTGGATTTGAGCTGAGTCTTAAAAAAAAGCCAGGAGATTGGGACAAAGTGGTAAAGCATACCTGGCATCTATCTAGGGCCCTGATCCAAAGGATTCTGTTGTAGAAAATGAAGAAATAATTCAGGTCCATGGAAAAATTTAGGTCTCTGACATAGTGAGAATCAGGAGGGCACTTAAGGTTAGAGTAATAAGCTCTTTGAGGACTGAAACTGGTTTTGCTTTGCCTTTATTTCCCTATTCCCTTGTATAGAATCTGAAAACAGTAATTCTTATATAGGTTAATGAATAATTGTGAAAGATGACAATCACATTGAATGTTAAGGTTTAAAAAGTATTTTGTATGTACTTTTATGTGATTACATCAACCCTGTGAAAAAGTATTGATTGTTTATCCCCATTTTTCAATGAGGGAAAAAAAAACCTCAGAGATGTTAAGTGACTTTAAGTGACTTTTCCATGGTCACACAGCCATTAAGCTGAACATGAATCTAGATCTTCTTGGCTCAAATCTAGTTATCCTTTTATTGTGTGCCATTACCAAGAAAGTTGCACAATATCAGGATGTGAAAATGGGACTCCAGAATACTAGAAGTTTAGAGCCAGAAGAGACTGTAGTGATTATTTGTTAAACTTTAATTTTATAGGAGATGGAACTAAGATTCAGGTAGGGGAGGGCACTTAGTCTAGGGTCACATATAGTGACTACTAGAGCCAGGATTAAAACTCAGGGCTTCTGGTTCTTGGTGTGGTGTTTGCCATACCGCATCCTACTGAAAGGGGTGATCGCAGTAGTAACACTTTGTTTAGGGCAAATGTGACTTGTGAAGATTGGTTTAAGGGCAACAAGGGCTAGATTGAGAGTCAGAGGACCTGGATTTTACTCTTGCCTCTCCTTACCTGTATCATCTTATTCAAGTCATTTAACCTTTCTGGATCTCAGTTTCCTCTTCTATATGAGGAAGAGACTGAACTAAGCAAACTTCAAGGTCCCTTATAGATCTAACTCTAAGATTCTACCTAATCAATATGCTTAGAACTACCTTATTGGAGGAGAAATACCAATAATAATTTCATATAGCTGAAATATTTTAGCACTTTTAATATTACTAAGTTAGTTTCTTGTAAATATTAAAGAATCTACCTCTGTAATAAAGGCATGCAAAATCCAGTAGTTTTGCATAGATATTTATTCCTATTTACTAATGTATTTCTACTTTTAGTTCACAGGCAACAGAAGCAAATAAGTGCCTTAAATGTAGTGTGGTATAATATGGACCTATAGCTATCAGATCCTGAGACCAGGTACTAATGTGGGTGTGAAAATACATTGGAGATGAAAGTGAGCCTCTGTTAGCTAGGGTTACCAAGCTGGCAGAAGTGTACAGGTGGAATCAGTCCCCAACGCATAACTTACTTTTTAATGCCTTAGAGGAGCAGTGGGTGTGAAATCAGCCATCAAGGAGACAGCTGTCCTCAGAGAATGCTACCTAGTATCCTACACACTCGAAAAGAAAACTAAAAGTGCTTTGGCTGCTCAAGAGAAACTTGTGTAAGTAACTTCCTATTTTTATAACTGGCTGGGACCATAGAACTTGGCTAGTCAAGCCTGGGAGTAAAGAGAATGAAAGCTTGGGGATGTAGGGATCTTGTGTGGATTGATTAGTATTCTGAAGCCTCTCTCATACTAATCCAAGAAAAAAAGGGAATAGCTTGCTGACTCCCTCTCTACAGAGCATCTTATTATATAATATGAATCTAGAGACCATTCAGTTCTCTTTTTGTCAGTCTGTGTATATGTGTTGAAAGTGGATAGAGAGAGAGACAGACAGACAGACAGACAGAGAGACAAAGACAGAGACAGCCATAGAGAAACAGAGACAGAGACAGAAACAAGAGAAAGAGACAGAGACAGAGAGACAGAGAGAAACAAAGAGACACACACACACACACACACACAGAGAGAGAGAGAGAGAGAGAGAGAGAGAGAGAGAGAGAGCGAGAGAGATTCAAGAATGTGTATATTTCCTTAATTGGACATGAGAGTGTTGGACAGTTTCCAGTTGTATGTTTTACTTTCAGTCCTAGATCTGAAAGATCTCATCGAGGTCCCTGCTTATAAATCTCCATTTGGTTCAAAGGCCTCTCAATATGAATAAAAGAAGGAAAGAATAACAAAGGGACCAAATAGCTTCCAATTTGATCAAGGCAAGTAGCCATAGATTAAAGCTTTCCCTCTTCTTCCTGGAGGAGGGAAGGGAGCCAGACTACATATCTCTGAGCTGGCATGAAGAGTGAGAAAATTCAATTCTCATTTCAGCAAATGTATATTAGGCATACCTACTGTGTGCCAGGGCTCATAATTCCTGTTGGACCAAAGCCAGGACTTAGCTAGGTGTTCTGAACTCTCTCTTGGTGCGATGTTCTTTCCATTCACAGCAGCTGCTTCCCAAATGGTAAATAAGGAACTCAAGAGAAACACGAGGGAGGTCTGTTTGTTTCAGAATGAGTTGAGAATTGAACTAGATGAGATAATCTTTGTTTTTTTCTTTCCTTCTCCCCACCTCCAACATTTTCGATTATTAAATGAGTTTCACACATAAAATTGACTTGGAAACATCCTCCTCTCTTACACATCACTTTTTTTAAACCCTTCTAATTGATTCGGATATTTTAAGAAGCTCACAGGTTCCCAAAGTGGTAAATGTGTTTTTACTCCTGCTGGACTGGCTCTGCTGGGCATCAGAATATCCTGTCCTTGCCAATGGAATTATCACTTTTATGTTGAGTTTATTGCTTAGTTGTAAAAAATTAGCCAGGGTCCTTGCCAAGCAGACAGCATAGGAAGCAATGAGTTGTTACTATAAGATCATAGAGTTGGAGTGGGAAGGGACCTCCGAGGCCACCCTCATTTTTACAGATAAAGGATAATGAGACCCAGGGAGGGTAAGGAAGTACCTGGGGTCATGTGGGCAGTGAATATCAGAGATAGGACCTGATTAATAATGATAGCCACATTTATAAAGCACTTGAAGGTATGTCAAGCAGTTTACAAATATCATCTAATTTCATTTTGCCCTCATTACTGCCCCAGGAGGCAGTTACCATTGTTATCCCCATTTTACAGATGAGGAAACTAAAGCAGACAGGTTTAATGACTTGCCCAAGGTCAATGTAGGTGACTGACACCAGATTTTGACTTAGGCTTTTCTGACTTTGTCCTATATGCCATCTATTGCCTTAGGTTTTCTGACTTCAAGATCAGCACTCTTTCCCTTGTTAAAAAAAAAATTAAATGAAGAACCTACATAAACCATGTATACAAAAAATTAAATATAAAATACAAAATAATATCTTAAGGGAGTTTCTGTGTTGGGGGAGACTACGTTAGCAATTCGGGAGGGATTTTTTTGGCTCTCTTTTAATTTTTCTCTATTTGTTACATATAAAGCATATCTATTTGTTTTTTTCCCATTTGCTTTTCTTGAATTTCTTATTTTTTCAATTAGTGAAAATCTATTTTCACTCTTTCATTTCTCCCTCCATCACTGAAAGGGAAAAAAGAAATAAAGAAAAATGTAGCAAATATGCAAAATCAAGCAAACATATCCCCACATTGACTATGTCCAAAAAAATTTGTCTAGTCCTGCATCCTGAGTCATCCATAACCTCTCTGTCAGGAGGTGTATAGCATTTTGGTTTTCTAATTGTGATTCAACATATTGATTGGAATCCTGTCTTTCAAAGTTGTCTGTATTTAAAAAATTTTTTTATTGTATAAATTGTCATCCTGATTCTGTTCACCCTGTATAAGTTCATATAACTCATTTGGGAGAAATCTTGGGGAAAAAATTGGGGAGGGAAAAAAATGATTCAATACCCATTAATTTTTTAATGGTTAACTTGTTAAGGCACCAAGCAATAGGGAAATAGGTACTTTATATGAGATGGGATCTAGTATTCCTTAGTTTTACCATTAAAAACCTGTTTTTCAATTAGACTATTTAAACCCTTTGTTTTCAGTGCAGATTTTCTGTTAGGAAAGAGATGGAGATAAGACAGGAGAAAGTGGGCTAGAAATAGTTGCCTTGTATGTTTTTCTACAAGCAGTGAGTGTTGATGGGACAGCAATCATCTCCTCTGGATCTAGGCAGGGTCTGAACTATGCCACTTACTAGTTGTGTGACTTTGTGCAAATAAATGATACATTTATAGGTTCAATCTTCTCACCTGTAAAAGGACACCAAGCTTTCTCTGTTTACTTCACATGATTATTATGAGGATCAAATAAGACAATGCATTCAAAAGGGGAAGCTAGGTGGCACAGTGGTTAAATAAATGGGCTTTGAATCAGGAAGCTATCTTCCTGTGTTCAAATCTGGTTTCAGATACTAATGTAGTTGTGTGACCTTGGGTAAGTTTCTTAACTCTGTTTGCCTCAGTTTCCTCACCTATAAACTGACAAGGAAATGGCAAACCAATCTAGTATTTTTGCCAAGAAAATCTCAAATGAGGTCAAGAAAAATCAAGCACAACTGAACAATAACAACACATTTTTAGCGCTTTGTAAATGGTGAAGCTTTATAATGATGTTGATTGACAGATGTCTTAAAAAAACCCAGGAGTTTACATATACCTTCTCCCACTTAGTCCTTAATCTCACTAATTGGAGTTATTTGTAGAAACAGTAACTTCTGGCAAAGTGTCAGTGAGAAGGACTGAGCATAGAGCACTGTGGTAGGTGATAGAAAGATGAGGGACCTATTAAGATAGACAAATAATGAGAAATATAAGTCTTTAAATTCTAACCAGGCAAGAATAAAGCTCAGGGGCATCCCTTGCTGTAAAATTCCCTAAAACTGGCCCTTCCCCCAACTTTCCTATTTTTTGCTAATGTCATCCCCACCTGTCATTACTAGGCATTTAAGGCTGAAGTCTTAGAATCATTTTGCCTTCCTTTTCCAATACTGTTTTTTCTTCCTTCACAATATTACTTAAAATCCATTCATTCTCACCATTCATAGAGCCACAATCCTATTTTGAGCTCTCCTATTTGTATTATTGTAATAGCTACCTAATTTGATAGCAATAAGCCTGCATTCTATCCCTTGTTGTTTCCATTCTTCCCCTGGTTGCCATGGACTGGCCTTGTCACTCATCTTCTCAAGAAGCTTCAGTGGCTACCCATTCTCCACATAGGATGAAATATAAACTTCTCTACCTGGCTTAAACCATCTTCCTTAATCTAGTTAGTTCTAGTTTATGTTTCTAGCCTTAAATCACTTTCTTCTCTATTATTTCTCTCTGTTCTACTAAACTGTATTACTAACTATTCCCAGACCTCTTACTACATCTCCAATCTTCTTAAATTTGTTAAGGTTAGACCAAAGGCTGGAAACAGATTTCTATTGCATTCTGAGTTGTTGGAATCTTGCAGAGTTCAATTCACACATTACCTCCTCCATGAAGCCTTCCTGCATTCTTCAGCTGAAAGTGTTCTATCCTTCTTTAATCTATCTTAGAGCTCTTTGTATTTCTCCTTTGAATTTATGATGCACTAATTTATAATATCATTGATGTACATTTATACCTTTCCTATTAGAATAGAAGTTCCTTGAAAGCAAGGACTGGTTTGCTTTGTATCTATCTGCAGTCTCAATAATTAGCACTTGTACAAAGTAATATATGTTCATTGAATTGAATCCCTAATTCAGAATATATTGGACAATTGGTTTGCAGAATGGGGAAAGTCCCATCAGATTCCAACTTTTTTACAGGGAAAAATCTAGTTGAAATGGGCCTCTATTGGGAAAATAGGGAAAAATTCAGTATTTGATG
This sequence comes from Macrotis lagotis, assembly GCF_037893015.1. NCBI lineage: Eukaryota > Metazoa > Chordata > Mammalia > Peramelemorphia > Peramelidae > Macrotis > Macrotis lagotis. The sequence goes on along the minus strand of NC_133658.1, from coordinate 235,712,242 downwards.
GTATTACCCTGACCATATAAATCCCTCAACATACTTCTCGCCTTACCAAAGAGAACTTCTAAATGCTTATCAGGGACATTGATCTAATTTTTCTCTAAAGTTTTGAAAGCTTCCAAATGGCAGATGACTTAGAAAAAAGCAAAGTATAGCTTTTGTAATGTAAAAGTGGTGGAACATTCTTTTCCTCCGGGAACACTTTCAATGAATGACTGTAAGTCTGTGATTTATATAACTGGGAAGAAAAGGAGAAAGAAGCTGGTTATTGCCAGACCCTCCTCAACCTCAGTCTCTAGAATCTGCTCTCTGCCTCTCAACACTCCGTTATTCCCTGCCAGGGAATTCTGTCTCTCTCTTCCTTGGTAAAGATCATAGATCACAGACTTCTCTGTAGTTTGCATTCTCATTTAGCTAAATAGATTACAACATCCTTCACCCTAGCCAGCAACTTTGGACAGTTTCCCCACCCCCCTCTGAAAAAAAAAAACCAAACAATTTCCCTTTGTTTGCTGTTACCGAGATACACTATGTGTGTCGTTTTAAGTAACCTGTCCATGGAAATGTTGCCCTTCACCAAGTTGTTATTTTAAGTATCTCCATGGGGGACTTCCCCCCCTTCTCCTCCCTCCCTCTCTTCTCCCCCTTTTAAACCACTGGTTGCCTGAGGATAAATTGAAGAAGTGGAAGTAAAGATCTTTTCATTACTGTTTAATACAAATAAGCAAAGAAAATTCTGCACACAAATTACTGGCGTATATAACACATTTCTTCATCTTCCTTTTGCCCAGTTTGCCTAAGGTATTCATACCTATGAATTTTATGTACGTTCAACTGCCTTTCACCTAGAGCTTTGGCGGATTTGAAAACAGGTGTGTCTTTTCCTTTCATTCTGGTGCTTTCGCCCCCACCCTTCGCAGGGACAGAAGTGTTACTAGCTGGAACAACTCAGTTTTTAGATTAAAAAAAAAAAAGCAAAGAAGCATCCTTCTCAAGCGGCCTCAAACGAGGGCTTCTGGTTCGGAGACTGCTGCTGGGGAAGGGGGAGGCGGAGGGGAGTGGGCTGTGCACAATGGCCATGGTCAAACAAACGAGACCCGCATGGCTCTTCCAAGGCCTCCTACGGAGGAGTGAGATTAAGGGAAATGGTCAGCTAGCTCTTCGTTTCTCCGGCTTAAAACCAGACTTCCTCCGAGCCTGGTCTGGGAGCTGGGGCTGTGGGGTGGTGTTGTCCCCTCCCTGCTGGCCTCTCTGCCCCCCTCCCCCATCCGTTGCTGCGGAGTGTGTGTATGTGTATGTCTCATGGAAAAAACCCAGGATGAGACTACACCACTCTTGCACACACACACACACACACACACACACACACACACACACACACGAGTATGTGTGCCATACAAATAGATATCCATGCCCAAGTGTATGCACACAGATGTTCATGCAGGCGTGGCTGGCTGTGGCTCAACACGTTTGAGTGAGACCCCTCCGCGCACTGCAGGACTCACGCCGACCCCCCAGAAATCACGTTAGTGCTGGTGGCTCTCTCACAGAGTATTTTTCTACTCGTCACAGGGCTCTTAGCCAGGGACGCGCTCCCGAAATAGAACAGAGTAGCGCTGGTTCGGGGGGCCCACGGGCCGGGGGAGGCGCGGGTTATAAGGGACTCCAAGGAGGGCTATTCTCGGGGACTGCCTATGCTCTGTCTCGTGCCCCCCCAGACCTTGGGCGCGGGATAGGGTGGGCGGCGATAGGCTAGGTGAAGGGGCTGGTGCATGCAGAGGCTGGCTGCTAGGAGGGGTAGTTTCGATGAATGGATGCTGCTGCTGTAGGGGTGTGGAGGGGGCAGGGGAGGTGGGAGGGCTCTTTTTTTAAAGAACCGCTCCTCTACATTGAAATGCATGTCCCTAGGGACCAAAGGACTAGAATTCCGCTCACGGACGATCTTCTCACTCCCCCCCACCCTTCCACTCCAGTCTCCTTCTTACGTTCAGCCACCCCTTCTCCAGGAGCCCCCCCAAAGGGGACAGTTGACTTTGAAGGTGGGAAGAATGGAGCTGGTTGAATGGGTGCTAGGGGACTTGCACTCGGGCGGGTGGGGGGGTTTGGGGGGACGCAGAGGGAGGGAAGGGGAGAGCCGCGGCAAACCAGGGGCCCTCCTGAGGAGCCGAGCCGAGCCGCAGGCACTAGCTCGCAGCTACGAAACCATTCATGATTTTGGTGACGTTATTCCAGTTGTGGGGGGAGAGAAGGCGGGGCATCTGGGCCCTGGGTCCGCCCCCCGCTCCTCCTATAAATAGGGCTTCTCAGGCTCTTTGTGGGGCTGAGAGCTCATAGGGAAGGCGGTCGGCCCCTTAGCTTGCTAGCTTTTCCTCTGGGTGGTGGTTAGGAGCTGTGGGGACCGTGCGCCTGAGATTTTGCCCTCCGGAGGGGGTGTCCCAGGACGGTGCATCCCTCCGCTACCCCTCAGAGCTCGAGGAAGCTGCTGGCAGCTGGGCCGCTGCGGTGCCTTCTTTCCTCTGGCCCGGGGAGCGATTTTTAAATCTCCAAGGGCGTGGGTCAGCCTCCCTTAGGACTTCATGTCTGTATATTTCCCTATCCACTGGTGAGTATCCTTTCCCCCTTGCGGTCTGTGGTGCGATGGGCTCCAGCCGGCGGATCTGCTCCCGGCTTTCATCCCTTTAGGGTACAGTGACTACTGACTGCTGTGACTTAATGAGGAGGGGGTGCTCTCCTTTCCAGGCGATGGCTCGGTTAAATGCCCAAGTCATACCTAAGAGGAGGGGGTCCTGAGGGGCGGTTAAGCTCCCAGGGAGGGATGGAGAGAATCCAGACAAAGGCAATGAACTTGGAGGCTTTGCATAAGTGCGGGGTAGCTGGGGGTGCTAATGGGGGAGAGGGTGTAGCAACCGTGCCCATGTCCTCCCTACTCCGCCCTGGGCTCCAAACGCCCCCCTCCTCAAATGAGGATTGCTGCTAGAATATCGTGGGTGCTGCTTGATTTGGGGAACAGAGACACTGTGGTCTTTCCCCTTCTTCCTCTCTTCTGTCTCCCCCTCCCCTTTTCACTACCCCCTCCCCGTTTTTCTTTGGTCTGCATGCAAGCCTTGATGTTGCGTACTGGAGATGGGCAAGAGAGGGTGCTGTGACGGCTACCGTGGTATTGGGTGTTGCAGGAAGAGAGAGACCCTCCTATGAATGGGCGGGGTGGGGGCGGGGTGTTGGTGGTGTTGGTGGTGGTGTTAGTGGTGATAGTGGTGATAGTGGTGGTCGAATATGTGTGCGCGCGCGGGTGTGTGCGCGCGCGCCCGCTCCCCGCACTCCGCGAGGAACGCTGCATCCTCTTGACCCCATAGCTTTCCTTCTACCCCTTTCCGAGAGAAGTGCCTTTGGAAACCACTCGACGTGACTGGGGAAGGGGGAGTGCAGCTGGTCAGGTCCCAGACACTAGAGACGGGAGCCCGGAGAACACATCCCAGCCACCTGGAATGGATTCAGGGACTGGGGGGCAGTGGTCACAGGGGAGGGGGCTGTAATGATGGGGGGCATGCTTGGAGGTTCTTAGGGGTTGGGGCTGTACTGATGTGGGAGTGTTGAGATAGATCCCTAGGAGCTGTGGGGCTACATTGATAGGAGGGAGTCTGTTGAGATCCCCTGGAGCAGGAGACTGGCCTGATGGGGAGCGTGTGATGATCCCCGGCGGTCTCGAGGTTCACCGGACGAGAGGTTGTTAGATTGCGAGGGGAGGTGGAGGAGCAGTGTGGTTTGCAGAGCCGAGCTTCAGAGTAAATCTGCAGGAGCTTCGAGCTTGCTTCCTTCCTGCAGGAGGGGAAGGATTCGAGCAAACAGCCTCTCCCCTGGGTTGGGGAGGGGGTGCCAAGGAGAGTGAGCTTGGTGCCTGCAAAACCTGTTCCCACATGTGAGAAAGAGAAGCTTCTAGAGGAACCCTGGGCCCCAACTCGGGGTATTTGTTTCCTGGCAAGGCAGACTTGCATGTATGTACCCAGCCAGTAGGCTGAGTGGCCGCTTGCATCTAGCCTAAAGCTGCTAAACTGAGATGGAGCTGAAAAGTTTGCAGTTTTTTTCTCTCTGCTTTTCACAGCTGTAGCCCCAGACCCCAAAGAGGAGGAGGAAAGGCCCCAGCCAATGGGCTGCAAATCTGAGCTAGTGCCAGGCCTTCTCCGCACCCTGACCACCACCACCTTGAGGGTCAGCTTACTGGGTGGGGTTCTAAGGAAGGGCCTTGAACATGGGGTAAGCAAGGGCTCAGGATGTTAAATGCTACCTGGCCTTTGCTGGGTCATCAGCCTGACTTTATCTCGAGAGAGAAAACTGATGAACTGGATGCCCCTGGAGAAGACCAGTGTCCCTTTAAGTGGGGTGTGGCTACTGGACTCAGGAGACAGATAACTGATGGGCTAGCGCCCCCCCCCCTTGAGTTTACCCAGCTTCCTTTACTGACTTCCAACTAATGAGCATCCAGGTAGGCTGTCAAGCCGGTCTTGACTAACCTACTTCATATTCGGAGGAGGGAAGCATTAATTTCTGGAAAAATATGTCCACACCTTAGTGGCTGTGGCAAGAGGCAAGCTCTGCCTCTCATGTGTTGTTATTTTGTTTGCCTGTGTGAGATAGTGAAGATGAGAGAAAGTGCCAAGGCATGTTTGGAAGGCATGCTCACTCTGATATATAGGAATGGACAATGTGTCCCAGAATCCTATGCCCTTGACCACCCTGTATATATGACAAGTGCTCACTTGGGCTATAGGAAATGCTTCTTTGACTGCTTTGTCCTTTGGAAATGCCTCCTGCTGGCTGAGCTAGGCAGTCATTAAGGCTGAGTATACTTGGTGTCTCACTAGTGTTTAGCTGGCCAGAGTTGCATTTGGGGTTGGAAAAGGGAACATTGGCCAGTGTGAAGTATAGATAAATACAGATCCACCGGGTATGGACAGGAGACGCTTCAATCTAGGCAGAGTCACCAGGACAATGGGAGGAATTCTGAAAGACTCCATATATGAAACTTTTTTTCTACACATCTAGGAGGGAGATAGAGACATCACTCCCTCTTTGATGTTTTGTTTTTATAAAATGTCAGTTTTGTACTTTTATCATCATCCTCATTATTCATAACAACAAAAACATTGCAAAAAAAAAATTTAGTTGACATGATTTAGAGAAGAAGTAACTTCTGGTGCCTTCCATTCCCGAGATGTAAAAGAAGACAGGAAACAGGGATATAGATGGTCCAGCGGGGGTAAAAGTGAATTTGGAGTCAGAGATCTCCATTTTGAGTCCTTTCCTCTATTCTACCTCTGTGATTTTTGGTAAATTATTTTCTTTCTCTGGCTTCACTTTTTTTTTTTTGGAGGTGCTGGATTAGATGTCTTAAAATCTCTTACATTTCTAAATCCGAGATACTTTGCTAATGAAGATTCAGCTCATTCAGGAAGAGAAAAAGAATTTGTCTTTGAATACCTTTTTATCAAACCCACCAAAAGGTTTAAGATCAGTGGATTTAAACATTCCCCCTTCTTTTCTCCCTCCTACCTCCCCAAGAGTTTATGATCATCTTAACTCCAAAGTGGAGAGTCCTGTTGGATTTATAGCAAAGATTTAGCATTTACTAAATTGAGGTAGAATTTAATTAAGTAATTTAACCTCCCTAATGAGTTTTTGTTCAGATAAAGAAGTTGGGTTGGCAGGGTCCCTTCTAACTCTAAATCATAAATCCAGAGCTAGAAGGACCATTAGAAAAAAGAGAAGAGGAAACAAGACTTAAGCCCTTCCCCTATACATAATTTGATCTTTGAAATGATGCTGGGAAGCTGATGGAATTATTGTAATCATTTTGCATTTGAAGAAACTGAGGCAGAGATTAAGTGACTTGCCCAGGATCACACCACTAGTGTCCAGGCTCAACAATCTACTCACTGTGCCACCTACCTGCCTCTAGAAGACATCAAGTCCAACCTTCTCATTTGACATATGAGGTAGAGAGAAATATCTTAGAGAAACATAGTTGGTAAAAGTCTTAATGATTTGAACTCATCCTAGTAATCTGCCCTAGCTCTGTACCATGCTGTCTCAATCCATGATCTTTTGTCCACTCATCATATTTCCAGACAGATTTTATGATAGAACAATGTTGCTTGAATAAGGTGCCTAATCACTTTCACTTCATTTTGGATCTCTTTTCTCTTGGCAGCCCTGATTATCTGAGATCAGCTGACATGACTGAGGTGATGATGAGCACCCCATCTATGGATGAGATTGGGCTGAATAACCGGAAGGATGGCATCTCCTATCAGGTAAATTCATCTTAGGTCCATTTCACTTGGTGAGAGCAAAGTAGGTGGTAGGTTGGTCTAGAATGGACTTCCTTTGCATCCCTCTATTGTTCCAGCAGATGGATGACTTACCTTCCACCTAGGTGGAAAAAAGAGAGAAATGTGAGAAAGGCTTCTGTGGGGAGTTTCATGCCTCACCCATCAGTAAAGGTTTTCCCTCTGCAAAAGTATGACTTGCAAGGAAGAGGTACTGTAAGTGAACAGAATTTTGTGGATCTGTATCCCTGAGGCAGCTTTACTTTTCAAGAAAGAACACTTCTTAGAGTACCCTATAACAGTAGTATTCTTGAAGTCAGAAAGATCTCTATTTAAATACTCTTTTGGCTTCTTAGCAAATGTATGCATATAGGCAAGTCATCTAATGCTTCTTTGTCAGAGCCCCTCTGGGGGATAATAGTACATGTCATGTTGGTAATATAGGATTATCATGAGGCTTAAAAATAAAAAATAAAATTGGTAAGTCATTGTAAAGCACTGTATAAATAACAGAGAAGACTTCTCAGAAGTAGGGAATCTATGTGATTACTTTTTTAAAATTATTTTTGTTACATAAAACTGCTGTTGGGCTTTATATCACTGATTTTTTTTCAATCTAAACAACAAAATATTTAAGAGGCCTTGAGCTTGTCAGTTTGTAGACTCTTGGAGAGTCTTTCTTATAAGATAGCTCTTGACCAGGAAGTTTTAGGTTATGTTTTGGATTGGAATTAAGGATAAGGACTATCAGTCCTGCTACTCTTGAATGAGACATTGAAGGCAGAGATTAGCAGACATTGAATCTTCAAGTTGGACAAGATTTAAGATATCTAGTCCCTCACTTAATTGAGAAGGAATACTAGCTCCCATATCTTGCCTTGTGATCGTGAGCAAGTCATTTAATTGAACCTCTTTTCTCATCTGTTTAATGAAGAGTTGGACTAAGACCTCTTTCCAGCTCTAGAACAATGACCCCCTAGCTTTGGCTTAAAGACATCCAACTAACCCAAGCAGGTCATTCTACTTTGAAAGTGTTGATTTTCAAGGTGTCTTTTCTCTCCCTGGAAGCTATGGCAAAAATATCCTTCCTTGTATGCTTTGGTCCTATTTCTTACCTTTGGGGCTTAATAGAACATATTTAATCTCTTGTCTATGACTTTCAAATGCCTACAAACAGCTATCATTCCTCTTGCCCCAACTTCTTCAGGTTGACTCTTCTATAGTTTAAATGTAGCTTTCCTCATCATTGCTTCCAAAGGAATTTTGGTAAGTGGAGAAAAGGAGATAGGGAGGAGAAAAATGAACAGTTCCAATCCCACAGTGAACTGGAAGTTAGGTGGAAACCAAGAATCAGTGGGATGACTAGAGGGATGGAACACAGGTCATTCCAGCTCACCTCTATGCTCTTTCTGCCACTGGCACTCCCTCATATTCATAGAATTTTAGTTCTAGAAGGAACTTTAAAGATCCTTGCTCCCAGTCAGTATTCTCAATTCTACTTTGTAATGATCATTTAATTAGTTTGAGTAGGGAAGGAGTGGGCTGGAGAAGTGATACATTTCCAGAGTTTCAGGATTCTGGCTGAGGGAACAGGTTAGCTAGCAGAGATCTTGACATAAATTCCAGTCCTTCTCTTAAGGCTATTTAAGTACCTTAGTAGATAGAGTGCCAGGCCTGGAGTTAGGAAGATCTGAGTTCAAATCCTCCCTCAAGACTTCTAATTGTAGGAAGTTATTTAACCTTGTTTGCCTCAGTTTCCTTATCTTTGAAATGAGCTGGAAAACAAAATGTCAAACCACACCATTATTTTTTTGCCAAGAAAACCCCAAAAAGAGAATGAAGAATCAGATGTGACTGAAAATAACTGAGCAACAATACTCTCTTAAGAGTTATATCTCTGTTTTGGGTTGCAAGTTTCTTAACCAATGAGTCATTCTGAATATTTCTTTGTGGTCACCAGAGAGGTTTTCTTTTAGCACTCTTCTCTTAGATTGTGTCACAAGATCTTTCAATGGAATTTATGTAGGATTATTCAATTCAAAAATATTAAGCAATCACTTTGTGTTTGTCTTCAAGGAGCTTATATTCCATTGAGGGAAATGAACACACACACATATAGATACTATATACAAATAGTATATAAAAATAATCTGGAGGTAGGGGAAGAGTTCCTGACACCTGAGGGAATTGAGGAAAACTTGTTGGAGATGACAAGGATGCTGAGTCTTTTTTTTTAAGAAAGATTTTATTAGTTTGAATTTTACAAATTTTCCCCCATTCTTGCTTCCCTCCTGCCCCCCCCCCCCCCCCCAAGGATGCTAAGTCTTGAAGGGTGTTTGAGATTTCAGGAGGCTTAGGTGAGAAGAGAGAGCATGGGTGCCAAGTCAAGGAAATGAATGTTATGTATGTAGGGATGGCAAGGAGACCAGATTAATTGGATTCAAGTTCATAAGAGGGAATAATATGATATAAATCTAGAGAGTTAGACCTGCACCAGATTGTGAAGGGCTTTACATGCCAGTCAGTTGAGTCTTTCTATTCCTATAGGTAGTTAGCACCCACAGAAACTTCTTGAGCAAGAAAATAATAGTTAAATCTGTTCTTGAAGAATATTAACATGGCAGTCATGTAAAAGATGGACTGGATGCAGGGAGACCAATCAGGAGACAGCTGTAATTATTCAGGAGACAGTTGGTGGGGGTCAAACTAGCATGATGGCCATGTGAGTGGAAATTTTTAGAGAAGTGTAAAGATCATTTAGTCCCACCACCTTATTTTGACAGATGAGGGAAATGAACTTCAGAGGAGAAATGACTTGTATAAGGTCTCTTAGTGGTAGAATTTTGACTCCTTTTTTACTCTTGTTGTTCAGCATGAATGATTGTAGTTCTTGGGCTTTTCTTAACAAAGATACTAGAATATTTTATCATGTCCTTTTCCATTGAGTTTCCATTTTACAGATGAGGAACTGAGGAAAAAGGGGTAAAGTGACTTGCTCAGAGTCACAGAACTTAGTAAGTATCTGAGGTCAGATTTTGAAGTCAGTTCTTTCTGGCTTGGCATGGTGCTCTATCCATTGTACCTCATAACTAGTTTTCCTTCCTTTTTTGCTGCTACTTTGCATTTTGATAGCCACATATAGCTTTTAGCCCTCTTTTACCCAGTGCTTCCAAAAGCAGTTTCAAACAGGGTTATGGTTATCAGTTTTTTTTTTTAGATTTTTTTTTGCAAGGCAAATGGGGTTAAGTGGCTTGCCCAAGGCCACACAGTTAGGTAATTAGTAAGTGTCTGAGACCGGATTTGAACCCAGGCACTCCTGACTCTAGGGCTGGTGCTTTATCCACTGCACCACCTAGCCACCCTGGTTATCAGTTTTAAAGCCTTGAACCTTGTGATTCTGGAAAAGACCCCCTCAGTTGGTTGGTTTGGAGAATGGAAGATGAAAGTGATCCTATTGAGTTTCTGATGCTCTCCCTCACATTTCTTTCATTGCCTCCACTGTGTTCTGAATGAGATAGCAAGTATTTTCATAAATTTTGTATGACCAATTTCCTCAAAACCTGCTCAAACCATATGCTAGTTAATTAAAACTAATTCCCACCAGAGTTGTGGTGATTGGGCAAATCTGACACTTTTGCTAAAGACCTTCCTTCATATACATTTCTGGTCTTTTTTTTCTGGAGAGTGGAAAATGAAGGGACGGGGTGGGGGTGAATCTCACAGCTAGCTCTCCAGTTGGCATTCCTCCTGAGGATAATAATAGTATGTGGGACTTATCTTGTGCCTCTTTTCCAAAGAACTAAAAGTGCTTGAGAGCCATTGTCATTCATCTGCAGGGTCCCATAAGCTTGCTGGAAACCAGGCATTAATCCATTTTTGACAGATGGAGAAATGGAGTCTTGGTACCATGGCACAACCTTGCTCCAAGGTCATATGGTAAGGATCAGAATCCATGCCTTCTGATTTCCTGGAATCAACCCTATTCTGGGTTTCTGGTCACCAGTTCCTCTATCCCACAGAAGCCCCTCAATGGAAAAGGTTCCAGGATTTGTCTTTTTACAATCATATAGAATTTAGATAAGAAATATTTACTGATCCAAATTAGCTAATGTGATTTTTGATTCAATTCAACAGACATTTATTCAAGGCCTACTAGTTGGCAGGCACTATTCAAGCTTCTGAGGATACAAAGACAAAAAAAAGAGACCTCTGTCCTCAAGCAGCTTCTATTCCACAGGAATAGGGGCAAAATACAGATAAGTAAATACAAAATGAAGCTGTCCCAAAAGTCTTAGTTCAATTTTGATGTATTGAAGGTTAACATTTCATTTAAGATTTTGGGTTTCCTTTAGGGATAGAGGGAGTGCTAACAGCTAGGCTACTAGGAAGAGGCCCTTAAAGGAAGAGGTAATTAAGCCCTATGGGGCAGCTAGGTGGCACAATAGATAGAGTACTGGGCTTGGAATCAGAAAGACTCATCTTCATGAATTCAAATCTCACTTCAGACACTTACTGACTGACCATGATGACCCTGGGCAAATCACTTTACACTGTTTGCCTTGTTTAATTAGTTTCTTTATCTGTAAAAACAAGCTGGAGAAGGAAGTGATAAAACACTCCAGTATCTCTGTCAAAGACCCCAAAAGTAGGGTTTAAAGAATCTGAAACAGCTAAAAGTTGAGTTTTTGGGGGTTTTTGCCCTGAAGGGAACTAGGGATTCCTATAAGGAATTCCTATAAGGAAAGTTGAGGAGGAATATGAAATAGGATGGATGTGGGGAGAAGTCAATTGTGTGAAGGTAGGTTAGTGTTTTGTGACTTTTAAAAAATAAAGATCAAATGAAATTTTTCCTTCATATTGGTTTGATGTCAATCATTCTTGCCCCCTGGAGTAAATGAACAAGTTGTCAGTACTTCAATGAGAGCCTCAGGACTTAATGGAATGAATTAAAGGACCCAGAACCTGGCTACCTACATCCCTGTACCCTGGTACTCTACCAAGAAAACATGAATTTCTGCAGTCTCTAGTCCCTTTAAGGAATAACCTTCTACACTAGCTAACACTATCACCCTTTCAAGGACCCCCATCCATGGTGCATTTGCAAAGATAATAGAGCTTAATTAAAAAGGATACCTTGTGGTAGGCTCCCCTTCCATATTAAAAACAAAAAGGAGTGAAATAGGTCAAGGCATCTGCAAATAGAATTTTCACTCTGACCTTTTCTGCTGCTGCTTTTGAAGGACTCCTCATAGGTTTGACTTCCTTAGCCATCAAGGTCAAGACTTTTGGATTTTCTCTCCTTCCCCTTTTCCATAGTGGATTATTAACACTGGAGACCTATGGACCACAAGGTTACTTGAACTACAGTTTGAGGGGATTCCTTGGCTTATAGTCCAAAATGATAAGGATTTTATAGCTTTCTCTTTACTTTACCTCCCTAGGCTATCACCAGTGCCTAGGGAATTTGGCTTTTCTTGTTAGACTCCTCTGAGATGAGTAGAGTCTGAGGAGAACCTGAAAGTTCTAGCTATACCCTCTAGTGTCAGTTTGAAATTCCTTTCTTTCAAAATTGCCTGAATTCTCATCTAGTGCTTCCCTCAGTTCCTGGATTAGACCTGACCATTCTTTCTTAGGTGGCAAATCTCTCCTTCCCCTAGGATCACTGGGTTGACCTGGAGGAATTTCCCTTGGTTAGATGATGCTTTTCAAGTTGAAAAAGCATCCTGTAGCCAGATAAAATAGATCCTTAATCAACTTCCTTTTTTCTCACCATCTCTGGCCTTTGCTCCTGGGCACCAGCTGTCTTGTCACTAGCTATTTTCCCCTGTTACTCAGTTGTGAAATTAGCATTTTCCTAGCCCACCTTTTCACTAGATAATCTTTTTCTCTCTAGAGAGGCAGAAGTTCTAATACAGACTATAAATAGCTGAGAGTGATAATTCTTCACACATCTCTCTGAAATCCATGGGAAGACTGTGATGGAGAGGCCATGTGTTGTAGAATGTGCTCCTGCCCCAAATGAAAACTTCCCTGCTCCTCTTGGCCTCTGTTACCTCTTACCTGTGCTGTCCTTTAGAAAATCACTTAATTCTTTCAAATTTGACTTACCTCATCTGCAAAATAAAGGGATTAGACTAGGTTTTCTGAAGTCCCTTCCAATACAAAATCAGTCATCCAATGGCCCTGATGTTTCTTATCTGTCTCACTCTGATCACTCTCAGATACGTAAAACAACCCTTGTCCTACTGCTTTATGGCTTAAATCCTGAAACTTTTGAGGGTTTTATATTAGAGGAAGAAGAGATGTGTCCTTGATGAGGCACCTATCAGCAGGTAAGAGCATTGGATTTTGAGGGATCTTATCTGAGACATATCCTGGTTGGGTGACCCTGGACAAGTCACTTAATTTCACTCAGCCTTGATTTGAATATTCAATCTGTAATATGGAGATAAGAGCAGATAACTCATGAACAGTGATTTTCAGACATTAAAACACTATATAAATGCTAACTATTTTCACTTTTAGCTATAATCTTAAGAAAAGAGGACTCCCTATTTGATGGATTTTTTTTAAAAAGCATTTTTTAAGAGCCTATTATGTTCAAAGCCCCCTAGTACCAGAAAAACAAATGGTCCCTGCCTTCAAGGAGGAACCAACACATAGTAATTGTTCCTGTTGGACCAGCACTTCTTTCCTTATATTCCCAAAGACACAATCAAGACACATTCCTTATTACTAGTCTTCATTCCTTTTGGTTGTTTTTCAGTCACGTCCAATTCTTCATGATTCCATTTGAGGTTTGTTTTTTTTTTTTTTAGCAAAGCTACTGAAGTGATTAGACTTTTCTTTCTCCAACTCATGAGGAAACTGGGTTGAGTGACTTGCTCAATGTCACACAGCTAGTAAGTGATTGAGACCAGATTTGAACTCAGGGAAAGTTCTCCATGAAGAGGTTCCATGTCCTGCACTCTTATCCACTGTGTCAATTGACTACTTTCTTCTTTTCTTCCTCCCTCCCTTCCATCCTTTCTTCCTTTATCTCTCTCTTTCTTTCCTTTTTCTCCCTCCTTTTTTCTTCCTTCCTCCAATTTCTCCCCCCCCCCCCCCAAGAAAACCCTATTCAGGATCTGACTTTGCTGTTTCCTCATCGGATGATAGGGTTGGATTTTTTTAAAGATCCATTCCAGCTTGAATATTTTAGGTTTTTGTCCCAGGGTGTGCAAACTTAACTTCTGGAAGAGAGAGAGAAGGAAAGAAGGGGGGAAGCAAAGAACATCTCTTGCTTCTGCCTCCAGACTTAAAAGTACTTGTTGAATAATTGTTAACCCTTTTCTCATGGTGTGTAGAGAGGCCTGGTAATTGGGGTATTTGGTGGTCCTGGTCAGCTCCCAAAGCTTTCTATCCATGGAGTCTTCCAAAGAGTTCAGTAAAGCTTTGCTCAGGGACCCTATAGAGGAAGCAGTCTTATGGCCACCATAAAATAATCTACCAAAATAACATCTAACAGGCTCTGTGCCATTGGTTCCTAAGGGGACATGCATATGTATCTGTAAAGTTGTAGCAGTTTGGGCAGGACGAATCTGTCCAGGTTCCTGCAGTTCAGTGGAACATTGGCATTTTTTTTTATTCCTCCTACCCTTTACCTCTTCCTCCACACCCTATTTCCACCACCAGATGTTATGCTTGGTGAAAATGACTAGCACAGACCTCCCCCCCCCACTTCTACTACTAAATGACCAAAAAAGGTAGTTCAGTCTGAGTGTATATTTGAGGAAGAAGAGAGTGAATTCTCTAGAGAGACATTAGGTATTGGTCCATAAGCACAAGCTCATTTTATGTTAACTCTCCCCTTCCCTTTGAAAAATGAGCTCTCTGTTGCATCTTCCTGAGAATTCACAGAAACTGATCCAATAGGGAAGTCTTGGATGATAGATTCACAAAAATAGAGATAGAAAGAAACTCAGAGGTCTCTAACTCAGTTCGCTTGTTTTGCTGAGAAGGAAACTTGAGGCTGAAAAGGTAAATGACTTGTTCAGCATCATACAGCAAGTGACCATCTGAGGCAGAATTTGAATCCAAGCCAACCTGACTCTAGCTGCAGTAATCTATTCAACATGATATGCTTTTTTTTTCTAGTGGAGAGAGGACCAGTTTGGTAGTATCAAATCTCAAATTTATCAGCCAACAAGTATTTATTAAATACCTGCTTTGTGCTAGACACCATCACTTCACAAAGGTGAAGTAATTTTAGAATACTGGATAACAGGAAGGGAGTTTAGAGATTGTTTAATTTTCTTCTACAACATCCTCAACAAAGAACCATCTAATCAATAGACCTGGTTTTGAGTCTTGGCTTCCACTATCAGTATGGTCTGGCCAAATCAGTTAACTTTAGTGAATCTCAATTTCCTCATCCATAAAATACTTTTAAAATAATTATTATTATAATAAATAATGAAATAAAATGATAATGATACTTGCTACTGCAAGTATCAGCAGGATTCTTAAAAGTATTTTGTAAGCTATGAAATGGGATAAAATTGTCTATTACTATTAGTCGATGAACATTAAGAATCAAAATAAAATTAATATTTGAAGCTATTAATAATATATAGATAATAAAACAATTTAAAGTTAACAGTTCATTATTATTATTATTAGGCCCTACAAAGGTGCTATACTATTCTTCTTGAGAATGCTCAAACTTTCAAGATGGAAAGTCTTTTGTCCATTATAGCACTAGTGAGTTTTTGATGGAATTAATGCATAATTATTTCTCAGCTTTCACTTTGTCAATATTTTATCCACTGGAAATCCTTTGAAAGTCATTGAGAAGCTGTAACTTCATCTTTCTTTAGAAAGTTAAGGTAATGCAGTCATGGAACTGACCTTAGCTAGCTGTCTCTCCAAGGTCTCTCTCTTCTTTGACTAGAGCTGATTTGCTCACCCCATTTGTCCCCATTTTGGTAGAGCCCACAGTGCCCTTACATGACTCCAACTGGCTCAGAATTGTGGATAACCCTATTATGGGAGCCAACCTGTTAACCATTTCTGATGTCTATGTCCCATTCCATATGACTATTGTACCACCTCTTTTCCCAAAGTGGGGAAGTCTGGTTTATTATCAATCCTTTGGAGTCAAGGTTCAAAACTTAATTTTTTCCAAGACACATTGTTAGATAGGTGTGACTGATTTTGTTCTTTATATCCCCCAAAATGCTTAGTATAGTGTCCTGCTTGGAATATGTAGAGTAAATATTGATTAATTCTACTCTAACTTGAGCTTGCTGGAACAGAGAATATCGGTACACTTTTTTTAAGCCCCTGGAAGAATAAATATTCTGAGTAAGCTTCCTGGCTCCAAAGTAGGAATAAGGAACTTTATAGAACTTAGTGTTCATAAGCATATTTTCCCAGTCATTGACCCAATCTTCCAACTTGAATGAGAAGAAAAAAGGATTGCAGAGGTGGGGGTGGGGGGATAGAGAATGTGTTTGGGTGATGGATCTTGTGATTGTAACTATTCTTGGGTGTCTAATGAATGTCCTGGAATGATCTCTCAGGGATAAGTCCTGAAATCATTTCTTGTGGATATGAAGACAGACACTTGTTCCCATGGGACCGACTATTTTAGATGCTTACTTATGTTCTCCAGAGGGAAAAGGTTTATTCTTCTCTAGCCCTGGCAGCCTTTGGGACTTTGTCTGGATGCACAACTGATTCTTTTGTCTCCCTATCTGCCCACTCCTTAACCTCAGTACCAAAAACCAAAAAAGACTGATTTTTTTTTGTTTAAATCAGGAAACTCCATCATACCTCTGCTGGTTCACTGAGAGCTCATGACATCCCCCTGGTTGCACAGACTAGCCTTTTAAAACAACAACAACAAATTAAGGTTTGCTCCGAGTCCAAAGTGGTCCTTTCTCTACCTGGTTGTTGAATGAGCATTTTGACCAGAATTGGAAATATTCTGATAAGTGACTTATTTAGAAATTATACTAGTCACAATGGTTTGACTGCAGTTGGCACTCAAAAGGTAAATCCCAAATATGCTCATCCAAACTTTTGCCTCCTCCCCCCAACCTTGTGCTGTTGACAGTTGTATTTTGGTTTTTCTAAGTAGGGAAGATATGATGTCCCAGGTTTAGGTAGAGTAACACAAACTGGTAACTCCCCATCAAAGGAAACATCATTCTCACAAGTCTGATATCTCTTTAGTCGAGGTCCCAACACACTCAGAGCCTCCCTTTCTATGAACTTTTGTGTGGGCCATACCCAGAGACAGTAGCTGTTACAGTAACCAGTGTTATTGTTGGTTCCTTTGTTTCAAGAATCCTAAAATGCTCTCTTTCCCTCTACTTCTCATTCCCCGGCTCAAAGCAAACAATTGAAAGAGGTCTCCCCACCAAGGCCCTAACTGGTAAATTCAGGGAAGGTCAAGGTTTTTGTACCTCTTGAACTGAGAGGTTAATCACAACCATAAGGAATTTATACTTCCTATCTAGATCCTATTTGAAAACTTACAGGACTGGAAACACCGGCTATTAGGTCTGCAAGAATGTTTTTGATTATATATTGTTCCAATTAAGTCTAAGGAGACAGCAATAGTAGAGGATTTAGTGAACAGTAAACTTAATAACATCAACAACAAGCAATAGTATTTTTCTTTGATTTTGGTTTAGTTATTTCAGATGAATTCATATTTATTAGCTCTTTTCTTTTATGCAATGATGATAAAAAGTATAAAAACATTTAATTTTACTCGTTAGGAAAAGTTATATTTTCATATAGCTCTGTCTTTGGCATTTGCTTCTTTGAAGACATATTTGCACTGTGGTTATAGTAGAATGAGTGCTGGATTTGATGTCAGGGGACCTAGGTTCAATTCCCGATTCTTCCCATTGGCAACCTGAATAATAATGGGCTGAGTCACTTTACCAGACTAGGCTTCAGTTTCTCCATCTGTAAAAAGAAGAGGGGCATATTAGATGATCATAAAATCCCTTCTAGCTCCAAATCTGACCTTGTTGGTCTATCCCCAGGAATTACTTAGAATGTTCATTATGGGTGAGGATAGATAAAGCTCTCTCTCTACTCTCTTTCTCTCTCTCTCTCTCTCTCTGTATATGTGTGCCTCATCATTGATTTGAGGTGATGACCTTGAATTTTCAAAGGTTATATTTGTGAGAACACAAGTTCTAGTAGTTCTTCTAAAGACTTTGAATACAGCCCCAGCAATGAAGAGTTGCTATTCAAAGACCAACTTAGACAGGTTTAAAGAGACTAATCACTACCAGGTAATTAATTATTTAACCATCTCTCAAGACATGGCAAAGGTTAACATCTTTGTCAATGAAAAGAGGACCCATGTTGGTGAAATCATGAATACTTGAAATGGCAGCATATATTTCCATCTTGGTTCTGTTCATTGTATTGGACTATGGAATACATAGCTATGATCTGTGTAGAAGAACCAAACCATCATTTCAATATATATATCTACTAGTACTAAATCGATGCAATGTAATATTTGACCATCTGTGGGTCTTATTCCTCAGTACCATCTTAGTTTTCTTTATGCTATAGAACTGGTTCAGGGGACTATGAATGAGCATAGAAATTATGCTCCCTTGGATTCTAGGTAGTAGAGTTATAGTCCTACGAAATCACAAACCAAGAATCATGGCCCTCTCATGATTTTGGGAATAATAAATTAAAAAACAAAAATAAAACTCCTTTGGCTCCAATTTCCCAACTGATCTTTGGGAAGAATAGAGTTGTGGACACTTGTTCCTTGGCATTAAAAAAATATAGTTTTTGGCTGCATTGCAATAGGCAGACAACCTAGTGATACTATGTAAATATGGAATACTATGGAATTTGTTTTTAAGAGGAGACTGCTGCTTGTAAACACAAAAAACAATGACTTAGGATTGAATTGAACCTTGTCTATTATATTTATAAAAATAGTTAATGCAAAGTCATATATATTGCATTGACTTTTATAGTCTTTCTCACCATACATGTGGATCTTTTTAAAAAATTTTATACTTTTACTCCAAAATGGAGGACAGAGGAGAGAATAATATCAATATCTACGACCTGGGCTTCTATTCTTGGCAAATTTCATTAATTTTCAAGATTATATTTGTTTAAAAAATAAAAAGAATGGAATTATAGAATTGGAAGGTACACTGGAGGTCATTTAATACAAACTTCATCCCAATTCATCGTTTTCTGCCACATTTTTGACATGTGGAACAGTTCCAGTGAAAAGAAAAACCACTCTTGAACAAACTACCTATCCCATTTATGGAACATTCTAATTATGGGAAAGTCCCTAAATTTTGCAAAAATCATCCTCCTTGTAATTTTAACTTGTTTATTCCAGTATTGTCCTCTGGGGTAACAAATTAAAGTCTATCCTCTTGTCTATGTGAGGGAGTTACATGCACATTGAATTTGGAGTTTAGACCAAAATAAAATTTTTACTTCTATATACATAATTCCCCCTATCAAATGTAAGTTACTTGAGATTAGGTACTACAATTACTGACACAAACTAGGGGCTTTAAGTTCATGTTGAATGAGCAACAGCATTACCTCCCTTGATCTAAACCTCTATTTAATGCAGCATAAGTTTCTTTTAAATTTTTTTTATTTATTTAAGGCAATGGGGTTAAGTGACTTGCCCAAGGTAACACAGCTAGGCAATTATTAAGTGTCTGAGTTCAGATTTGAACTTTGAGTTCAGATTTGAACTCAAGTCCTTCTGATTCCAGGGCCAATGCTCTATCCACTGTGCTACCTCACTACCCCTGCATCAAACATTTTAAAAAGTAAAGTCATAATATTAACTTATATTGAGCTCATGGTCAACTAAAATTGCTGATTTTTTTGACATCTATTGCGGCATGTTCAGACTTCCTCTGTCTTATACTTTTAATGCAATTGAATCTCTGAACTCAATGAAAAAAAATCCTACATTTAGATAGTGGGTCTGATTTTGGTTATGAGTGAGAGAGTTCTAAGTAGAAATGTCTTTATTGGACGGTGGAAATTGAGAACTAACTTTCAGATGAGAGGTGAAATCTCTGGTCAGAAACTGGAGGAGTCCTTAACATAGGAATTAAAATTGAAACTATGTCAGAACCTGAACTCTTTCAAGAAACAATGTGAAGGGAGAAGAACAGCAGGTTGAGGAAGAGTTTTTAAGGCAAACTCATAGTTGAGTGTTTGGGAGAATGAGTAGAAGGAAATGAGGAAAAACTAGTAAAGAACTAGAAAAGTGCACTATCATAAATAAAATAAAAGATAGGCCTTCCAGAAGTCAGGGTAGTCAAACATTACCAAAAGGAGGGAATGTAATGAGGAGAATGGGGCAGTTAGGTGCACCTGAGTTCAAATGTGACCTTAGACACTATCTGTCTGAGGCAGCAAGACACTTTACCCTGGTTCGATTATCTAGAGAAGGAAACAGTATCTTTACCAAGAAAATCCCAACTGGAGTCAGGAAGAATTGGACACAACTGAATAACAACAATGGGGCTATGTAAACAATTTGACCAAAACCAAATTATTATGGAATTTAGAGAATAATTTTAGCAAAGTGATAGGAATAACATAGATCTTACCACCACATCACAGCCCCAACATCAAGAAGTTTCAGTGACTACCTATTGCCTCTAGAATGAAATACAAATTCCTTTGTTTGGTATTTAAGCTCTGCAATTTGGCTCCAACATATCTTTCTATACTTATTTCACATTCCTCTCCCTTGCTTATCCTACATTCCTGCCAAACCAGTCAACTTATCGTTCCTGACAATAGTACAGAACATTCCTTCTCCCAGCTAAGTCATTGCCCTCCTCCACTCTGCCTTTTAGACCCCCAAGACCCTTTTGGGGCTCATTTCAAGGGCTACCCTTACATAATGTCTTTCTAGATCTTTTCTCCACCTCATCCTCTGCCCACCATTATTTTGTGTCTATTTAATTTTCTTTTTGCATTGAGTTCTCCCAGTAGAATGTAAGCTCCCTGATCTAGGGGTCTTTTGACTTTGGCACATAGTAGGTGGTTAATAAATGCATGTGGAATTAGATTGAATTGATGGGAGCCAGATTTCAGAGATGGAAAGTAAAAAAGTAAAGGCTCTGAATGCAAACCATACACTAGAAGAGTGAAACATCAAAAGGGAGGAGAGTAATTAGCAAGTATCTAAGTCAAGTAAAAGAGACCTAAAATAAAATAAATTAAAAATAAAACATCTAAAAACTAAAAATAAAACAGAAGACCTGAAGCAGAAAGATTGATGCAATAATCTTGATCAGGACTTCACAGAAGAGTTCTCTACGAATTTGATCTGGCATACAAGAGGGAAATTAGGGAGGCCAGTGACAAGGTTGATATAAAAGCATTTATTCTAGATAGCTTCCAGCTTTTCCCACTGACCTAGGCAATTTTGAAGAAGCATTCTGATGAACATTTCAAAGGTTTCATTCCCAAACTTGTCCTTTAGTTATACCATGATAAGTCACACATTTGGTTGAATAACTCTTCTAGTTTTCTGTTTGATAGTGTAGCTTTGAGTGGAGAGACCACAGGATGGGTGTGTGCTTGAAAGATGCTTTGCAAAGCCTTTGAAAAGTGAAGTTTACACAAAGCATTTCCTTTCCTTTCCTTTTCGAGTGTAAATACCTTAAATTTAGGTAAAGAAAGACCAGGAAATTGCTAGCACCCAACTCTAATGGGGAAAAGATCCCTTAGAGAAGGGGCAGATACCTTTTTATCTCTATTCCTGAGAGCTGGGATAGGAAAAAAGGAAAAGGAATAGGTGTTGACATAGATCTTCCCCCCCCATATGACTAAAATATAGGACTACACTAAAATTTAACCCTTTGTCTAATCTGCCAAAGACAACGAATTCAACCCCTTGATGGTTTCACTGTAAAATGCAGTCATTATTCAAAGGAGAGGAAGAGATAGTTCAGGGGAAATATTTTTCTGGATTACTTGAAATATGTATATGTGGAAGAGTAGTAGAATGGAGGGAAAATTTGGTGGCTGGTTTTATTTGAATCATTAATTTAACTCTAGTCACAACTATGTTTCTATCTATTGTTATAAATCAGCTCCATCTAGGAAAAAGTAGATAAACAAATACTGTTATTACCTTTAAAAAAAATGAAGAAACAGTGGAAGCCAGTGGCAAGAGGGTGAAATAAATCTTTATCACCATGAACAGCAGTCAAGTCTTCATGTGTTGTGTTCCACTGCTATGTAAAATTCTAGTGTTTCTGTTGGGTGTCTTCTTCATCAAGGGAAGTGGTAGTAGTTTCATTCATATTTCTGCCTTTTCATTGTAGGCTGAAATGGGAAGATCCATAATGATCCTTAAGACCAGATATGGCAATTGGGGGATGAACAGATATGAGCCAGCAAGTCTGGTGGAGCACTTTAGGCTCTCATTAAAAGTTACCAGAATACTTGTGGGGATCAATAGCAAGATACCATGTTGGGGTCGGGGAAAGGGTACTTCTCTTGGAGTCAGAAGACCATATCTCTGATTGGGCAAATGATCACTTCTCTATGTTCCTCTCATTTCCATAAAATGAAGAGGTTAGACAGGATGACTTTTAAAGTTCCTTCCAGAGCAATGATTCTATGATTATTTGGATTTCCCGTGCATTTTCAAATCAAATCAACTGAGCTCTCTTGACCTTTCCTTTATGGGGAAATGAGATCCAGAGAATTGTGAAGTGAAGGTATTAGAGCCAACAACTTGTGACTTTCTCCTGAAGGATGTTCAGAAGTTAGTTGAGCTCCACTTTCCTTGGGTTAGATTCTGGTTACTTAGGGACAACCTATTCTTAGTGTAGCTCAACTTTGCTTATGGGACCTATTGGCTTTCATAGATAATTTCTTGTTATCCTTAGGCTTAGAGAAAGGAAATCACTCCTTCTGATGTCCCTATTGCTAAAACCCTTCAGGATTCTGACTAGCTATTATGAGACATTGTCCCTTTCTCTCCCTCTGCCTCTTCACCCAGAAGAGAAAAGGAGGATGTGAAGGCTACTTCTGTCTCAGCTTGCAAAGCTGGTAATTAGTCTTTTGTGTCCAGTTAACTACCTTTCATCTCTCCTTTGGCTGGTGTCTGCTTTCTCTATTAGCATCTTTCAACTCTTTACAGACCACTCCTTTCTCATTGTAGTGGGCCAGCTCATATGTTTGTCAGGGTGATGGAAGATGGTGTACACAAACATAAAATACACTCACAAGCTGAGGGCTGGTCTTACCAGAATCACTAACATTTTCCATTCAAGATGCCAAATGTCTTTCCCTTTTCCCCACCCCGGAGTAAGTCAGGTTTAGGTCACCTGGCTCAGAGGAAGACAAATGATAGCCAGTCCCCCAAATTTGGGTCCTTTAGAACTATGCTATCACCTTTCAGTTCCCCTCTATGGGTGAAATAGGAGACGGCAAACTTGCTACTTTTACACCTAAGTAAAGTGACCTGATGACTAATTCTTAATTCTCTCTTTCTCAGCTCCACTAGATTCCTTTCCCTAGAGACCTTCAGTTCCTAGGGATTTTGGAAGAATGATTGTGGACCCAGTGCCTTAACTGGCCATTTTGGTGCCCAGGTTCTCTCTCCTCTCTCTCTCTCTCTCTCTCTCTCTCTCTCTCTCTCTCTCTCTCTCTCACTGTGTGTGTGTGTGTGTGTGTGTGTGTGTGTGTGTGTGTGTGGGAAAAATGAGTAGAGATGAAAACTTCAGTGCTAGGTTTGGCTCAGTTATTATACTGCAAAAGGAGTACAATGCTGTAATGCTGTCAGGGGCTCTCTAAATTTTGGCACCCTGGGTTAAAGTGATAGTTATATCAAACTAGTTTCATTTCTGTTTAGGGCAAAAGGTAGATTTGCAAATGTCTTTCTGATATGGGTATCTCAGCTGTAAAATGTCCATTCAACAGATATTTAAGATGTTGAAATGTCTTCTACTGTGCTAAATTCTTATAATTTCATTGGTCTCCCCTTCAGCCTAAATTATTAAAAAAAAAAAAGAAACATCATGATATCTTTTGTCTGGGTCACCCTTAGTTTTTGTTTTTGATTATTTTGATTATTTAAACATTTCCCAATTATATATAAACAATCCTTCAGAACCCTGCCAAATCCTCTCTCCCTTATGTGGCAAGAAATGACTTTACCTCCTTAGGGTCTTACCTTGGACACTGGTTGTTGAGTGTTTGGAAAAGTGGGGAGACTAGCTTGCCAGTGAGCAAAGTTGGGCATCCCCTTTTGGGACATCTTGGTGAGGCAGAGTGATAGAGAGAGACATGAGACATAACCTCATAGTAAATGGGAGAGAGCACTGGGATTTAGAGCCAGAAGTCCCGAGAGCAAATCTTGGCTTTGTTATTTATTGAGTAAATGACTTTGGGTACCTCACTTCTCATCTAAACCTAAGATTCTTTATCTATAAGGGGGAGTAGGAGGAGTAACAGGGAGGGTATCAGATTCTGTGATCCTATAATTGATCTACAATCCCTATTTGAGCACCTAAAATTTCAAGCATTGTGGAAGGAACCTGTCCCTGTCCTCTGGGATTGGCATTGTGTTAGAACTGGATTTGAAACACTCACCACCCCTGTTATTTGAGTTGTGGTGCTGAAAGTTTCTTAACTTTTCCAAATTTCTGTTTCCTCATCTGTAAAATGGGGATAACAATGCCTTTGAGTTGCTTTTGACCAGAGGAGGAAGTTTAACCAGAAATAGATTCCTTCGAGGATTGTAGGGATAACTATTGATTTCCTTCTTGTTTTTGTTCCCCAGCACTACTAAACAGAGAGCCTGGGTGACTTAACACTCCCTCCCTCCCTCTCTCCCTCTTCTCCCCCATCCCACCTCCCATTGCAAGCACCCTTAGCCCCTATCACGTGTCTAAGGAAGTCCAACTTGAATCCTTTTATATATTAGTTCCCCACCCTTTAAAACTGCAGTTGCAACCTCACATTTTTCTGCTGCCTTGATGATTAAAAAGCATGACTTAGTGGAAAAATCTCGACCTCCTTGGGGTCAGTCTCTCTCACAGCAGCTGTGAGAGATAAGATTGTGCTGGCAGCCAACAGCTCAGTGGCTTGTTGGGAGCATTTCTGTTTGTTTGGAAGGAAATGTTGAGCTCCTTGGTTTGGGGATTGTTCCTTCTCCCTCCCTTTTTTGGGGTAGAGTCCCCTTTTTTTGCAGAAGAATACGTTGGTACAATCAGATGATAAGATCTCTTCTGGGAGACTGTGACCAAGAAGCAGCTCAATTATTACACAATCTCCCCCCCCCCCCCAGAATTAGCAGGTTTTAGAACCTTTTTTTAAAAGAAAAAAAAACCCAAGCCTCCTTTGAGCAAAGTTCTCTGGCAAGGAAGTAGTACACAGTCTTTTAAGTCCTTGGGGACAGTTTTCTCATGCAATAGGTACCAGGTCCTGGGATAAATGTTATTGTTCAGTTATTTTAATTACAGTTTACTAGTGTCATTGCTTCTTGATTGGATATTGGAAATGAATTGTTGCTTTAGCTCAGCTGCCATCAATAAGGAGTCAGTTTGGTGGACTCCATGAAAGTCTTCCTATGAGGTTCACTTGGGTCCTAGAAGGGATGACACTAGGCTCTTGAAGGGCATGACCTTTCAGGATAACTAGAATTCTGGCAAGGCATCCAGCCTTAGGATTTTGAGCACAGGCTTGGCAATGACTTGCATGTGTGTCTGCCTCCATGTCCCAGTCAGAAGGTTGGCCACCACAGCAAATCATGATGGAATTATACAAGAACTATACCCATCAACAAAATCACAGACCTGGGAAATGTTGAAATTTATTTTGAACTTGGCACCTTTCATTTGAGATATTAAAAGGGTTTTGCTTACTGATCTCATTAATCCAGGCAATCAGCAGGCATATATTAAGTGCCTACTACGTCCTGGAACAATGCTAGGAGAAGGGATACAGAGATAAATCTGAGACAGTTCTTGCCCTCAATGAGCTTATACCCCTTTTTTTCTTTTCCTTCTTTTCTTTTTGTTACCACTACTATAACTACCACTTGACATTTTATTTAAATGTTTAACTTGTTTCTAGCTTAGAATTAAATGTAGCATTCCATGGAACATAAATTCGTTAAAAAAAATCAAATGGAAATACATTGTAGGAGGTTCTTTTATTTAGAAGACATTATTTTTTCTGAATTTAGTCAACTCTAACATTTTTTACAGAAAATTCACAATCAGTTTTGAGGTTTGCAAGAACTTTACATACATTATACCAAAAAATTGTCCTCAGTATTGGGAAAAGGCAGGGGAAGGTGATGGCATCATTGGGGAAGTTGCCAACAACTGGTTCATACCATCATTTTTTTTCCCAGAAGAAAGTGACATTGGACTATTTGAAAAGTCATCTGTCCTGATAGAATTTCCCTCCCCATCATGCCCTGTTTTTCTATGTGCTCACTACCCAATCTTGTGCTTGGTTTAACTTAGCTCTCTGCATGTCTGGAGACAAGAACAGAGTCTTGATGAATCTTTCATATAGAAATAAAGTTATTTAGCCAAGAACATCCCACAAGAGGTTTCAGGGAGGGACTTAGTATTTCCTTACTCTGTCCATTGTATTATCATGAACAGGCTTAACTAAATCAGATATAATAGATGGGCTTTATTTCTCCTTTTTTTCTGTTGTACTCCATACCTTAGGGGATGGGGATGGGAGATATATAATTCATAGTATTCCAGAATATGAGCAGGAAGAAAATGAAAGTCTCTCCTGCCTCTTCACCTTGTATAATGAATATGTCCAAGAAATTTATCTGAAGTCCCAAGTCTTTGAACCTTCTGCCGAGGACAGAGGGGCATGGGGCACCTCAGTCTAGATTGCTTTACAGAGTTCTAGTTAGATGATGTTTGCAACTGAGACACAATGCTTCCTAGATGTGAGCGATTTCTTTCATTGCCTAAAGATTTATTGACAGTTTTTTAGAAAGTGTTTCCAATTGAACCATCTTTGGACCTCTGTGGAAACTGCTTGTCTTAATAGTCTTAACTAAGGTTTCCTGAAGGGCAGTGAGACTACTCTCTGGGGCTAATTTAAATCTGACTGGATACTTTCCTTCTTCCTGTACCATCTGTGAAATAGGTTTGCTTATGAAGGAGTCAAGTAACAGAATATCTTTTTGTCCTAGGAAAGCTCCTTCTTTCACTTCCTTATTCTCTCACCTTGTGGGCTTTTTTGCCTTCCCTGTCACTCTTTCCCCTACCCCCACCCCTGAGAACACTATACTTCAGTATAAATAGGATCTAAAAGAAGAAAAGCCTCAATTCTTGCATTGCCCTTAGTGCACTGATTTCTACTTTGTCTATTGAGTACTGCTGAATTCTAAATAATTTCAACCATTGAGTTAATTCTGAAAGTTGAGAAATCACTTTCTGGGAACCCTCATCTGACTTAGATTCTTTGCTTCTCCCCCTTGGATGTTGGTTTTCTTTTCCCCTCTGGAATGCCACTACACTGTCATTTTACAAGGCTTGTTAAATCTTTAATGTTGCCCAGTTGTGCAGCTGGCTTAAGATTTAATCCCTGTCAATAGGCCTTTATGGGATAAAAAGTTAATCATTCATCCAGTAGCATGGAGGAGATTCCCTGAGGTTGGTTGCTCTTAGAATCCTCAATAGAAAATGGAGTGCTTATAGCTTGATTGGACTCCTGCTTAATGTCTGGGACTGGGGTTATGCCCCATTGCTATTTAGCTGTAAAAGTAAACTTCAACTATATTTATAGGGGGAAGAAGAGATTTTTACTTCATTGGACAATAGGGAAAGGTAATATGATAGTGTTCACAACACAACAGCCAAGAGTAGCAAAGGTTTGAAGATGGTGAGGTCCTCCAGATATCTCCTGTTAGCAAAGCATTAGACCTTCAAATGTTGCAGAGTCTCCTTGATGAGATCTAGGATTGCTCAGGAAAATTTGGTTTAACCATCCACTTAGGAAAAACAAAGTGGATGAAGAATGTCTATTGGTTAGATTATGATGTTCAGTCAAATGGGCACTCTGTAGAGCTTTTTTCCTCAGTATGTGGCAAATGGATAATGAATTGAGCCCAGAATTTTAAAAGGAAACATTTGGGGAATTACACAAGTCTCTGATCTTCTTTCGGGAATAAAGAGACTCTATTGACAACTAACACTAATTTCCAAGTTTCAAAAACTTAACGATTTGACTCTGAGAAGAATTTGAAAAGTTATGAAGCTACCTGTGAATTAACATCATCCACATTTCCCAATGTATCCCTTCCCTTCCCCCTACTCTACAGAGTCATCTCTTATAGCAAAGAATAAAAAAGAAAAGAGCTGAATTAATCAAATCAATCAAGAAAAACATCTCATAGGGGTGATATTTCACATCTCTAGTCCCTCCAATTCTGCAGAGAAGGGGGAAGACACCTTTTTATATCTCTTAGTCGAGCTTGGTCAAAATACTCAGGTTCAGTTGTTTTGTTAAACTCTTTCTACCTGACACTGAAGTGCAGTCATAATGAATATAGTTTTCTTGACTTTGCTTACTTCACCTTTCATCAGTTCATGTAAGTCTTCTCATGCTTCTATGGTCATCATATTCACCATTTCTTATAGCATAGAAAAATTTCTAAACATGTCTGGGCCACAATTTATTTAGCCAAACCCTTTGACAGTTCCAGTAGTTCAGTGACCAAACCTTGGAGGTTCCACATAGTAAAAATGGAAACTTGGATTTCATTCACACTTTTGCCTGTTACTATAGTTTAGATTCTTGGTCATTCATAATTCTTTGATTTCCTGGTTTAAACTTTGTATTGTGAGGGTGAAGGGCTTATGGAATAGTATGACTTTGGACTCACTTTCTTTAAAAAAATACAGGTGAAATATTTTATTGCAGATACTATGATGCTTCCCAAATTATTATTTCACTATGGGAAAGAAAACACCTTCCTTCATCCTTGTTTGAGAGGTCCATAATAGCCTTAAAATATTCCAACTGCCTCCAATAACTTCAGTTTTTCCTTATCTCTTACCCTCTGTCTTTTTCATTTCAGATCTTCCCTGATCCTTCAGACTTTGATCGCTACTGCAAACTGAAGGATCGCCTGCCTTCCATTGTGGTGGAGCCCACAGAGGGAGAAGTGGAAAGTGGGGAACTAAGATGGCCCCCAGAGGAATTCTTGGTCCAAGAAGATAAGCAAGAAACCAGTAAAGAAACAGAGAATGAGAAGAAGGAGCAATAAATCTATTGAGGGCACCCAAAGGGGGCAAAAAAAATACATCAGAACTGTATTTTTTTTCCCATCATGGTGGAAAATGAGTGAGCCACAGTAGTTCTGAAAATGTCCAATGACAGCTTCAATTTTGCACCTGCAAGATCACTGGTTGGTTTTCTTTTTTTCTTTTTTCTTTTTTTTTTTGATATGTATTTTGTTTTCTGAAAGAAATGTGTCCAGCAGCTGAGTCCTCAATGCAAAGATCAGCAAGACCTTCTGCGAAAGGAAGTCACTTAACTGGGGTTGGGGAAGTGTCTGCTGCTTTGAGATCACTATCTGAACTCTGTGTAGTCTTGAGGAGTTATGATATTCCAGGGGGGTTGGTAAAAAAGCAGAGCAAGTAAGGAACATTCTAAGGCAAGAAAGCAAATGACAGAAATGAGAAAATAGAAGTTTTAAAAAAACACTCACTAAAGACCTACAGTCAGAAAGCATTCAGATGGGACTAATGCTGGCTCAAAAGTACATCCGTAGATAGAGTCATCATCTCTCTCCCGTTTTTTCTCTTTTCTCCCTTTTGTTCTTGTTCATAATGTGTCTGAGTTCAGAGTTAACAAGGGAGGAGGGGAAACAGACCGCAGAACTCTCTGATAGCAAGGGCAAAAAGAGCTGTGGGGCAATCATGTGGCCAAGTCCCTTCATCACCTCCCTTCTCTCCTCCTTTTTTCCTCCCTGCTGTTCCTGATCTCCACCTTCCTCTAACAGAGGACCTTCCCCAGTGCTTATGGGTTTTTTGGTTTGTTAGTTTTATGTGTAGGGAAGGCAAGACTTTCTGAGTTCATTTTCCAAAATATCCATCCTTTTTTGTTCTTGGTGCCCTGGCATCTCATGTCCCTTTGTGGAGAATGGGGAGGATAAGAGATCTCTAGGATAGGTTCCTTGCCTTTCTCAAGATGAAAAGCATTTTTTCCTTTTGTCATTCTCAAAGTCTAAGCAAGAAGTTTAGGAATGCCTAGATTCTCTTTCTTTAATTAACCTTTCCTTCCAAAGCTCCTGTACCAGTCTCTGAGTTGAATGAATCTTCTGCCTCCTCCCATCTGTTTGATTCTAGCCAGTCTGACTAGCTAGGTCACTAACTATTGGCCTTCAGCCTACTTTTCAGCTTGAATATTCTTCCTCCTTTTTATGGAAAGTGGAGGAATGAGGGGAAGAGAAATCTTAATCCCTTGTTATTGTTTTTAGGTGGGAGCTGAGTCTTTCTTCTGATCCTGAGGGCCAGTGTAGCCTAGGACTTAGAGGGAGGGGTTGGGAGGATGAAGGAGGAGAAGGAGAAGGAGGAGGAGGAGGAGGAGTGAGTGGGGTGACATGTGGTAGGTCGAATGCCAGCAGTACTGTGACCAAGTTGGAAATTAGAGGTTGTCATGAGATACCTTGCAGCTTTCCAAGTTCTAGAGAGGTAGGTATTGTATGTGTGAGTGTGGTGGAGAGGGGAGGAGGCTTATCCTGGATTGCTCTGCTCTGAAGAGGCTCCAGAAAGGAAAGGATATATTCAGACCTGGGTTCTCTCTTCAACCCCCCTTAATTCTGCCACTCCCACCTCCTTCCTCTCACCGTCCTGGCTCTTTATCTGGAAGGGATGAACGGGAGCTCATTTATGAATTAGCTATGGTGAGACTCCACTTTAGTGGAGTTCAGGATTTGAAGAAAAAAATTATAGAAACATTTCCACCTTGTTGCCAGATCCTCTGTGGCTTCCACAAAGGTTGAAAGAGGCAGCAGTTGGTAAGGAATCAGACTTTGAAGCTTTCCTTGGGTATAAAAACAGTTGGCCTCCCTATTTTTAATCAGTCCCATTTTAGCCCCTAATCTTGGGTGTAATATAGTTGTATTTAATACCTCATGGGTAGTATGGTGCCAGGGAAGGCTAGGGAAGGGTGTTGCTTTTATATATATCAGCAGGACCAGGTTTGAGGGGTGTCTCTTCCCCTCTTCTTCCCTCCCATCTCATCCGCTTGTATTATAAACATTGATGGCAATAACTTTTAGCTCCATACAGTGGCAGCAGGCCAGCAGGTGGGAGGGAGAAGATGACCCATTCCCTGCAGTTTCTGCTGGTAACCCATGCTAGGTCTGCTTCTCTCTCTCTCTCTCTCTCTCTCTCTCTCTCTCTCTCTCTCTAGTTGTGGTTTGGTGGCAAAGAGCCAGTCATCTCTGTTGTGTATCTCCCGCTGTAGTTTTGATCATCTTTCAACTCCTATAAGGGGAGAGTTGGGACTTACCTAATGATCCCTTATCTTTCCAAAACCCTCAATGGGGTGGGTATCCAGTCCCCTCCCTCATCTGCTACCTGTTATCATCTGTCCCAGTCTCGCTGTGTGATGAAACGTGCTTTTGTACACTGCATAACAAACCTGCTTTGTGTTTGTATGTATGTTTATGGCTGGTGGTTATTATCTTTCTGGTCCTGAGACCACTCTCTACCGCCATTTGGAATTCTGAGCAGGCAAGGGGCCGACAGCCAGCATAGACCAGGATCTTTAGAAGGGTCAGCCTCACTGGGTTGATCCCATCTACCCTTGGAAGAAACTATGCTCTTTTTCTGGCCTCTATGTTGTTGTGGGGTTTTGTTTGTTGTTATTGTTGTTGTTGTTGTTTCCCCCTCCCTTTTAGAAGTAATTTGTGTGTATTTCTAACTGAATGTATTAAAAAAAAACTTCAGTAAAAAATGCCTGTTGTTTGATGAACTTTCTGTAACTTCTGTCTGTTCTTTTTTGAGGCTCAGGGAGAAACTAGCATTTTTTTTTCCAAAACTACTTTTTGTCACTGTGACAGTTGTAAATAAAGTTTGAAAATGCTTTCCACTTTGGCCTGGTTTCTTCTTTCCTTAATGAGAAGGAAAAAAAATAAATGCAGTAGAAACAAGGATATGACTTCCTCAGGAGGTTGGGCAGAAATAGATCTCTGGGACTTCAGGGAAACAAGGGTTTATTTGTGAGGGAGTTATTCTCCCTGTTTCAAATCCCTGAGATTGGGGTGGGGGTGTGTGTCAAACCAATCCATCAAGTATTATTAGGTGCCTCCTATCTATCAGATGCTGTACTAGGAGGTGTACTAGGGGTTATAGAACCAAAACTGAGAGAATTTTTATTCAAAGTTTTCTCTACATTCTAGAGAAGGAGTCAACATTATACAAATAACTGCTAAAGAAACAAAAGACAAAACTTTTTTTCAGGAGGGCACTGGCAGCTGGCATGGATAGGTGGAGGTCAGGAAAGGTTTCATGTACAAAATGCTACCTAAACAACATTTTGAAGGAAATGAATGTGGAGGTGAGGTTGGAGTACATTATGCTCCCTTATTTTAAACACAACCCAAGTTAGTCTTCTATGGTCAAAGAAATTAGCACTAGAATGTGGTCCCCACGGCTCAGGGACATTCATGTATTTTTGTGGTGGAGAGGAAGAAAAAATTTTAAGAGCCTTTAATAGAAATATCTTAATTTAAAGTAAATGATCTCAGACCTCTAATGGTGTCCTGTCTAAAGTTTAAGTCCTGGAATATTAGAACTAGAAGGTATATTATAGATAGTCTAATCCAGGTGGCTCAACTTTTGGTGTCATGGAGATTCCCTTAGGCAGTCAATATGGTGAAGCTTATAGACTTGATAGAACATTTTTCAATTTATAAAATAAAATACATAGGATTACAAAGGAAACAATATATATATATATATATATATTTTCTCATTCAAGAAAGGTTTTATTTATTTTGAGTTTTACAAGTTTTCCCCTAATCTTGTTTCCCTCCCCCACCTCCACCCCCACAAAAGGCAGTCTTTACATTGTTTTCATGATATACATTGATCTAAGTTAAATGTGATGAGAGAGAAATCATATCCCTAAGGAAGAAAAATAAAGTATAAGAGATGGCAAAATTACATAAAAAGATAACAGTTTTTTCTAAGTTAAGGGTGATAGTCTTTGTTTAAACTCCACAATTCTTTCTCTAGATTCATATGGTATTCTCCATCGCAGATAGCCCCAAATTGTCCTTTTTTGTTGTACTGATGGAATGAGCAAGTTCATCAAGATTGATCAAGATTGTTACTGTTAGGGTATACAATGTTTTTTTCTGGTTCTGCTCATCTCGCTCGGAATCAGTTCATGGAAATCCTTCCATACTTCCCTGAATTCCCATCCCTCCTAGGGAAACCAATTATATTGAGACATTTATCAAAATATTAAAAAACACACTCAAGTTTCTAGATCCTTATCAAAGTAAGAGTCCACGATATAACCCAAGAGCCTTATTTCTTGAGACTCAAAGAAGTTGAAGTGCCATAGTTAGTTAATGGCAAATTAGATTCCTGTTTCAAAACTATTCCTATCATACCAGATCGCTCTGTTCTCCCAAACATCATCACTGACAGTCAAGGATATGTGCTCAGAATATAACAGAACATTATTTTAAATGCAATTCATTTTCCTATCTAAGTGAAAAATAATTAGAAATTGGAATTTGCTGCCCAGAAAGTCATGATCCATTCCAGAGCCACTAGGAATGATTAGGTGATGCTCTCTATTTTGAACATTCTGGATCACTTCGTTCCATCAGCACTAGCGATGAGAATTAGTTTAACACAGAAAAAAACTGCTGGATAGAGATATCAGTTTCTGTTCACCAGATCTAGATTCTCCTATTCCAACTTCCATGTGTTGGTCATTTCTCTAGATTGTGAATTATCTGCTTAAAAATTAAGTTCAAATATTTACTAAATGCCTACTCTGTGCTAGACAACAAATTTTTAAAAAAATAATTCTTGCCCTCAAAGAATCTAGTTGCTATTGAGGGTATATGTCATATACATAAGTAAGCTTCAAAATGGAGATAGTATAGAGAGCTGGTGGGAGAACTGTGCTTCAAAGGAATAAATTAGGATCAGAGGTTTAGAACAAGGAAGGAGTTCAGTAATTTTATAGATAAGGAAACTGAGGTCCATAAATGAAGTGACTGGCCCAAGTTCATACAGGTAATAAGAGATATAAGATGTTATCTCACACATGGCTGCTACTTCTGGAATATCTTTCTTCCAACTTATGTTGGCTAGAATCTGCAGCCTGCTACTGCTTATTCGATCATTTCTTGATAAGCAAATGCAATTGAAAGGCAATGACTTTAGAGGACTTTGAAGTAATTTTGACATCAAGATTTTCCATTTTAGAGGGCTGGGAGTCCTGGGCAAGCCACTTAACCTCTTAAGCTCCAGGTACCTTTAAGACTATGAAGTGGCAGAACTCAGAATAAAGGAAGATACTTATCAGAAACTCCCTATATTAATCAAATCAAATGTCCAGTAAAACAAACAAAAAACATGGTAAAAATTTTTGAAGAAAATAATCCTTTCATCTTGGATGGGTAGATAGAGTAGAAATCAGGAAGATGGGAGCCCAAATCTGGTTCAAGACACAAAATGTTTGATCCTGGGCAAGTAAGTACATCACTTAGTCATTGTTTGCCTAAGTTTCTTGAATTATGGAGATAATAACAGAACCTAGCTCACAGAGTTGTTTTGAGGATCAATTGTAGAGTTAGTGCATTTCCTGGCTCATTGTAGAGGCTACGTAAATGTTAGCTATCACATCCAATATTTGTATGATGAGCCCAATTCTAAGTCTGTGTATCATTTCTTCCACATGAAATAGTTCTTTCTTTCATAAGTACTTAAGTGATTTCACTGGGGTAGGTATTCCCTCTGTCCCATTAAGTTCAAAATCTCTTTATGCCTAAGTTTTATGAGTTGGTATAGAAAAATAAGTCATTACCTTTGACCAACAAGGTGACATGCCTCTTTGTTGGTTATTAAGCTATCTCCTTATCTTCTCACTTTTGGAGGAAGCATGGGAAAAGCATCTGGTGGCACAGTTGGGAGTTCAGGATCTAGAGTCAAGAAGACTCATCTTCCTGAGTTCAAATCTTGTTTGTTTCAGGTTCATCAACTATGAAATGAATTGGAGAAAGAAATGACAAAATACTTCAATATCATTGCCAAAAAAACACTAAATGGGGGGGGTCATAAAAAGTCAGATACAACTGAAATGATTGAAAGACAGTAATGGGAGAGGCACAAACCAAACCAAAGGATAGCCTCCAGGATCTCAAGTTCACAGGTTGATAACTCTCAAAGCCAGCATTTGAGTCTGGGTCTTCTGACTCCTAGGCTTGGGTTCTTTATTGTCTAATGTGTCTCACTTGGTTCTGTAAAGCACTGTTCTAAGAAAAGGAAATCTTCCTTTGCTAAACTAAAAAAATACAATAAATTTCAACTAGACTTCAGTTAATCACCATTTCCAAGCTTTTCTTTATGGGAAAATAAAGGATTGTCATAATGGTGACCCTCATTTAAGAAATGACAATGTTTTTAAGTGACTTCTGAATTGACAACGAAAGATCAAATTGGGCGCATTAAAGTTTCATAGAACCATAGAATGTTAGACTCAAAACAGTCCTTAGAGATCCTTTTATTTTTACAGATGAGGAACTAGAGATTCAGAAAGAAATGACTTATACAAGATCATACAGAGAGTTAATGCAAGAGCAGTGAATCAGATCTGTTATTTCTAACTTGCCATCTATTTTCAAACATCCTATGCCAACTCTCACATGCTGCCAGTTTTAGTTGTACCTGTATTATATGTTTGCAGTTCTTCAAAAACTGTTATTTACATCTGCAACAATGAGATCATAGCTCCATTTGTGTATTTGAGTAATTATTTCAAACTAGTGATCCTCAAGATATCAGAGGACTGAAAGAAAAGTTTTTCTTTAGTCTCTTGGCAGAGAGATGGTAGATCACAGTTCTAGAATGTATAATACATTTTCAAACATGGCTGATAAATTGTTTTCTTTTGTTTAGTTGTATTTTTTGTTACAAATGTATGTTCTATGGAAGGGAGGTGGGCCACGGAGAAGTATCAACAATGTTTTAGAAAAAATACCTATCCATAAATGTTATATACAATAACTTTATTAATAAAAATATTTGATTAGTGCATACCCTTTGACTCAGCAATACCACTACTGGGTCTATGCCCTGAAGAGATGATGAAAAAGGATAAAACATCACTTGCACAAAAATATTTATAGCAGTCCTGTTTGTGGTGGCAAAAACTTGGAAATTAAGTGAATGTCTTTCTTTTGGGGAATGGCTTAACAAACTGTGGTATATGTATGTCATGGAACACTATTGTTCTATTAGAAATCAGGAGGGATGGGAATTCAGGGAAGCCTGGAAAGATTTGTGTGAACTGATGCTGAGTAAGATGAACAGAACCAGAAAAACATTGTATACCCCAACAGCAACATGGGGGTGTTGATCAACCCTAATGGACTTGCTCATCCCTTCAGTGCAACAACCAGGGACAAGTTTGGGCTATCTGCAATAGAGAATACCATCTGAATCCAGAGAAAGAATTATGGACTTTGAACAAAGACCAAAGACTATTACCATCAAATTAAAAAAAAATATTATTATATATGTTTACTATCTCATGCTTTATTTTTCTTTCTTAAGGATATGATTTCTCTCTCATCACATTCAACTGAGATCAATGTATAACATGGAACCAATGTAAACACTAACAGAATGCCTTCTGTGGGAGGTGGGGGGAGGGAAGTAAGAATGGGGGGAAATTGTAAAACTCAAAATAAATAAAATCTTTCTTTAAAAAAAATAAAAATATTTGATTAACCAGAATATCCATTCCCTGATCATGCCAGATGAATAATTTTATGATATGTGGATCAAAGTAGGATCTTTCTACTTTGAAAAGTAATTTACCTGTTTCTGTGATATTTGCATTTTTATTCCCCTAGAAAGAAAAATGTTAAGTTTGCCCTTTTCTATAGAACTTGCTTGAACCTCACTTTTCGGAGCTCCCAGCTTAATTAACTTTCCCACTTTTTTTCCCTGCTCTTCAAGGGCTCTCCAGAGGAAGAGTACCTGCTTGTCACCCTGTGGTAGCATTATCTGACCAAGCCTAGAAACAGGAGACACTCTGTCCAAATGATTGTTTCCTGTGTGACTTCAGTCAGTGTTCAGGGCAAGTGGGTGATTGGTGGACCAGAACAGAAAATTGGCTAGGAGGAATTTTGCTACTCCTTTTCCAGTTCTTATTCCCAACCCAAACTCCTGCTAAAATATCATCATAGATCTCAGTAATCAACTTGAGGATCTCCTCTAACTTTAAGATTGCCCCTCCCTCTTCCCCGCTTTCATCTGAACTAGCCTTGTACATAAACAGTTGCCTGCTTTCCCTTGTAGAAACCTTCTCTGAAAACATCTTCACTGGAAATCATAGGATGGTAGATTTAAAACTGGCCTTTTTTTTTTATAAATAAGGAAACTGAGGCCTGAGAAGACCAGTTACCTTACTCAAAGTCAAATAGCTAGCAAGTAGTGGAGAAGGGATTTGGACCCAGGTTCTCTGATACCAGATTTAGAGCTTTTTCCACTATGGGATGTTGCCCCCACCACAACACTGAGATATCTCTATTATGGTACAATGGGTAGGGAAGGGTGCTGGATTTGAATTCAGAAGATCTAGATTCAAATCCTACCTCAGTACTAGCTGGCTATGTGATTTCAGGCTAATCACTTAATCTTCTTCTGATTCTGATTCATCTGTAAATTGAGAGCGATGATACATAACTAACCTGCCCCACATAGGATTGTGAGTTTTATAGACTGGTGGGTTCTTATTATCTTCTATGTGGATGGAGAGAGAAGAGGACAGGTTCGGTAACGTGAAAGTATTTATTACAGGCGAGCTCTGGCAAGTTAGAGATTGCTGGTGTCTAGGGCCTCTCTAAATTAGAAAAAAAAAAGCCCTAGGCTGCTTCAGTTCAGCTCAACACAAGTGAATTCAAATCAACAAACAAATTAAGCTTACACACTGCCTTTTCCCAAGAGATTTTAGCAATCCTACTTGGATAAGGGTGATTTCAAAGGTTTTTTTTTTTTTAGTTAATTAATTTATGTTTTTTAGGCAAGCATCTAGAGGAAGCAGAATGTTACAAAGGAAAGTACATAGAACTTGGAGCTAATGAAGACGAGAGTTCTAATTTGTTTTCTGCTACTTACTACCTGTGTGACCTTAGGCAAATCACTTATTTCTCTGGGACTCATTCCCTTTGAAGGTAAAATGATGCTTCCTCTGCTATTTAAGCTCCAACCCAAGAGACTAAGTTCTGTCTCTTCAATCTGGCTCCCCTTGCTAGCATGGCTAGATGATTTGAGGACTACCAGAGAGCTGTGAGCAGTCGTTTTATCCCTCTAGCAGCAATGCGTTATCAAGATCATAGAAGAGTAATCATAACTCTTTAAGGTGATATTCACAATAACCCTGTGAAGTAGTTGTTATTATCCCTATTGGGGGGGGGGGGGAAGGTATTTTTGTTTTTTATTTATTTTTCCATTTATATGTAAACATTTTTAACATTCATTTTTGTAAAGTTTTCTCCCTCCCATCCTTTCCTCCTGCCACCCTAGGACAAGAAATCTGATATAGATTATTATTATCTCTATTTTGCAGGTGATGAAACTGAGGTGCTATGACTTGCCATATGGGGTTAGGAAGTATCTAAAGAGGATTTGGATTTACATTTTCCTCCACTAAGTACAGAACTCTATCCACTATTTTTCAAAGGGACCTCAGAAAATAGCTGGTTTTACAGTTTTACAGCTGAGGAGACTGAGGCCCATTCTCTATACCAGGAAATTTCATGATGAAAGTATTGCATAGTGTCCTGATTTCCCAAATATTTATCCAGAGATTGTGCAGAGTCGGGTTACTCAACTAGGAAATAGCAAGTTTAGCTCTTAAGGTTACTGTTATTATTTTTCCAGGCTGGGCAGGAAGAGATGACTAGAGAAAGAGGTCTCCTAGTTTAAATAAGATAGTCTTTGTATAGGAAATCAAGTCGAAAAATAAAAAGAGGAGAAGAAGAGGAGAATCTTGAGGAGACAAGAGGGTAAAAAACTAAGCCAAGTCTAAAAATTCGTTTAGGGGACAGCTGTTTGTTTCCCCTTTCCTATTGTTTCACTCTTTATCCCACTTGAGGAAAGCTATTTATCTGAAGTTTTATCATCTGAGGTTCTTAGTTAGACTTTGGTGAGATATTAGATTAGCACAATTCATAATACAGAAAGCCTCAGAGCATGTATGAGGAAGAAGGAAGAAGCCACACAGGAAA
Organism: Macrotis lagotis; assembly: GCF_037893015.1. Lineage (NCBI taxonomy): Eukaryota > Metazoa > Chordata > Mammalia > Peramelemorphia > Peramelidae > Macrotis > Macrotis lagotis. The sequence goes on along the minus strand of NC_133658.1, from coordinate 235,673,398 downwards.
TTCATGCTTTCTGCCTGCAAGCTGTCAACGGCAACCACACGCTGCCTGTTGGGCTAACAAAGGCACCATCAGATAAAAATAACTGGGGATCTGACTGCAGGAGGCATCATGATGGGGGAGGTGAAATGAAGGCCGGGAGGGGGACGCAAAGTTTTTATTCTTTCTCTGTACTTTCTTCACCCATTATAGAGAGGGGTTTGTCACTGCCACAGGCTTATAGGTATAGACTATAGGGTGGAAGTAAAGATAATAAGACCAGATGGTCACTGTGGAAATTATTCTCCTGATTTTCTCTTGGGTCTGCATCAGTTCCTCAAGTCTTTCCAGCTTTCTCTGTAATTCCTCACATACAAACTTTCTCACCTTGTTAAATTATTTGAGTACATCCTTATAATAAGTATATAAATAAACAGATTATTTATGAATAATAAATAAATACAAACAAATATTTGTAAATTATAAACAAATATATATAAATTATGTACTATATATTATAAATATATAAAAATAAATATAAGTATATAATAAGAGTATAATAAGTATATAAATTTATGTTTCCATTCCCTATCATTGAAAAGTACCTTAGCTAGAGGGGACCTTAGCTGTTGCCTGATCCTTCACGCTCATTGTGTAGATGAGGCCCAAAGAGAGAGATGAAGAGATTTGTCTAAGGCCACATAGAAAACAAGTGAGAAAGTCAGGATTTGAATTCACATTCTCTGATTCCAAAACTCTTTTCATGTTCTCTACTGTAGTGCAGAAAAGGAGACAAAAGACACTTTCTCTTTTTCTTTCTTTTTTCTTTTGGTTTAGCAAAGACTTGGAAGGAAAATGAGCTGTTTGTTATAATGGAAATAATGTTTGTCCCTCATTTTTGAAGAAGACCATGACATCAGGGAGGTGATGCCATGGCAAGCATGGATTTAAATGAGGTGGTGCTGTACTAAGTCACTAGCCTCTCCTCCCGAGTCATTTGGATCCAATTCGATTGGAGATGAACCTGGATGCAAGGCAATCAGTAACTTACCCAAGATCACACAGCTAGTAAGTGTCGTGTCTGAGGCTGGATTTGGACTCCTATCTTCCTGACTCCAAGGCCAGTGCTCTATCCACATAGTGGGAAAAAACTGACCCTGACCTGCCATTTACTTGCTCTCTGTGACTTTGGGTAAGTAATTTCACTCAGTGGCATCTCAGTTTCTGCATCTGTAAAAGGGGAGTTGGATTAGATGACTGAGTTCTCTTCTAGTTCTAAATCTATGATTGAAGGATCCCATGGGTTCCCTTTGTTTGGGGATTGCCTGAACAAAAATGCCCTATAAGCATATGATGGAATGCTATACCAATATTAAAAAAATATGATTGTCAGGAATTCATAGAAAGTTGAAAACAGCCTTTGTGAGTTGTTGCAGACTCAAGAACATAGAATCAGAACAATTTACTCAATGGCCACAAATAGTATAAGGAAGGAAGAAATATTATCTCAACAGATCCTCACAATGACCTTTGGAGGTAGGTATTTTATTTTTATTTTACCATTAAGGAAACTGAAGCAGACAGAGGTTAGGTGACTTTTCCAGGGTCATATAGCTAATAAGCATCTGAGATTGGATTAGAACTCAGGTCTTCCTAACTCCAAGTCTAGCACTTAATCCATTTTGTCACTTAGTTACAGGAAAAAGAAAAGAAAATGAAGGATTTCCTGATTTGGCTTCATGCAAGTGACCTGTAATGATTTTAGAGGACTGGTGGCCAAATATTGACATTTGGTTTCTGCCTACTGGCAGAGGGGTGCTAGGCTATTTATCATACATTTTTAGAGTTTTATTTGTTTTCCTTAATTATAATTATTTGTTGTAAACTGGAATCATTTCTTCTAAGGACAGGTTCTGTGGGAGTGGAAGTCACTGGGAAGTGATAGTGATAGTTGACATGCAGATAGCATTATAACATTTTCAAAGCACTATACATGCAACCACTTCATTTGACCCTCATAGAAACCTTGTCATGTGGGTACTATTATTAAGCCCATTTTACAAATGGGAAAGCTGAGGTTGAGAGGTTAAGTGACAAACTCAGGGTCACACAGTTCGCAAGTGTCTGAAGTGAGGTACAAATTCAAATCTTTCTGACTCCAAGTCCAATGGTACACTGGTCAACCCAGCTCTCTGGGGAAAATGCATGCATGCTATACTTTTAAGTTTAATCTGCATTTTTAATATTTTTTCCATCACTTTCTTGAATCTAGACAATCAGCAAAACAGCAAATCCAACCCTGATTTACAATGTTTGCCCTCCAGAGCCAGTATGCTGGCTTCAGCACACTCCTAGCCTCATGACCTCAGGGGATTTGATATAACCTTTCTGAACCTCAATTTCTTCAATATCACAATGAATCTGACAATACTTTCTTTGCTTACTTCATGGGATTGTTGGGAGGTTCGAATGTGAAAGTACTCTATAACCTCAAAGCACCAGATAGATATAAGAAATAACTCTGCATGACATTGCTCAAGGGAAGCAGCAGGATGATGGTCATTTTAGGGGGTCAGCTCCAATCCTTAACTTCTGTACTCCCCAGGGATCCAGTTAACGGTGGGAAAGTTTTCACCTCCACTCCCTTCTTCCCCTCAAAGCCCTTGGTCTTGTCTTAGGTCCACCCCTGAAGCCCCTCCTCCAGGATGCTTAGGAGCCAAGGCCTGCCTGCCCTTGCTTTGGGATGAGGTTACCTCCCTGGAATGAGGGTGGGGCTGGACCTGCCAGAGTATGTGCTCTCTCTCTCTCTGTCTCTGTCTCTCTCTCCCTTTCTCTGTCTCTGTCTCTCTCTGTCTCTGTCTCTTTCTCTCTCTCCATCTCTGTCTGTCTGTCTGTCTCTGTCTCTCTGTCTCTGTCTCTCTCTTTCTCTATCTCTGTCTCTCTGTCTCTGTCTCTCCCTCTCTCTGTCTCTGCCTCTCTGTCTCTCTCCTCTCTCTGTGACTCTTTGTCTCTATCTTTTTGTCTCTCTGTCTCTCTGTCTTTGTCTCCCTCTCTCCCTTTCTCTGTCTCTCTCTGTCTCTCTATCTCTGTGTCTCTCTGTCTGTCTCTCTCTATGTCTCTCTGTCTGTCTCTCTGTCTCTCTCTCCCTCTCTCTGTCTCTCTGTCTCTCTCTCTCTGTCTCTCTGTCTCTCTCCTCTCTAGCTACTCTCTGGGCTAAACTCCAAATTCCTTCAAGTTCCCAGGTTTCCCACTCTTGGGGCCTATGAAGCAGTTCTCCCTACCATAATCTGTTAATGGACCAGCTGACAGTTTGCAAAGTCTCCCAAGAGTGGGTGGATATTAGGGTGGTGTAAGGCAAGATTCAGTATAAGCAGGATTAGAATTCTCTAAGGATTTAGCTTGCGAAAGACTATGGGCTAGGGAAGTCACATAGCATTTTGGAACTGGAGGCGAATTTAGAGATTATCTTGTACAACCTACCTCATTTGACACGTGAGGAGCAGGGCTTATTGTTCTTAGGTTGGATTTAGGTATCACCAACAGCACCAAACACCTACAGATATCATTTCTGGAATAACCATGCTTGCAAAGAGTCAAATCCTAAAATGGCAGTAATACTCCAATGGCCCATTCTTGACTCTCTCCAAATATTGAATCATAGACCTTTAGAGCTGATTGGGATCTTAACTGTCATCTGATCATAGATTGTAACCTGAATCCCAAAGTCAATTAGTATGGGACTCACTCCCTTATTGGAATAGAGTCTAGAAGGATTTTGGAGATAACCCTCATTTTACAGATGTCCTTTTTCAGATGAATTGATGGATCCTTTTCAGAGTCCAATACTTTCACTAGATGAGAAAACTAAGGTCTAAGACTCGGTGACTTATCCAAGGACATGTAAACATCAGAGGTGGGTCTTCTAACATACTACTGTCTTTCCCCAGGTCACACAGCTGAAACTAGAACCCATCTCCACCTGTTCTGTTGAGTCTTGTTCATATACTTCGTAAAGGGATTTTTGCTCAGGTATGGGATGGATCAGTCAGTTAGTCAGTGAAAAAGCAATAATTAAATGCTTACTATGTCTTAGGCCCTGTTTTACTTGCTGGTAATATAAAGAAAGGCAAAACACAGTTATCATTCTCAAAAAACTCACAATTTAATACAAACCTTTATGGGCAAACAAACTCTATTCAGGATGAAATGTGATAATCAACAGAGGTAAGGCACTAAAATTAAGAGGAATTAGGAAAGGTTTCCTGAAGATGAGATTTTTAACTTGGACTTGAAGGAAACCAGAAAGCAGAGATGAGGGAGAGTATTCCATGAATGAGGGACAGAACATGCCTGACCCTGGGAGATGTGATGTCTTAGTGGAACAAGGAAGTCACTGGATCACACAGTAAGAAGGGGAAAAGATGAAAGAAGACTGGAAATGTGGAGGGTGGGACTTGATTTTTAAGGGTTCTGAAGACCAAACAGAAGATTTTTATATTTGATCCTAGAGGTGATAGGAAGCTACTGGAATTTACTGAGTAAGAAATGGGTGGGTGGGTGTCACATGAAAGAACTTGCATTTTTGGAAAATCACTTTGGTGGCCGAATGGAGAATGGATTGGAGGCTTTGGATTGGAAAGCCTTGAGGCAGTGCCACCAGAAGGCTATTGTAACAGTCCAGGTGTGAGCTAAGGAGGGTCTGCACAGAGTGGTTGCAATGTCCAAGGAGAGAAAGAGGCATACATGCAAAGGGGAAACTGGCAAGTCTTGGTAATGACAAGGTAGCCTTTTGAGGTTCATCTCTAGGGACTTCAGTCTCCTCACCTGCCCAATCAAAGGCTGAAATCTGATCATCTCCAAGCCCCACTGGTCCAGATACACTAATAGCTTTATCTAAGAAATCAATAAAGCTGACTTTGTTGACCTCTCTGTGAGATAGGAACAATGGACAGAGGTTGTGGTATTTGGCATATTTCTTGGGGCCTCTCCCTCCCTTTCCCACAAAGGCATCATGGAAATAAATTCCTCAGGTAGCTAATTCCCTACTGTATTATCCAGTAAAAAGAACTCAGGATTTAGCATCAAAGGAACTTAGTTCAAATACCAGCTCTGTGATTTCCCTATATGACTTTATATCAGCCATTTAAATTCTCCAGGCTTCAGTTTCTTGAGGTGTATTGTATCGGATAACTTCAAAGTTCCCTTCTAGTCCTACAATTTGAGATCTACTATGAAAAATATATATTTTTCTGTTTGTTACTTCCTAGAGCACAGAAGAGGCCCAGTCTTGGAGAAGATGAAGGAAAGAGAAGGCAGAGGAGGGACTCAAGCTTTCCCAGTTGTAAGCCATATTTTATCTCCAGGCTTGCTTGATAGATGTCCACAGGAGAGCATTTCTAGGGTCCAAGTTCTTCTTCTTCAAGTCCTAACTGGCTGTCTTTAAAGAAGTCTGGGGACTGGAAGAAAGCAAAGTTTTGCCTTGTGTTCAGATTAGGGATGGTCTCTGATCCCAAGTTGATAATTACTGCTTATAAACTCAAAAGTCATCAGGAAAAAAATTACTAAAATTATATTTCACACATCAACAAAAAAGGGGAAAAATAAAAGCAGGCCTGGAATGTCTGAGTCATCCTCCAGAGTTCTTTAAATTACATGTTCTTTAGGGAGTCTTTCCTTATGCCTGCCTCCTGGAGAGTGTGGGCCTTCAGAGATCTCACATATGCCAGATGCCTTTTGGTTGGGTTTAAGGACTCAGTGGGCAGCCCAAGATTATTTGTTTTGAGCTCAAAGTCAACCACAAATGAATACTGAAGGAACCAATAGAGCTTGGAGTGTTATACTTTTGCTCATCTCAGTTCTTTGACTCTAGTTTAGAGTTTGAATAGGGCTATTAAAATTATTGATATTGTTTGTTTGTTTGTTTATCAGCAAGAGGCAGTGTGATGTGTTAGAGAACAATCTTCAAATTTAGGAAGACTTCAATTCCTCCCAGCACAAACCAGGAATCCTTTCACCCTTCAAGATGCTAAGAAACTTTCTAAGATTATAAAACTCAGAGAGGGTACTAATCTGCTTTATCAAAGGGAATTTCATTCTGCACCAGTTTGTATGTCTTCACATGTTTCTCTGAATTTTTTAAATGCAATATTTCTTATGGCAGATTTATATTCCATTACACTGATATATCACAGTTTACTTAGTTACTCCTCAGATAATGAAAATCAGTTTTATTTCTAGTTTTTTCTCTTATGCAAAAATCATCACTCAAAATTTTTGGTGTATGTGAGATCTTTCTACCTTTGATCTCTTTGGGATATATGCCATGATAAAAAGAAAAAAATATATATGTACATGCATATATCCAAATATATATGAGATGTATGTGTCATGTATATACATATATTCAATATATGTGGGATTTAAGCCTTGAATATATATATATAAATTTATATGAAATTTATGCCTTGAATAAATATATCCATGCATACACACATACTTATGTATAGGATTTATGCCTTGGAAAAAATATACACATATATTCACTAAATAAAGAATGGATGCTTCACATATACACACATATATATGCATACATATAATTTCAAAATATGTGATGCATGACTTGAATATACATATTCACTTTATATGTTATATATGCATTAAATAAATATATATGATAAATGCCATTAACATATGCACACATTTTCAATATATAAAATTTATACTTTGTGTATAAACACACAAATTCAATATATGTGGAAATGTATCATGAACATACACATATATATTATATATAATATATGTGACATATACCTTGAAAAATATATACAAATGCACACATTCATATATTCAATATATTGGATATAGGCTTATACACATATATTATATGCACATGTATATACCTACATAAATATATACATATATGCATGCACACATACACACATATTTAGAGGCTTGACCATTGCCATCACTTTTAAGAAACACAGTTCCATATTACTTTCTAGAAAGGATGCACCAATCAAGGTTTCACCAACAATAAATTACCCAACAAAACTAGTTCCACAATCTGACAGGACTATTTGTGGACAAAGGACAAAGACAGAACCACAATCTATTCCCTTCCACTTCCCAATTTATCAAGTTAAGAAATTTGGGGTGTGGGGGGAAAGATGTTTTTGGTTTTTGTACATTAAAGTTGTTTAAACCATGACTAAAAACAAAAATCCTATATCAACCTTTAGCAAAGCTTTCCTCCTCAGGTTTTTTCATGGAATAGAGATGATCCTGGGTTATTGAAGGCTATGCCACTTAAACATAAACTCCAATAGATCTTATAAAATCAAAATGACTTTGAGTACAAGCCCAACCTAGCTAGGTTTAAAAAAACTCATCCTGGGGCTGCTAGATGGCACAGTGCAGAGAACACTGACCCTGAAGTCAGGAAGATCTAAGTTCAAATAGGGCCTCAGACACTTAATAATTGTTTAGTTGTGTGTCCTTGAGCAAATCACTTAACCCCATTGCCTTGCAAAAACAGCTACCAACAACAAAAAAGCTCATCCTCAGAGGGTTGGCTACAGCAACTTGAGAAGATTATACTCGAGGAAGGGTTGCTATAAGCATTGGCAGAGAGACAACCTACACCAGGGATAGTAAGCATACTATTTCAGTTTGAGATGAGAGTTGGAGAGATGGAAGGGATCTTGGAAGCCAAATAGTTCAACACTCTCGTTTTACATATCAGAAAACTGAGGAACAAAGAAATTAAGTTGGTCAAGGTCACACAAAGAACAAATGTATGAAATGGAATTTGAACCCAGATTTTCTGACTCTAGAGATAGCATTCTTTCTACTAATACCATCATGCTTATTAAACATAGCTAACAGATCCTCTGATTGGCTATTAATAACTCCAGCCCTGGGATCACACTTTATTGAGGAATAAGATTGTTCTATCCATTTGTCAATCAGATTGGGGTTATATCAGAACCCACCAATGTGAGCCAGAGGAAGTGAAACTCATGGAGTAGTAGAAGATAAGGGAGCCTCAGGAGGACAGCTCCTCATTTCTGTTTATCAAGGAAAGAACTTTCTTATGCCTTAAAGCCAAGCTCAGAAGAAGAGCTATAAATAATCTATGATTACCCAGAGGATATGCTATTAGAAGGAAAAGCATGACATGCTTCCAGGATGGAAGCACGCGTGCTGGGAAGGCTTGTGCTGGAGAATCTTGGATAGCTTCCATTCATTCATTTGACTTTGGTAATAACGTCTTAGGGCTGGAGTGCATTGTAAGAGGTCTTATGAGTTAAAACAATTGTAGGACAGAGGCTGCCCTGCTTGCTTACACAGCACATCTTTTTTTGTGGGAACACCATGGTCCTAAAGAATAGGACACATTCAGGAAAAGTAAGGAGGTATGAGCAAGAAAAGATTGGTGGATTTAGGAGCAGTTGAAGTACGACTATCCTCAGACAACAAAATCACCAATTCTGAGAGTTAGCAAATGATCTTTCAGTCAAACCTTGTGGACTTAAATCAAACTTTTTCAAAGGAGCTGGGCAAAATCCCATGATTCCACACCATGGGATGGAACTTTTCAAGATTGAATCTTTCAAGGGGGGCAACTTAACTTTTGTGAGGGTTTTCTGAGATGGGAAATATTCTGAAATAAAGGCTACAAAAACAAAAATACTTTTAGAATAAAGACAACACTTTACCAAGCAATAGCAAAAACTATTGCGGCTGCATCTATCTAATGTAATAGAAAGTGATGTACCTTAATATGAAGCCTATGAAAAGCAAAGACGCAAGACCAAGAATGGAACCAAAAGACCCTCCATGGGCAACATCATATTTGTTTTGCAACAAATTTGCAACATTTCAAAGAGGAGATTTATTATAGGAATTTAGGTTCAGGTCATTGTCAAGAGTAATTATTGGAGAGTAAACCCCAAGGAGGGTAAGATTGGTAATCAACATAGCTTATGCAGGAAAATGGTAAAAATTATGTTATATTTTGCTATGGACTGAAAAAAATTAGCACCTTCTGATTACCTAGAAAGTTATGACTAGGTAAATAGAATTTTAGCTTGCTATCTGTCACAGCCTTTCAGATCACAAACCCTCACAGCTGCAAACACAGACCTTAAAATATCTTTGAAAACTCAACTAATAAATGTTGCTAGAGAATAGAACCATTGTCACAGGGAAAATTTCCTAAATTGCCCGAACAGAATATTGATCCATAAAAATTGAAAACAATATTTTAGTCTGTATTATTAGTTCAGATATCCATCATCTCCAAGCTCTATAGAATGAAAAATATTGAGACCTAGTTGAATAAATCAAAATCATTTGGGAACCTATTGAGATGCATATCCTTCCTGGGTTCTTGTCTGCTTTTGCAGCTAACTGAAGGATGCTTTCAGAGGAAGCCTTGTTCTGGTCTAGACTTGACTCAGGCCAGTCCCTTGGTAGGTTAGGTTTGATACTGGTATAAAGTGGGTCATTCATACATCATTAAAGAGTTAGCAAAAAAGAGATTTGCTTAGCCAGAGCAGAGGAAGGATAGTGCACAGGGATAAGCTATGACGTCATCTTGAAGTGATTCAGCTGAGGAAAGCAATATTGCCTGTATTACCCATCTTTATCCACCAGCCAAACCTCTATGCTATGCTTCCTCTTGCTCTAGGTGCCTGCTTTGTACCCTCATGAAAAGGAAGTGAAGTCAACAGTATGAGTCCTTGGTCCCCTGAGCCAACCAAGTCTCAAGGAAAGTCATAATACCTTTTAAGACAAACAAGTCTCACCTACCTGGAAGAAGTTAAACCCAATAATAGGAAACAATTGTTTCTTTTACCTGTATAATATTTCATAAACTATTGAATATAAGTGAAAAACAGCAAGATAGCAATTTGTTTCATAATTATTTCTGTCCGAACCCTGTCAAAAAAGATGAGAGGAATCAGGTGATAATAATAATAATAATAATAACAATAATAATAATCCCTTACATTTATAAGATATTTACAAAGGACTTTCACATCTGTGTTTTTTTGATCCTCACAACAGAAGGTAGGTATGGCAGACAATTTTAATTCCATTTTACAACTGAGGAAACTGAAGCTTTGAAATACAATGATTTGCTCACAAATTTAGAAATCACAAAACTTAGACCAGACCCCTATACTTTGCTATTTCAACTATACTTTGTGTTGATTATTTCTAAAGGATGTCAAGAAGACAAACTTAATATTTGTCTGGGACCAGATATCTATATAAGTTATATAGTTGATTTTCCATGTGATTTGATTTGAGAAGCTGGAGTAATATGGGTGTCCCATTCCTTCTCTCTCTCTTTCTCTCTCCCCCCCCCCCCCAATGCCCTAATCTGGGTTCCTGTAATTCCTATCTTATCTTACTTTCTTCTATTATGGTTGTTGTTGTTGTTGAGTTATTTCAGTTCTACCCTACTCCTGATTTCCCTATTTAGAGTTTGTCTTGGCAGTGATACTGGAGTTATTTGCCATTTCCTTCTCCAGCTCATTCTACATATGAAGAAATTGAGGCAAATAGGGTTGAGTGTTTTGCCCTGGTCACACATCTAATAAGTGTCTGAGGCCAGATTTGAACTCAGGAAGATGAGTCTTCTTACTCCATGCCCTGCATTCTATTCATTTTGCCTCCAAGCTGCCTTGAGGACAAAAAAAAAGGGGATTTTTTTTCTAAAGACCTATCCCTGCTTTTATAGACCTTCCTGGCTTTCTCTTCTCCAGCAGTATCTCTTTCCCATGATGTCCAGCACATTTCAGTCCACACAACTGGTTGTAGTATAGAACTAAACTATAGCTACAGTGTGAAGAAATCTCAGGGTATTGGCTATGTATACTTAAAAATATTTAAATATCACTCTTGAATGATTCTGCCCCTTGTCCACACCTGTCCTCCAATATAGAGTCCAATCTCACAACAAAAAAAAATACAGCTTACCAAAACAAATCAACACATTGGTCATATCGGTGTCTGATTGCCTTATTCTGAACTGATAGTAGGCAGCTATTCTGGGGAGGGGAAAGAAGCGTTCCTCACAAATTCTCTGTGGTCATAATTTTTCATTATATTGATCAGAGTCCCAAAGGCTTCCAGGGTCATTTTACTTTGTATGATTATGGTGATTATGTAAATTATTCCTTTGTTTCTGCTTCCTTTAATCTGCACCAGCTATTATAAGATTCTTTCAAGATTCTTTGAATTCTTCACATTAATCATTTCTCAGGCTACACTAATATCCATATAGTAAGTGCTACATATGACTAGCATTGCAATATATAATGATATTCATATACTGAATGCTCTATATAACTAGCATTTGCAAAGGACCTTACAAATATTATTTCATTTTATCCTCACAACAGTTAAATGACTTCCCTGAGGTCACATGGTGTCTGAGACTGGATTCAAATTCAGGCCTTCCTGACACTAAGTTCTATCATCTGCACCAACACTTCCCAATTAATGGACACCTATTTTTCACCCAGTTCTTTACTACTGTGAAAAAAGTGCTGCTATAAATATCTTTGTACATATGAGATCTTTCCATCTGTCTTTCACCTCCATGGAGAACTATGCTCAAAAGTTCCTGATGTCAGGAAAAACTTCCAGACAATTAGAATGGTCCAAAGTGAATTGAACTGCTTCAAGTGAGCTTTCTTTGAGACCTTCAACTCTTGTTTCTGTTCAGTCATTTTAGTTGGGTCCAACTCTTTATGAATTTATTTGGAGTTTTTTTTTGTTTGTTTGTTTTGTTTTTAGATTTTTCCAGGCAATGGGGTTAAGTGGCTTGCCCAAGGCCATATGGCTAGGTATTTACTAAGTGTCTGAGGTCAGATTTGAACCCAGGTACTCCTGACTCCAAGGCCGGTGCTCCATCCACTGCACCACCTAGCTGCCCCTATTTGGAGTTTTCTTACACAAGATACAGGAGTGGTTTGTCTTTCTTTTTCCAGAAAATTTTAGATGAGGAAACTGAGGCAAAAAGTATTCTTCAAGAATAAACAATTTGTAAAGCCTGGCTGACCACTTGTTGGGGATTTTATAGTGAGGATTCCTTTCACATGTGGATTGTTTCAGTCCACTACTGAGGTTCCTTTCAACTCTCCAGTTCTGTGATTCTGGGAAATATTCCTAGAGTTCTTTGGCACTTCAAGAAGCCATGATTTCCTAGTGTGAATAACTCCTTTACTGGTATATATCTCAACTCTTCTCTGGCTTAACCGATGGCCTTCATAAGATTACAGACTTTAAAGATAGAATGGACATCAGAATTAATCTAGTTCAGTCCCTTCATATTATAGATGAGGAAGCTGAGATCCAAGTAGTGACTTGTCTAAAATTATATAGAAACTGGCATTATTCAAATCTGACAGAGAGGTGATGAATTCAAAGTGTAAAATGACACATACATTTTCAGATGAGGTTAATGTGGGAATTTGTTTTGCATGAATATACATATTTTTTAAGTAGACATTGTTTTCCTTTTTTTCTCAGTTTGGAAAAGGGAGGAATGAAATAGCAATTGGATTGCTAAAAAAAAAGAAAAGAAAACAGGGTCATTGAAACATTTTCAATAAATTCATTAAAGGAAACAGGAAAAAACAGACAATTTGAATAAATTTAAAATATACATATTGAATTTCATAGGATCATAGACTTGGAGCTAAAAGGGATGTCACTAATCATTTAGTTCAACCTCTCATTTTACAAAAGAAGAAATTGAGGTTGAATGTTAACTAATTTGTCCAATATACAATTAACAGAACCAGAATTCTAAGTCAGCCACTCTGAATCCAAATCCAGGGTTCTTTCTAATATGCCATGTCATCTTCATGAATTGCTGTGGCCAAAAAATAAAATAAAATAAAATAATCAACACTGGGCAGCCAATCCTCTGGTGATGAGCATTTGTGTACTTAACCAGGCAGGCCCCAGACCACAAACGCAGTCTTGTGCCAGGCCCCATTTCAAAATCTTTCTAGCTAGGGCTGGTGCTCTATGGACATAGCCTTTGAATACCCAGGATCACCTCCATGTCAGGATGACTCATTGAAGAAGGAAATCTGTGGTTGAGGTAAATCATTAAGTACTATTTCCTATTACTGAATTAGTTTGACATTTGCTTAAGTCATGAAACAGTGCCTTCAAATTGCTACCTGTTGCCTATCCCATTTCTAATCCATTGCTCCCCCCCTTCTAGGTGCCTATCTTCAGCATCACGCTTCTTGATAATCTATTCTGCTTTTAATATTGCTGGACCTATGCCAGATTCTCTCTTTTAGTCACCAGAATTCTTGGGAGTGCAATTTTTTCTTGTCTTTATATGATTTAGTCTCTAGTCCCACTTCTTGGTCACCCTCTGTATTGAAATCAAGTTTATCAATGATTTGCCTAAAATGTAGTACCCAGGGATGAACATAACACAGTCAGTATGATTTGACTAGGACAGAATAGAGCAAGACGTCCTAGTTCAGAATTCAGTCTTTTAACATAGACTAAGGTTGCTTCCACTTTTTGGGCTGCCATGTCACCCAGTTGACATAATTGCAGACCACTAATGTTCCTAAATTATTAATTTAAAAACTATTTCCTATATTGTCTAAATAACTATACCTTTTTTGTACTTGTAAACTTCATTTTTTGAGTCCAAGTTCACTTTAATTTTATTTCCATTTAATATTATCTCCCTGGACTTGGCCCAACCTACTAGGTTCTTTAGTTAAAGTTGGAAGCATCAATTTGAGAAAATTTTGTTCCAGACTTACTTCTTACTATGAGGGAAGAACTAATTTGCTGTTGAGGTATAAATGGTGGAAAGGAAGTAACTACACCCTTTTTTTCTAGAGTGTGTCATAGAGGAGAATAGATCCAGGCTGGCATGCACTATACATTTGGGTAAAGCAGACTGAGATTTTAGAAGCTAGATAGGACATGTTAGATAAAAATCAGTCTAAGAGGGATTGAAGATGCTCAAGAATGAAATCTAAAGACTTGAAACCTAAACAATTCTACTGAAGAAGAAAAATGAGATATGTCTGAAGGGAATGATATGGATGAATAGGGAACTCATCAACTGATTTAGACTAAAAAAATGCATACACATATATTCCAAGCTGTGTGACATAGAGGTGAAGTCTGGCCTAGAGTCCTTGTGAAAAATACCCCAGTGATGGGACTAGATGGTGGTAGAAGAAGTAGCAGAAGTTTTGAGAGTTCTTGAACTAGAGGCAAAAAGAAAACCTGGCAGAAAGAGATTACAAGGGATCACTGTGCTAGCACTGAATATAGAATCAAACGCAGTTTGACAAATCCATTGCATATGCCCACTTCTGGACCACAGTTCAGTGGTAGAGAGGAGTACTTTTGATAAAGAGGAAGTAGAAACCCTGGAGAGCAGTATCATTTTTGATCACAAGGGCACAAGGGATCAAGGACCCTGAAGAATTTTATCACTTCTAGTCCCATGAAAGGAGGGATCTAAGAAATAGTATCAATTGCAATCCAAGGGAATGTTACCCTTCCTGGGTAAGGACCAGAGCACAAAGCAAGAGAGCAATGATCAAACCTCTTCACAGATCACAGTACTCGGGAGTACAAAAAACTTCCAAATCTTAGAACTAGCTCTTAAAATAGCAGTGTGAAATAGCCTAACGAGTACCTATTCTCCATCTTTTCCCATTAGAAACAGTGCTCAAATTTAACATACAGTTCAAAATTAAAATTTAGAATGGAAAGATAAGCCAACAACAACAAAAAAGGAAGATCAAGACACAAATTAGTGTGAATTAGACACAAATACAAGGATTCCTATAATTGCTAAAAAATTATTTTCAAATTCAAATAAGAGTGGTAGAGGAAAAATTAATAAATAAATCAGATAAAAGAACAAATGTAAAAAAGATAATTCAGAGCAAAAGAAACACAAGAAAATACTGACTAAAATATTTTTAATTGATATTTTATATTTCCAATTACATGTTATGAAAGTTTTTCAACATTCGGCCACATGCATATGCATATTTTTAAGCTATATAATTTCCTTACACCCTCCCTTCCTACCCCCAAACAGTCAAGTAAATATTGTTCATATACATTTTTGTTTAACATGTTTACAGATAAGTCATTTTTGGTATGAAGCATTAGGATTAAGAGAAAATAAAGAAAACCATGAGATAGGAAAGAAATACATAAGAGAAAAATTTTAAAAGTGGATGTAGTGCTCATTCAGATTCTATAGGGCTTTTTGTTTTGTTTTGTTTTTCTTCCTCTGGAGGGAGATAGCTTTGTCCACAGCCAATCTACTAAGGTTATTATGAATTGCTGAGATGAGCTTCATCCATCAAGGTTGGTCATCTCACAGTGTTGTTTTTAATGTGTGCAATGTTCTCTTGGTTCTGCTTCCTTCACTCAGCGTCAGTTCCCGTAATTTGTTCTATGCTTCTCTAGAGACCAACCATTCATGGTTTCTTATAGAACAAGAGTATTCTATATCATTCATATACCATAACTTGTTCAGTCATTCCCCAATTGATAGGCATTCCCTCAATTTCCAGTTCTTTGCCTTTACAAAAAGAGTTGCTATGGGGGTGGGGGCGGCTAGGTGGCCTAGTGGATAAAGCACCGGCCTTGGAGTCAGGAGTACCTGGGTTCAAATCTGGTCTCAGACACTTAATAATTACCTGGCTGTGTGGCCTTAACACCATTTGTATTGCAAAAACCTAAAAAAAAAGAGTTGCTATGAGTATTTTGGAATATGTAGTACCTTTCCCAATTTTAAGATTTCTTTTGAATATAGGTCTAGTATTAGTATTGCTGGGTCAAAGGGTATAATCAGTTTTATTTCTCTTTGGGCATAGTTTCATATTGCTCTCTAGAATGATTGAATCACTTCACAACTCCATCAACAATGCATTAATGTACCAGTCCTTCCATAAACTCTCCAACATTGATAATTTCCCCTTTTTGTCAGTCTTAGTCAATTTGATAGGTATGAGATGGAACCTCATACTAAAACAATATTTAAAAAAAAAAGAATTGACATTCCTTATTCAATTAGAAATGTCAAATGATACCAAGCACAAAAGAGTTCTAGGAAGAGTTTGAAAAGGACTTTAAAAATCAAATAGGGGGGCAGCTAGGTGGTGCAGTGAATAGAGCACCAGCCTTGGAGTCAGGAGTACCTGGGTTCAAATCTGACCTCAGACACTTAATAATTACCTAGCTGGGTGGCCTTGGGCAAGCCACTTAACCCCATTGCCTTGAAAAAAATCTGAAAAAAAAATCAAATAGGAGAAATCAAGGAAAAATTAGAAAAAAAGTAATCCAAGAAAATAAAGAAAATTATTAAAAGAAAGCTAACCAATTTATAATAGAGAATCAAAAACTTAAGGAAGAAAATAGTTCCTTGAAAACTGGAATTGAGCAAGAAAATACTAATAATGTTCTAAGACACCAAGAAATCATAAAACAAAATTAAAAAAAGTCTCATCAGAAAAATAAC
Organism: Macrotis lagotis; assembly: GCF_037893015.1. Classification (NCBI taxonomy): domain Eukaryota; kingdom Metazoa; phylum Chordata; class Mammalia; order Peramelemorphia; family Peramelidae; genus Macrotis; species Macrotis lagotis. Next base: position 235,656,870 of record NC_133658.1, on the reverse strand, counting down.
TGATCTGCAGAACAGATCGAACAGACCTGGCCCTGGATGCAGTGGTAGACCTTTTTCCTTTTTAAGGTCTTTATCAGGTCTCAGTTTGACTGAAGCAATTCCCATCCAACGATTAAGACAGGTAAAAAAGAAACGAAACAAAGAATGACCATTTTTACCTAGTCCAAAAAAAAATCAGTCTGGTTGGGATAGATTTTCAGGGTTTCTAGACAAAACAGAAAAAAAATGCTATTTAATTCATTCTGAGCCAATCAGGGACCAACAAGTGACCAAGAGGGGTTGGCTTGGAGCCTATTACTGACCAATCAGTGAGAGCCAGAGTGATTTTGGGCTGGTAAACCCCAAGATATTTTGCCAGATTTCAGTGAACAGAAGGAAGGAAAATAAGAAAGAAAGAAAGGAAGGAAGGAAGGAAGGAAGGAAGGAAGGAAGGAAGGAAGGAAGGAAGGAAGGAAGGAAGGAAGGTAGGAAAGAAGAAGGTAAACAACAGCAACAACCTACTTAGGCAGTATAACATACCTGAGCATATACCTGCAAAACAGACTCATGAACTATATGAACATGAACATAAAACACCTTTTCTAACTCTCTCTTTGTTAAAAACTGCTGGGAAAATTGGAAGTTAGTATGGAAGAAACTTAGATTAGACCAACATCTAACACCCTTTACCAAGATAAGATCCAAATGGTTACCAGATTTAGACATAAAAAAATACTATAAGCAAATTAGAAGATCAAGGATTAGTTTACCTGTCAGATCTATGGAAAGGGAAGCAGTTTATGACTAAGGAAGAGTTGGAGAACATCACCAAAAACCAACTAGATGATTTCGATTACATTAAATTAAAAAGCTTTTGCACAGATAAAACCATTGTAACCAAGATCAAAAGAAATGTAGTAAATTGGGAAACAATCTTTACAACTAATGATTCTGACAAAGGACTCATTTCTAAAATATACAGAGAACTGAGTCATATTTTTAAAACAAAAAGCTATTCCCCAATTGACAAATGGTCAAAGGATATGCAAAGGCAATTTACAGATGAGGAGATCAAAGCAATCCATAGCCATATGAAAAATTGCTCTAAATAATTAATTATTAGAGAAATGCAAATTAAAGCATCTCTGAGGTAACACCTCACACCTCTCAGACTGGCCAATATGACCAGAAAGGATAATGATCATTGTTGGAAGGGTTGTGGAAAATCTGGGACACTATTACACTGTTGGTGGAGCTGTAGACTCATCCAACCTTTCTGGAGAGAAATTTGGAACTATGCTCAAAGGGCAACAAAAATGAGCATACCTTTTGACCCAACAATACCACTATTGGGTCTATACCCTGAAGAGATGATGAAAAAGGGTAAAAAAAAAAACATCACTTGTACAAAAATGTTTATAGCAGCCCTGTTTGTGGTGGCAAAGAATTGGAAATCAAGTAAACGTCCTTCAATTGGGGAATGGCTTAACAAATTGTGGTATATGTATGTCATGGAACACTATTGTTCTATTAGAAACCAGGAGGGACGGGATTTCAGGGAAGCCTGGAGAGATTTGCATGAACTGATGCTGAGTGAGATGAGCAAAACCAGAAAAAAGGACTCACTCATTCCATCAGTGCAACAATCAGGAACAATTTTGGGCTGTCTGCAAAGGAGAGTGCCATCTGTATCCAGATAAAGAGCCATGGAGTTTGAACAAAGTTCAAGGACAATTCCCTTTAATTTAGAAAAAAAAAACACAAATATCTTATTGTCAGATCTTGTTATCTCTTAGACTTTTTGTCTCTTCCTTAAGGATATGATTTCTCTCTCATCACACTCAATTTAGCTCAATGTACAACATGGAAACAAAGTAAAGACGGGCAGATTGGTTTCCATGGGGGTTGGGGGGAGGGAAGTAAGATTGGGGGGGAAATTGTAAAACTCAATATCTTTAATAAAAAAACACCTTTTATACACAAATAAACTGAGATCTAAATAATTAAAGTAACTTTAATTGTTCCTAAGTAGGAAAAGTCAATATAACTTTTAAAATGACAATTTTACCTAATTAATATATTTATTTGCTATCATCCCAATTAAACTGCAAAAAAAAACCCCTTTCCTGAGTTAGAAAAAAATAATAAAATTCATTTGGAAGTGCAAAAGAACAGGAACCTCAAAGAAACCAGGAAAAAAAGATGTAAAGGAAGTGGATTCAGAAGTATCAGACTTTAAACTATAAGGAAGAACACTATTGAATTATAAAAAAGAATAATTTCAATTATTTTAAATTAAAGTTTTCTTGTATAATAAAGCCTATGTAGCAAAGTAAAGAAGAAAAACAGAAAATTAGTGGGGGGGGGAAATCTTTCAATGCACTTTCTGTCATAGGATGTGATTGGTTTGGAATATAACTGTCATGTAGGAAATGATGAACTGGTTGATTTAGAAAGACTTGGACTTATGAAGGAAGATGATATCCATTTTCAGAGGAAACAAATGACAGTTATATATATATATATATGTATATTATATATATGTGTAGTATGGTCTTACATATATGTATGTATATATATATTTATAGATATCTATGTATGTGTATACATATCCATACTTAATTATAATCTTCTTTAGGTTGGGGGGAGGTAGGGAAAAAAATAAAGTTAAAAAGTACACAGCAGAGAACATAAAAAACCCCCAACATTGAAGCAAAATTGGGCAGTTTTTGATAGCAATGTGTAGTGGAAACTTGCCATTTTATATTGAATCCTCTCTTATAGTGTGTATGTATATGGTAATTTTTTTTCCTATTTTCATTTTGTATTTAAGTTTAAAAGAGGCGGCTAGGTGGCATACTGGATAAAGCACCAGCCTTGGAGTCAGAAGTACCTGGATTCAAATCCGGTCTCAGACACTTAATAATCACCTAGCTTTGTGGCCTTGGGCAAGCCACTTAACCCCATCTGCCTTGCAAAAAAAAAGAAAAGAAAAGAAAAGAAAAGTTTAAAAGAAAAAAAATTTATAAAACAACAGCAACCACAAATTAAACAAAACCCCCCCAGAACTGACCAAATAGGAAAACCCACTAAAAACTAAAGAAAATAATTTCTTAAAAAAAACCTGGATTAAGTGAAAGCTAATAACTCCATGAGACATTAAGAAATAATAAAACAATAATAAAATAATAAATAAAAATAAAATAAATAATAAAACAATAATAAAAAATAATAAAACAATGTCAAAAGAATGAGAAAAATATAGAAGAAAATGTGAATTATCTCATTGGAAGAGCTACTGAGATGGAAAATAGATCAAAGAAAAATAATTTATTTAACAATTATTCACTACCTGAAATTCATGACTAAAGAAAGAGCCTAGACATATATTTCAAGAAATTATAAAAGAAAACTTCTCTGAAATCCTAAAACCAGAGAGAAAAATGGAAATCAAAAGAATCTACCCATTACCACCTGAAAGAGATCCTAAGATGAAAACTCTCAGTACTATTAAAGCCAAATTCTAGAGTTAGGTCAAGGAGAATATATTACAAGCAATCAAAAAGAGATCATTCAAGTGCCATGGAGTCAGAAACAAGATCATACTGTCATGTGATAGAATTGAATTAAAGAATCTTTAATTCAAGAAGAAAAGAGCTTGGAATATAATATTCCAGAAGGCAAAATAACTGAATTGCAACCAATAATACCTTACCCAATAAAATTAATTATAAATTTACAAACAGGAAACGGGCATTTAACAAAATGCAGGGCTTTCAAGTATTCCTGATGAAAAGAGCAGAATAGAAAATTTTGCTTTCAAATACAAAACTCAAGAGAAGCATAAAAACTTAAACATGAAAGAGAACTCATAAGAAACTTAATAAGAAAAAAAGAGATATATAGAAAAAACCAGGATGGAGTGAAATGAACCATTAGTAATCATAACTGTAGGGGTGGCTAGGTGGCACAATGGATAAAGCACCAGCCCTGGAGTCAGGAATACCTGGGTTCAAATCCAGTCTCCAACACTTAAATAATTACCTAGTTGTGTGGCCTTGGGCAAGCCACTCAACCCCATTTGCCTTGCAAAAAAACTAAAAAAAAAATCATAACTATAGATGTGAATGGAATGAACTCACTCATAAAATGGATAGTACAATGAAAAAGAAATCAGACTCCAACAAATGTTGTTTACAAGAAATATACTTGAAAAGGAAAAAAACACACACACAGGATTAAAATAAGGGACCAAAGTGGTGCCTATTATGCTACTGTTGAAGTAAAAAGAGGAGGGGTAGCAGTCATGATCTTAGACCAAGAAAATGTAAATAGATCTAGTTAAAAATGGCTAAGCAAAGAAACTACATCTTGCTAGAAGACACTATAGACAATGAAGCAATATCTATTGTAAACATAATACTTCAAATAGCATATCATACAAATTCTTAAAGGAAAAGTTAAAAGAATTACAGGAGGAAATAGTAAAGCTATACTAGTGAGCCTCCTCAACTTTCTCCTCTCTTAGATAAATCTAATCACAAAATAAATATGAACAAAATTAAGATGATGAATAGAATCTTAGAAAAGTTAGAAATGATAGATACCAGGAGAAAACTGAATGGTAAAAGAAAAGAGCATATGTTTTACTTAGTTATATATGGCACCTTCACAAAAATTGATACTAAATTAGGTTACAAAAACCTCACAAGTAATGCAGAAAAGTAAAAAATATTTAATATACACTTTTTAGATCATAATTCTTTAAATATCATATTTAATAAAGGGCCCTAAAGTTAATATTAAAAATTAATTGGAAACTAAATAATCTAATTCTAAAGAATGATTGGGTTAAATAATAAATTATAGGAACAATAAATAATTTAATTAAAGAGACCAAGAACAATGAGACAACATTCTAAAATTTGTGGGATGCAGCCAAAACAGCACTTAGGGAAAAATTTAGAACCTTAAAAACATGGATCACTAAGAGGAAGAGCATATCAGTGAATTTGACAAGAACACATAAACCAATTAAACCAAAATAAAAATTAAAAATTGTGACAAAGGAAAGATTAATGAAATTAAGGGGAAAAACAGTCAAATTAATAAATAAAACTAAATCTGGCTTTATGGGAAAAATAAAATAGATAAACCACTGATTAATTTGATTTTTTTAAAAAGAAGAAAAAATATATTACTAGCATCAAAAATGAAAAGGATGAATGCACCATCAATGAAGATGAAATTAAAATTAAGGAATTATTTTGTTCAATTATATGCCAATAAAACTGAAAATATAAATAAAATGAATGAAAATTTATAAAAATGAACTGTGCAGATTGACATGAGGAAAGAAAATACATAAATAACTTTATCTTAGAAAAAACTATTCATCAACCTCTCACTGAACTCCCTAAAAAAACTCCAGGTTTTAAGACTTTACAAGTGATTTCTACCAAACCTGTAAGAAACAATTAGAAACTGAGTTAAAGAAGGAGTCCTAATAAATTGCTTTTAGGATATAAATATGGATACCTAAATCAGGAAGCGTCAAAACAGAGAAAGAAGATTACAGACAAATTTTCTTAATGAATACTGATGCAAAAAATTAAAATAAATACTAGCAAGATTATAGAACTATTTTACAAAAATCATGCACTATGACCAAGTGGATTTTATACTAGGAACGTAGAACCGGTTCAATATTAAGAAAACTATCAACATAATTAACTATATCAATAACAAAAGCAACAAAAATCATATAACTATATCAATAGATGCAAAAGTCTTTGAAAAAATACTTATTGAAAATTCAGAGCCAAGATGGTGGAATAAAGGCAGAGACTCCCCTGAGCTCTCTCCCAAACCACTCCAAATACCTTTAAATAATGACTCTAACCAAATTCTAGACTGGCAGAACCCCAAAAAAGACTTAGTGAAATAATTTTCCAGCTCAAGACAATTTGGAAGAGCTGCGGAAAGGGTCCATTACACCGATGTTAGAAAAGGCCTGCAGTTCAACCCAGCCATGCAGAGCAAACCTGTTCCAGCCATCAAGAAGCATATCTAAGTACACTTAGGTCTGTGGCAGCAGTGGCTGCAGTTCCAAACCCTTCAGCCCAGGTATTGCCAAGGAAAATAGAGGTCAGTAAGAAAACTCTGCCACACCAGTGTGAGAGAGTAGTTCAGTCTAGCACAGGCCTCAGTGCAGATCTGGCCCCAGGAGACCAGGAGCAGGTCTGGGAAGCTACCAGCAAGGAACCACCCAGCAGTTACTTCCAGAATGCTCAGCCTACTATAGTAAGGGGAGATCGCAAAGGTCCCTTTGCTATCCCTGAGTCAAGACTTTGTTGCTTTGTCCTCGTTCAAATCCAAGTTGCAGTCTGGGGCCCCAATCTCAGGAAAATGAACAGAAGCACAACAGAGCTCATTATCTGCAGCAGAGCAGGGACCCTCCTTATGGTTTCAGGGCAGGAAGGATGGCCTGTGGTAATCCATAGAGCAGAGCACTGGTTAGGAGAGCAGTCATAGCCTCTCATAAGACCTTGGAAGAATTGAGAACTTGCAAGTCTCTAAGGGTGTCCCTAAAAACAGCAGCAAAAACTCTCAAAAGTTTGAGACAATGTGTCTTCCACTCTAGAAATAGAACCCTGACTTATCAAAGAGTTAAAATCAAGTCATAGGCTGGGGAAATGAGCAAACAACAGAAGAGAAAAAATTCAACTATAGACAATTACTTCGGTCCTATGGAGGATCAGAACACACACTCAGAAGATAAAAGTCAAAACTTCTATATCCAAAGACTCCAAGAAAAATATGAATTGGTCTCAGACTATGGAACAGCTCAAAAAAGATTTTGAAATCAAGTAAGGGAGGTAGAGGAAATTGGGAAGAGAAATGAGATCGATGTGGGAAAATCATGAAAATCAAGTCAGCATCTTGGTGAAGAAGATACAAAAAAAACTGAAGAAAATAAAATCTTAAAAACCAGTTTGAGTTAAATGGAAAAAATAGTCCAAAAGGTCAAAGAGGAGATGAATGCCTTAAACAGCAGAATTAGCCAGATGGAAAAGGAGATGCAAAGTTCTCTGAAGAAAATAATGCCTTCAACGTAGAATGGAGCTAAGGTAATTTTTTTTTTGTAGAAGTCCTTTATTAGCAGAATTACATCTTCAGAAAATTATGAAGCCATTCACCTGGACCAGGTCTAGTTCCTAACAAAAAAGTTGGGCTTTCCCAAACACACAAATAACCGACAACTTTTAAGAAAGTTGCCAACACTTAATTTATCACCTCCCAACAAGGAACGAAGATGGTTTATTGTGTGAAATAAGCAGGGGGTCAAACAGGCTACTTCTCTGATTGTGAGTTAGAGAAATGAACACAGTCAGCTGCGTGTAATCTGGCTGAGACAGCTCCGGATTAGCAGCACTGGAGGCTTCCACTGAAGGCTTGCAAATCTTAGATCCCCACAACAACCCTGTGAGGTAGATGCTCTCTTCTAACTCCTTAGAACACAAAACAAAACATAGAGAGGTTATTGTGAAGGCTTGTTTGAGGCAGGGCTTGAGCTTGGTTTTTCTTGACAGGAATAACTTGTTGCGGTATGATCTCTGCCTCTTAAGCATAACCTCAAACATACAAATGCCACACAGAGATGGAGACAACAGTAATTTAAACTATATCACAATACACAGTTTACCGAACGAATGGGTGCAAGAGATGAAGACATTCAAGGGCAAGGCAACTCGAATACTTTGCTGGGGGTTTTCTTTGATGTCTGTACTTTGGCAGACAGATTTCCAAAATGGGAGGGGCAGCAGTAGTAGTTATTTCTTATTGCGGGCAATGAGACGATTTAAGTGATAGATGGATGGATGGATGGATGAATGGATCAGTGAATGAATGGATGGATGGATGCAATGGTAGGGAGGGGGAGGTGGTCTTGGTGTAGAATGTCTTTCATTTCCCTGGCCATTCTTTATAACCCGAGCTTGGTCCTTCTCCAGTGTCTCCTCTTTGGGTTGTACCTGATCTTATTGCCAGTTTTCATCCGAATCCACTGGGGAATGGGACGATTCTGCTTCTGTTTCTTGGCCAGGAACCTCTTGATTCTGAATGTTTTATGAGAGGACATGATGATGAGATGACAGCTGAGCTTCCACTACGATGGCTGGATGAGTGAAAAAGGTGGAGCTAAGGTAAATTGATGACTTTGTGAGAAACCAAGAAACAATAAAACAAAACCAAAAGAATGAAAAGCCAGAAGAAAATGTAATATATCTCATTGGAAAACAATTGACCTGGAAAACAGATCCAGAAGAGAAAATTAAAATTTTTTTGGACTACCTGAAAGTCATGACCAAAAGAAGAGTCTACACATTATTTTTCAAGAAATTATCCAGGAAAACTGCCCTGATATCCTAGAAGTAGAGGGTAAAATAGAAATTGAAAGAATATACTGATCACCTCCTGATAGAGATCCCAAAATGAAAACTGGAATATTATAGCCAAATTTCAGAACTCCCAAATCAAGGAGAACATATTACAAGCAGCCAAAAGATACAATTCAAATATCATGGAATTACAGTCAGGATTTAGTAGCTTCTACATTAAAGGCATAGAACTTGGCATATGATATTCTGGAAGGCAAAACAGCTTGGATTAAAACCAAGAATCAGCTACCCAGGAACAGTGAACATCCCCTTTCAGGAGAAAAGATGAACATTCAGTTAAACAGAGGACTTTCAAACTTCCCTGATGAAATGACCAGAGCTGAACAGAAAGTTTGATCTTCAAGTACAGGACTCAGATGAAGCATTGAGAGGGTGGACAAGAAGGGCAAATCATGAAGGACTTGATGTTGAATTGCTTGTACTCCAGCATGGGAAGATGATCCTGGTAACTCATATGAACTTTCTCATTTATTAGGACAGTTAGAAGGAGCATATATTTAGAAAAGACACAGGATGGAGTTGAATCTGAAGGGTTGAGAAGGAATATACTGGGAGAAAGGGGAAAAGAGAGGTAGAATGGTCTAAGTTATTTAACATAAAAGAGGTAAGAGAAAGCTTTTGCAGTGGAGTAGATGAGGCGGGGAGAAAGCCTTATTCTCATCAGAAGAGACTCAGAGAAGGAATAATTTATACACTCAATTGGGTATAGAAATATATTTTACCCTGGAGAAAAAGAGGAGAGAAAGAGATGGGAGAAATGGGGGAAAGGGTGAGGGTAGGGAGGGTGTAGGTGATGAATGAGAGGGAAGATCACGAGAGAGGGAGTCAGATGCCACACATTTATGAGGAGGAACAGGGTAAAAGGAGAAAGTGAATAGAATACATGGGAGATATGGGGGATAGGATGGAGGTAAATACAGCTAGCAATAGCAAGTAGAAAAAAATACTGAAGCCATTTCTCTGATGATAAAGAATTCTCTGATGATAAAGAATGCTATCTATGCTAAAGTCAGAATCAATGGTGTATGAATACAGACTAAAGCATATTTTTTCACTTTATTTTTCTTTAGGTTTTGTTTCTTTGTGTGTGAGGGGTTGCTTACTTTTACAACATGAGTACTGTAGTAATATTTTCCATGGTTTCCCACTTTTAACCTATACCAAGTAACTTGCTTTCTAAAGTAACTTGCTTTTTTTTACATTTTTTATTTTTGTTTTTTTGCAAGGCATTGGGGTTAAGTGACTTGCCCAAGGTCACATAGTTAGGTAATTATTAGGCTGGATTTTAACTCAGTTCCTCCTGATTCCAGGGCTGGTGCTCTATCCTCTGCACCACTCAGCTGCCCTAATACTTGCTTTTGCATGTAGCTGGGGGAAAATTTTTAAATAAAATTAATTAATTAATTTATTAAGGAAAAAACCCCCACTAGAAAACAGGAATTAATGGAGCCTTTCTTAAAATGATAGGTAGTTTCTATCTAAAACCCAATACAGGGATAGCTAGGTGGTGCAGTGGATGGAGCACTAGCCCTGGAGTCAGGAGTACTTGAGTTCAAATCAGGCCTCAGACACTTAATAATTACCTAACTATGTGGCCTTGGGTAAGCCACTTAATCCCATTGCCTTGCAAAAAAACAAAAACAAAAACTAAAACCCAAAACAATCTGTAATGAGGATTAACTTGAAGCCTTCTCAACAAGATCAGGAGTAAAGCAATGATGTTCATTATCACCACCATTATTCAATATTATTCTTAAAAAACTAGCTATAGCAATAAGACAAGAAAAAGAAACTGAAGAAATAAAAACAGACAATGAGAAAATAAAACTATCACTCTTTGCAAATATGATAGAATACTTAGAAAACCCTAGAGAATCAACTTAAAACATTGGTTTAAATAATTAACAACTTCAGTAAAGCTGCAGGATATAAAACAAACTCACATAAATCATCAGCATATCTACATACTACAAGCATAACTCAGCAGCAAGAGATAGAAAGAGAAATTTCATTTAAAATAATAGCAGACAATATAAAATACCTGCCAAAACAAACCCACGGATAAAAAATAATGACAGTTCTAAACAATTGGAAAAATACTAACTGCTTCATATATGGCATGTACTGTGGTACAATAAATATAAGAAAAGTGATGATTTTGCCTGAATTGATTTGCCTATTCAACACCATATCAATAAAACTAACAAAGAATTATTTTTTAGAGCTAGAAAAAAATAGGAACAAAATTCATCTGGAAAAACAAAAGCTGATCTAACAGTTACAATTTTCAAGCTATAATACAAAGCATAATCATCAAAACAACCTGATCCTGGCTATGAAATGGAATAGTAATTTATATATACATACATATATATATTAGATACACAATACACAGTAGTTAATGAACATATCAATCTAGTGTTTGATAAACTCAAAAATTCAAGCTTTGGGGGTAGCAATTCACTATTTGACAAATATTGTTGGAAAATTGGAAAGCAGTTTGGTAGAAACCAGGCATAGCCCATCATCAAACAGCATAGAACAAAATGAGATCAAAATGTATTAATAATTTAGACACAAGTAAATTTGCTTAGCTTGGGAAATCATATATGTTAGTTCTATGGATAAAGGAGGAGTTTATACTCAAATAAGAAATAGAAAGGATGATAGGGAGTAAAATGGATAATTTTGATTACATGAAATTAAAAAAACTTTTGCACAAAGACAATGAAGCCAAAAGTAGAAGGAAAACAGGAAACTGGGGAAATTTTATAGCAAATTTTTTGATAAAGTTATTTTTTGCAAATAAATTGGGAACTCAGTTAAATTTATAAAAACAGGAATTATTCCCCATTGACAAATGGTCAAAAGATATAGTCAGTTTTCAGAAGAAGAAATTAAAGTTATCAGTAGTCACATAATGTTCTAAATGACTAGTGATTAGAGAAATGCAAATTAAAATGACTCTGATACACTACCTTACACTTATCAAATTGGCTTACATGAGAGAAAAGGAAAATGACAAATGATCGAGGGAAGGTGGAAAAATTGGGACACTAATACACAGTTGTTGGAATTGTAAATTAGTCCAAACATTCTGGAGACAATTTAGAACTATTTCCTCAAAAGCTATAAAACTGTGCAGAGCCTTTAATCCAGCAATACCACTACTAGGTTTGTTTGTCAGAGATCAAAGAAAAGGGAAAAGGACTGTTTGTATAAAAACATTTATAGCAGCTCTTTTTATGGTGGCAAAAAATTGAAAGTTGCAGAATTGACAATTAATTGTATAATACCTGAACAAGTTGTCATATATGCTTGAGATGGAATACTATTGTACTATTAATAAATGATGAGCAGTATGGTTTTAGCAAAAGCTGGTTGGACTTAAATGAACTGATGTGAAATGAAATGAAGTTCTACTGTAAACAGTAGAACTGTAGGAGAACTGTAAACAGTAATAAGCAGGGGCGGCTAGGTAGCATAGTAGATAAAGCACCGGCCTTGGAGTCAGGAGTACCTGGATTCAAATCTGGCCTCAGACACTTAATAATGACCTAGCTGTGTGGCCTTGGGCAAGCCACTTAACCCCATCTGCCTTGCAAAAATAAAAAAAAACTTTAAAAAAAGTAATAAGCAATATTGTATGGATGATCAACTGTGAAATACTTACTCTGATAAGACAATTCCAAAGGATCCAAGATGAAAAATGCTATTCACCTTTAGAGAGTGAATTAATGAACTCTGAATACAGATTGAAGTACATTTTTTTAACTTTATTTTTCTAGTTTTATTTTTTGGTCTGTGTTTTCTTTTGCAGCATGGTTATTATGGAAATATGTTTTGAATGACTTCACGTGTATAATCAACATGAAATTGCTTGCCTTCTTAAGGAAGGGGGAAGGATGGGAAGGAGGGAGAGAATTTGTAAATCAACATTTTTTTAAAAAATGAATGGTAATGTTTTACATACAATTGAGAAATATTTAACAAAGTAAAAACATGTTAAGGAAAAATATATGTAATATATTACCAAATTTTGCCACTTACATTTTTACAATATCTCTTATATATTCCCCTTCTCTCCAACCACCATCTTAGTTCAAACTCTCATCACATCTATTCTGTACTATACTATTACATTCTATTCATTTTCCCTGCCTCAAATATCTCTTCACACAGCTTAGTTGCCAAACTAACTTACCTCAAGTATAGTTCTGATATGTCACCTTTCTACTCATTGAGCTCCAGTGTTTTGCTATCACCTTTAGAATCAAATACAAATTCTTCATTTGACATTTAAAGTCCTTCATAACCTAGCTCTTTTCAATCTTTCTAAACATCTTATCTTCCTTCAGGTATTTTAGGACCCAGATACAGTGGCCTACTTTCTACTTGCTGCTACTCCTTGTACAAGTTGAACCATCTACCATCTTTGTGCTTTTGCCCTATCTTCCATGCTTAGAATGCTCTCTCTTCTTTCCTCCACTTCTTGGCTTCCCTGGTTCCTTCAAAAATTAATTCATCTTACGTTTTTCATCCTTTCAATTACCAGTGATGCTTTCCCCTCTGAGATTATCTTTTTTTTTTTGCAAGGTAATGGAGTTAAGTGACTTGCCCAAGGTCACACAGTTAGGCAATTATTGAGTGTCTGAGGCCAGATTTGATCTCAGGTACTACTGAATTCAGGGTTAGTGCTCTAGAAATTATCTTGCATTTACTCTGAGTCTGTATAAACACACACACACTTACATACAGGTATATTTTTTAAAAACATGTATGTGATGCATGTTATATGCACGAGTACATATGTACCCAGTTTCTTACACCTTATCCTCCTCAATTAAAATGTAAACTTTTAAGGACAGAGACTGTTTTTAACCTTTATTTAAATTTCTAGAACTTTGCACAGTATCTGAAACACTGGAGGAACTATAAAAATTGTTGTTGACTGACTAATTAGAGTTCTGATTTTTCAAAAGAAAAACAAGCTGCAAACTATAAGTCAGTGAATCTGACTTTAATAGATAGAAAAATTCTGATAGGGAGCATTAAAAAATAATTGTTGAACTTCTAGAAAGAGAAATACTGATTAATTAGAAAGAGCTTGAACGGCTGTATTAAAAATAAGTCATTTTAGACTAACTTTATTCTTTTCTTTCTCTCTCTCTTTCTTCTTTCTTTCTTCTTCCTTCTTCTTCTTCTTCTTCTTCTTCTTCTTCTTCATCTGGTTGATGAAATAATTGCTTTGCATATATAGTTGACCTAGATTTTAATCCAGCTTTTAATAAAATATCTCATATTATTCTTGTAGAGAAGATAAAGAGAGATGTATACTGAATTCAGAGGACTATTTTGATGACTTCTTTTGAATAAAGTTAAGACTTGGTTTGATCAAAATAATAGTTGATGGCTTAATGTCAAGGTGGAAGGAGGTCTTCAGTAGTAGAGGACTCCAAGGGATCTGTGCTTGGCTTTGTCTTATTTACTATTTTTATTGACTTCAATAAAGATGTAGATGTAATGTTCATTAGATTTTTAAATGACAGATAAATGGGTATGTGGAGATAGTCAATATTTTAGATAACTAAGTCAGTCAGCACTGACTGGGTAAAGCATAGGACTGAACATAATAAGATGAAATTCCTTAGGGAAAAAAAGAATAAGTCTTATACAGGTACCAAAAAATTAGATTTCATTAAGATAGGATAGGGGAGGTATGATTAGGCAGTCATGTTTCTGCCTCAAATCTGGGGATCTTAGTGGACTACAAGCTCAATGTGAGTCTGCAATAAGACATGACAACCAAAATAAAATGCTTGTTCATTCTTTAGCTGCATCAAGAAACTCAGAGGTTCCAAAAACAGAAAGGTGATACACCTAATTTATGCTTGGGCCTATATTATCTGATATATTGTGTTCAGTTCTGGGGACTATGGTTAAAGAAGTCGCATGTTACATGGGATTTAGGGTAAAATAACTGGGGAGATTTAACCTGAAGAGGAGAAGTGGTGGGTAGTGGAAGGGATTTGATGAGTGTGTTTGAGGATTTGAAGACTTGTCATATGAAAAGGAGATTATTAGATCTGAATCAGAAGCAAGGGATGGAAGCAGCAAACAGGCAAATTTAGGTTCAATGTCAGGAAAATCTTGATAAAAATCAGAGCTGTCTGAAAATGAAGTGGGGGGGTGCTCGAAGAGGAGGTGGGATTCCCTTCCTTGGAAAGCTTCAAGAAATTGGTTGAAGGGAAGCAAGATTGGGGGGAAAATTGTAAAACTCAAAATAAATAAAATCTTTCTTTAAAAAGAGGAATTGGTTGAACATTTGTCAGGCATATTGTCATGTGATTTTCTTTTGTGTGTACAAGTTGATCTATCTGACAGCTGGAGGCCCTTCAAATTCTTTGAAGTTGTGAAATTGTAAGGATCCTTTGGATCCTTATTTTATCATCCAGCATGTTATCAGTCCTTCCCAGTTTTCTGGCATTGGAAAATTTGAAAAGCATCCTCTTTGTGCTTTTACAAAGAACCTGAATGCAGTGATTCAATGGAGTTTTTCACTGAACATACCTCTAAATTCTGATCCTAACCACCCCGCCTCTATAACATACATATTTTACATTACTCATTCAAATTCAGAAGAATGAAAACTAAACATAAATATTCTCTTTCCATTTGGATAGGTCCTTAGAATCTATTTCTTGATTTGCTTTTCATCATCATCATCATCATCATCATCATCATCATCACAAAACTCTTTGAGCCTGTACATAATGCCATAATATGGGAATTTGGTGCTTTTGGGGTCACAAGAGAGAGGTTCTTGTGCCTCAGTCAGAGTCTCTTGGATTTTCCTCCCAAGCAATAGCTAATGACCTCCTAGCCTGGCAAATTCCCTGAGGACAGACCATTTGGTAAAATATCCAAAATGTCAAGGGTCACTGTTATTCCTTATTTCTGCTGGGAAAGGTATTAGAAGGGCAGGTCTCCCCTTCCCCTAACCCTTCCTCTCTGGCCACTGGGAACATGTCCAGCTTCTCTCTGGGGAGATTTGAGTCTGTTCTCAGATCACATAGATCAGAGCTCCTGGCTCCTGATATTTAGGTCTCAGCTGGTGCTAGTGCCTGACTCATTTGTGGCTCTGTGAAATGGATGATGATGAAGAAGAAGGCCAGAGGCTTGGTAGGATGGGAAGGAAGTAGGGAAATGAGTGGGGGCAGAACTGGAGAAAAGTGAATTGTGAGCCTAGCTCTGTCTCACCTTGGGGGAGAGAGAGAGAGAGAGAGAGAGAGAGAGAGAGAGAGAGAGAGAGAGAGAGAGAGAGAGAGAGAGAGAGAGAGAGAGAGGTTTTTGGTATTTTTCCATGCCATATTTGGCCTGACACTGAATGTAGCCCAGATCCCCTTGCTCTTTTATTCCTGAGTCACTCAGACAGAGAAACAGAAGCTAAGTTTTCCAGCTGCACCTGTATAATAAATGGATTCTGAAAATCAGTCATTTGGACTGCCTGAGTTTCTTTTGTTTGTTTTGGTTTATGTCCACTGACCAAGTGTGGAGATGCAGAAGCAAGACTGGTCAGGTCAGGAGGAAATCATTTAGGGAAATACAACAAGGGCATCTCTACCCCACCTCTGTTCTCAGACCATTCTTCCCTTGACCAACTTCTTTGAATTAAAATCTGATTGGAGACTTTACTTCTTGAAGATGACAGCTGCTCTGAGGGTAGCTGGGAAATAATTTTCCAGGCTGAAAGAAAGAAATTATTCTAAAGTCAAAAATGAATAAACAAACAAAAAAAACCAAAATAAAACACCAGATCTACAATCAGAGAACCTGGGTTTGAATTCTGGCTTTTCCATTTACTGCCTTTATTACTTGGGCAAGTCATCCAGTCTCCCTATCTTTAAAATAAGTCTTTGATCCTAGGATATAGTGGCGTATCTTATCTATAGACCTTCAGGACATCCCCATAATCACAGCACCATAATTTTAGAATCTGGTCTTGCATCAAAGAATTAGTATGGAATGGGAGAAAGAGCATTGACTCTGAAGTCAGATGCCCTGAATTCAAATCCAGTCTCTGCTGTTTATTATCCATGTGACCTCAAACAACTCTTTGGTCCTCATTTTCCTAATCTGGCCTCCAGAGTTTTTTTTCCAAGTGATTTAAGTGATTCTTGTTTTATGGACTATGAAATTCTGTCTCAAAGGAGTTTCAGAGTTTGGGCTAAAACTGAGGGCTCCTGATTACTCATCTAGTGCTTGTCCTATTACATCTAGGATTTCTTTCATTAAAGAATGACTGCCTGCCTTCTGATCCATTTAGCTAGGATCAAACCAGCAGTCACAGTAGGCCTCTGCCCTACTACTGGAGCTCCTGAATGCCTTATTTCTCTGGGTTGGACTGTGAAGAGGGCTTGGGATGCTTGTTTCATGTCTCAAGCAATGGACTTCTTTTTTGGGAGAGGTAATTGGGGAGGGAAGAAGAGGTGGAAACAAATGGAGCAGTCACCTGTTGAACTCAACATCAGCATCTATACCACAATCTCTGGTAATACCATACAGAACTAGGAGAACATCAAACGTTGGGAACCCTACCTGTAAATGTTCCATTCCCTGACCTTGCAAATTTCAATCTTCCTGACCTGCCAAGCAGAGGTCATTTGATGTTATCTTACTATTAAGGAGAATAGTTGTGAGAAGGGGAAAGGGCAGATATTTACTCTCAGTTGAGAGCATGATATCTAAAGCTGGGTTAGCATTGTATAAGAACAGTACAGGAGGCCAGTGTTCCCCTGCTTTCCTTTTGTCCTGCCTTGGTCCAGGATTATCTGAAGGCCTTTCTTCTATGGAAGAAACCCTTATCTGTCCATATTTTATATTTTAACTTGAGTCTTTTAAAAGGAGATCATGAATAAAAGGACCATAAATTGAATTCAGACTAGAATTGACCTCAGAGGCCATTGAATCCAATTACCTCATTTTACAGATGAGAAAACCAATGCTCAGAGAGCAATGGGACTCACTCAAGATCACATTTAAACCCAGATCCTTTGATCCCAATTTCATACTACACTAGACTTCCCTGGCTGATATTTTCCTATATTACTTGGTTCCATTCAAAATACCCTCTTTTCCTCCTGCCCTGACAATCTCATAGTTCAGTACCAAAGAAGTCTCCTTGAACATAGTAAGTGTTTAATTAGTGTTTGAATTAGTGAATGAATGAATAGAGCCTTTGATCATTCATCCTTCATTCAGCAAAACAAAGATTTATTGACTGTCTAGACTACATGAAGGATACCATGTTAGTAGCTTTGGGTACTACAAAGGTTAATAAGATATAAGGGATGTGAGATCCAGCTCCTACTAACTCAAGAAAACTGATTGTTCCATTAGCAGGGTAAGCATTTACCTCTCAAAATTTGACAAATGCTACAAATCAGGGTTTGATTTATTGTTTTGTTGATTGACTAGACTTAAGAAACTAAGGGAGAAAATGTTAATAATTCATATTATACTTGAAAGTATTTCATTTATATATATTCATAATCATTCACACACACATACACACATATTCTTTTGGAGGACATGTTGAACATTTAGCAGCCCACCCCTGGATTGTATAGCTTTTGACCTCAAAGAACTTGCAACTAGTAAGAAGAGAAGATAGATATGTAAGTATAATACAAAATAGAAGCTAAAAACTCAGCAAGAGTGGTACAAAGTGATAATCTTTAGGAGTTCAGAAAAGAAAGAGATTTCTTTCATCTGGGAAAACCAGAAAAATCTTCTTGGACAAAGGTAGCATGTAAGCTGTGCCACAAAGGATAATGCTAAATATTTTAGGGCACTATTCTTCCCAGGGAAACATCCAGTTTCTATAGCATCATTTCTTTAGAATCTAGAACAGGGGTGGGGAGACTTTATTCTGCCAAGGGCTATTTGGATATTTTTTAACATTATTTATGGACAATGAAAAATTATAAACTTAAAAATTATACTACTATATTTGGTTAAACATTTAATTAATTCACCCCTAAAAAAACTAGATTTATTGAATTTCGAGTCCTGTCTATGGTTGTCTTGGCAGCATCAGACCGAATGATTTTGTGGGCCTTATGGTCTGAAGTTCCCTGCCCCTGATATGGAGCTATAAAATAGATAAATAGACAATAAACAATAGACAAATCCCTGAATTTTATAAATAAAGATACTGAGGCCAGGAGAGGTTAATTGATCCCCCCCCCCAAGTTCACAAAGAGAGGCAAAAGATAATTTCTACCCTCACAGATAGAATTAATAATCTAAAGGGAGAAACAGATAAACAAATATATACTATATACACGATAAATAGCAAATATGGAACAGAGAGGGAAATCATTAGAATTAAGAGGATTGAGAAAGATTTTCTACAAAAGATAGAATTTTAATTAGGACTTGACAAAATCCGGAAAGGTCATGAGGGTATCATGAGGATATCATCATCTCTAATTTTACATGTGAAAATACTAAGTTACTAGAATTGCAATATCTTTTTGAAGGTGCCTCAGCAAGTCATTAGCAGAATCACTGCTGAAGCTTACCATGTTCAAGGAGACTTCTTTGGTTACCAAACTGTGAGATTTGCAGGGCAGGAGGAAAAGAAGGTATTTTGAATGGAACCAATAATATTTTATTGTTGAGGTGGGTCTCCATTATTATATATGATCAGTCTTATAATGTGGTCTTGCACTGTTTATTTCCATTGGACTGGAACCAATGATCATATGTTACATAAATATAACTTCAAGTAGTACAAATTCAAATAAGCAATGATTTCAATGGATTCATTATTTACGGTAATCAAGACCTCCTTATATAAGAACATTGTTCTAGAAGTCAAGAGAACATGGTTTTAGTCCTATGTCTACCACTAACTAGTCTCAGTTTCTTTATTTGTAAAATGAGAGGCATGGACTAGTCTTGAATAACCCTTTTAGTTATTCCATTAAATGATACCCAGACTATTACCTGAATGCTCGACTGTGATGGGGAAGTGAACCCAGCTTGCATTCTTGAATTTCTCCTTTTTTTAGAACTTGCTGTGAATTTTCCCTATTACCTTTACCCAACTCAGGGGGATAAGTAGGTAAAGGTTTTAGTGTTCTAGATTATTACAATGTTTCTCATATACAAAGAAAACATTTCACGGAAGAATGCATAACACATGTTGCTTTGATAACAGTTCTATAAATTGTAGCTTTGTACAGTCTTGTATTTTATAGGGTGATGTGATACCTTATAAATATATTCTTAATATCTCAATTGCTGATATTAGCACAAGATTAAATAGCCTGCATACTTTGTTCGCTGAAGGTCAGGAAGTAGGAGAAAAGTTCCCTGCAACCCAAATATAATATATTTACTATACTTATTCACATATTTTCCTTCCCTGTGTATTTCTATTCCACCCTCTCTCTCTCTTCTCTCTCCCTTCTATCCTTATTTTCCTGCTGGTCTTTCAGTGTGCTTCACTCTCCTTTTCTCCTCCTGCCTCTCTCCCTATCCTGTCCTTTTCCAGCCTTGCTCCCTTCTCCCCACTTCTTTTATTCACTATGCATTACACTACTCACTTCTACCCCTTCCCCCACCCTCTTTGAAACTGCAAAGAAGTTGGCGGCAGGGTCTCCTGGAGGGGGGGGCTTTAAGAATATTCATCAATTTCACAGCTGGAGGCAGAGAGCTTTCCTTAAAGGAAGAGTTTTTTGCATAAAGTAAAAAGTATTTTGAATTTTTTCAATACAGTGTAGATTGTAGAATACTGATCTGCTAGCTATATGCCCCTTGTCATCCCTTTCTATCTCATCTCCACCTCTCCACCTGTCACCCCCCCCCCAATCTCTCCACAACACTCAGTTCTGAACTGATTCAACAGAAAGATATTACTTTTCTCATTGAGATCAGATTTTTCTAGTGAAGAAGACAACTCCAACTTATCAGACATTTGGTACTGATCTGGGCCAACAGTAACTATCTGGGTTATCTTCTGAGCAAAAGTTACTTAATCTCCAAACCACCTTTCCAATGAGTGTAAATTGTTCTGTCCTCTTCCCTTCCTCCTTTATTCTTTCTTTTACAAACATTAACACAAATAAAAAAATGACATTTCTATAGTATATTAATGTTTCTAATACATTTTCCTTATATCAAATTGACATAAGTGGGATAGGTAGTTATAACTTGTCAACCAGATCAGATGGCTGGGTAGCCAGAGACCAGCTTCAGTCTTGAAGTTTCAACAATAATTAACACTCTCATATAGCTCATGTTCCTTTCTAAAAGAATCTTCTCTCTGGAAACATTTGAATTCCAAATTCTGAGAGTTTCCCTTTCTAGACTGATTTTTGTTTTTTGTGAAGGTAAACTAGGTCAACTTTTGCCTCAATCCTTAACTAACCTTTAATGCCTGAATGGTCTTTGTCTCAGATAAACTGAGACCTAGGGAAGAAATTAGCTTAAAAAGGCCAAGGTCTACCATTGTGTTTGTTGTCATCACTAATTGTGTTGACTTATGTCTTGTCACTGGACTCCTGATAACTCTGGAGAGAATGAGGCTAATGACTGCACAGTTCTGCCTCACTTAAATTCAAATGACTTGCAAGTCAAGATATTACCTTCCTCATGCTGTTGGTTCTTCCCTGAGAACAAGAGACAAACAACAGTCTCTGGAAACATTTGAATTTGATGTGTTTTTAATTTTTAACTAAGTGTCCTCATTTTCCTTGGTCCTGTCAAGGACCTTCGGTGAGCCTGGAAGACTCACATATCTCACATAACAGAAGGACAAGGTTCAAATTTAACTCCTCTATTTTGTGACTTTCTACTTTGCTACTCTTCAGTTGACAGCTCTTGACTTGAATTGTTTTGGGTATTTTGCTACCTCACATTCTGTAATTCCTAGCTTTGCCCAGGAACTACTATGTTGTTGCTACTTCACCCTTATATCTACAACCTCTCCCTAGAATCCACTTTCTTATTATACCACCATCTGCTTCCTGTTTCTCAGGAAAATGTTACAGCTCTTATAATAAAGCAATCATCATAGTTTTGGATCCAGTTTATCTATCTCATTTCTTTTATTAATGGTACAGACTCAGGAGTGTCTGGAAAGTGTTTAACAACTAGCATGGTAAAAGAAATGTACACAAGACACACTTTTAACTTCAA